>NC_141067.1:32957020-33272020 GCF_041138505.1 Cibotium barometz
CCCATTCATACTTTACAAACGGACCCGTATTAATTAAAGCAGACGGCTGCTTAATCCATTGCTCTTGCTTATTAATTAATAATACGCTAATCTTGCTTAATACATTAATCTCGAAACAGCGATAATATGTGAGCTCGCCAGCGAGCTTCGGGTTTCCGCCATAGCCAAAAAAGAAAGGATGTAAAGTAGCCCTTTTCCCTTTTCCTTCTTCTCCCTTCTTCTTTTGCGCCCAATCCTGTGCCCAACCACACCGATCGCCTCCTCCTGAGATTTCTATCGAGCGAGTTTCTCCTCATTTATCTTCCTTTCCCTTTGTTTATGTCCATCAAAGGGGAAGAGTCTCTGCAAAGCTTGGCTATGGCGAGATTTATTGTAATGATAGCCCCCAATATCTTGCCATGCTCTTCGATTTCACCTCTAGCGCCATAGCCATGACGAGCTGCAATCTCAGATGCGAAGCTTGCCTCTGCACAGAGGAGCGCAGGCGAAGCGCACAATTCAACTGATTCGGCAGCTCGGTAAGCTCCGTAGCCATCATCCCCATTGCCATAGCTATCATCACCATCATCACCATCATCTTCATATTCACCAGCACCGCAGCTTCAGAAAGGGTTTTGGACATTTTAGAACTGCGAAGATTTTTTCAATTTACGGTTTCGGAACCCAGAGGCATGGCTATGGTGCCGCTGCGGGCAATGGAGCAGGTGTGATCTTTCCGCCAATAGGACGAATTTCAACGAATTGCATTCGACTTCTCTATCCATCACCATCGCCATCGCCATCGCCATTACCATCTCCAACTCCATCTCCATCTCTATCAGTATGTCGCATAGCTTCAACTGAGTACTCAATTTTGTGAATGCGATGAAGCAGCCATCCCTTGAGAGCCATATCCAAGTCGCAGGATACTCACCATTGTCAAACGGAGGCCATTGTTTGATGATGATCAACAGAGAAGCACCATCAGGAAGATGGAAGAGCCCAGAGGAGCTCAAAGTTAAGAAAGTGAAGACGTTGAGCTCGCATTTTGTCAATGAGGAAGACAGTAGAGATGATTGCTTCAGTCCATGCCACGAGACATGGAAAGCTCCATCTTGTGCTCAAGGCCCTCAGCCCAGTTTGCTTGAAAGCAAGAAATTGAGAACCATTAGCTCCCACATTGTCACCGAGGACATGCAGAATTGGCACCAAGATGACAAAAACGATGTGGAATTCATGGAGTCCAGCACCATGGCTTATGAAGCTCAGCGAAAACGTGTGGAAGCTCACTTTGCAGAAAGGCCAATCATTGCTGTGGGCTTCTCACCAAGACAGCACGAAGGCATCAGCTCAAGCTTGTTGAAAGTTATAGACCCCCAGCTAGTGTTAGGGACAATTTTGGTAGAGAAATTGGAGTCTGGTTCACCGCTTCTATGCACCTGCACAGCAGATAGGCCCATAGCCAAGAAGCCTAGGCTCACAGAAGCTCCTCTTATGACCACAGTCAGGATTCAAACATGCCACCCTTCAAGTATAGCAACAGCTGCTACTGCTGCTTATAGCAGAAGTAGTTTGGACAGTTCTGGGCGTTTGGCAGCAAAGACTAAGCTGGAAGCTGGTGTTGGACGGATTGTTCCTGTGAAGGCAAGCTTACAGTATGAGCAAGAAGTGAGAGGGGATTACCCCTCAGGACTGAGGATAGCTCAAGAAAATGCTAACAAGTTGCGGAGCTTATCTGTGACTGAAGGTGGCTTGCACATACAGCATGCTGGGTTCAAAACACGAGTCACCTCTGACAGGGGGACAAAGGATACCATTTCCAACAGGGGGACAACGGATGCCACCACATCCCAGCACCATTCAGGATGGGCCGTGGAGCTGAAGCACGATCAGCCTTTTGGACAAGACATCCCAGATAGGGGGACTAAGGACTCAACGAAATTCTATGGCGATTCGCGAGGTGCCGTGGAGGTAAAGTATCCTTACTTCCCTGGGGATGCTGCATTGCCATATGTTGTTATGACCGAGGAAAAGGAGGATAGGAAAGAAATCTTATACTCATATCAACTCTCCCCTGATCTGCAGAGATCTCAAATGCATTATAGGGGTGTGCCTAATGGTAGTAGACAGGCTGCTCAGAATTCTGATAATCTCATCCTACAGAAATGTTGGAGGTTGAAACAGCACATAAAAGGAACATCTGTGGGCAAATCAGAAGCTATGAGTTTGCAGGAAGCAGGTGAGGTATTCAGAGAACCCAAAGCAGCTCAGAAAGTGAAAGGAGTTCTAGCTAGCAAAGTAGAACCACCTGTGCGCTTGCAAAAAGAAGACGAGGTCAGAGAACTCAAAGCAATCCAGAAAATGAAAGCAATCGCAGCTAGCAAAGTGGAAGCCATGAGTTTGCAAAAAGATGAGGTCAGAGAGTTCAAAGCAATGCAGAAAATGAAAGAAATCTCATCTCTCGACCTACTTGTGCAAGCAGCTTCAGGCATGGAGCCCCAGCCCATGGACTCAACCATGGATTGCCAAGGGCAGAGTGAAGCTTCATTAATCTCTTCAAACAAGAGAACATCTCTAGGAAAATCTTGCATTCTGCAAAAGAAGGTTGGAAAGTTGAGAAAGAGTGTAAAGGAGCATGTAAGCAATGAGCCGGCAGGTGTGGGAGCGATGCTATCCTCTCCAGTGGCATCCGTGGGTGAACAGATTGACAAAGAAGAGGAAATCAGTTCCTGTGCAGCAGGGTTCACTCAGCCTGTGGAAACAAATGTAGCAGGGCCGATTGTCTGGACAAAACGTGGAAGAGCTCAGGTCCTACCTTCAAGGTTTCGAGACTCAGTATTAGAACCATGGAAGAAAGGTAGGAAGCGTTCTTTGGAAGATCAGACAGTTTCTAAGAGCTTTCCCCCAATTGGAAAACTCACAAAAGAAGATCGAACAGCACTGTGTGAGCCATCCAATTCTACAGCCGAGCTTGAAGAGACAACAGTCCCAGGTAGAAAGCGCTCTTTGGAATGTCAGCCAGTGTCTGGAAAGCCTTCTATTTCAGGCAAGTCCAAAAAGCCAGACGAGGCATTATGCAAAGAAGGTGAGCAGACACTTGATTTGGCAACTAAGCTTCACGGTGAGAGAGTGTGTACTCATGGAGAGTCAAGTGAGGTGGCACATTTATCTGCTCAAATCCATACAGGGATGTCAATGTCTGCAGGGTTTTCTTCGTCGGGTCTTCGGAATTCAGCTGGGAACACTACAGAAATCAACATGTCCCCTGGCATTTCTGAGTCAAATGGTGAATTGAGCTTTGTTCGGGGAAGTGTTAAAAATGAGGTAACAGTAGTCGTTTTGCATCGCCTGGAAGATTTCTATGTTGGAGATATAGTATGGGCGAAGTCAGGCAAAAGGAAAGACCCTGCATGGCCTGCAAAAGTTGTGGATCCTGTAAGAGAAGCACCAGAATCAGTTCGTAAAGCTTGTGTTCCTGGACGTCTGTGTGTGATGTTCTATGGACCTTCAGCAGCAAAAGGGATATATCGAGTATCATTTCTGCAACTTTCAACCTAATATTTGGAACTAGTATGTGCCACAATAAACCCATAGTTGTTTATATATGCTTCTGCATTTTGCATGTAACAGGACTACGCATGGGTGCGCCAAGGCATGATTTTTCCTTTTCTTGACTACCTGGACAGGTAAGCATATGCCAGGCTTTGCCTTGTATGAAAATTTTTGCTTCTACTTTGTCCTTGCTTATAGGGACAAATTTGTGTGGGCAATATACAGGCTGAACTAATGTTTATACCATTGCTACGCTTATGGTGACACATGATTACATGGCTTGTGACATTTCTTGATGATGTCAGCATGATGTTTTACGTAGGC
Source organism: Cibotium barometz (assembly GCF_041138505.1). Taxonomy (NCBI): domain Eukaryota; kingdom Viridiplantae; phylum Streptophyta; class Polypodiopsida; order Cyatheales; family Cibotiaceae; genus Cibotium; species Cibotium barometz. Next base: position 32,960,876 of record NC_141067.1, read on the forward strand.
TGTTAATAAGTGCCAAGTGTTCAGACATCTGGGATGCCCTATGGGAATCAATGTGAAACTGGTTGCCAAGTCCAAAGGATGGGACAATGTGTGCCTTCTCTTTCACTCTAGGGCAGTCATTATCGATGTCATTATGATGGCATTTGCATTTTTATCATCCCATGATTGATTTCAAGGGGAGACATTGGGCGAGGATTTTGGGTTTCATAAAAGCCTTTCTTTGAAGGGGTAAACAGGGAAGAAACCTATTGCCTTCTTAGTCTTGCGCAAGGCATTTAAGCCCATAGATATGGGAAGGCTTGGGATTATTGACATTAAAGGACATGCAAAAGCCAGGTTGACCACGTTGTTGGGGGTGTTTCTTAGGAGCAGCCTTTGACCAAAATGCTAAGGGAGCTTGCTAGATTCATGCCAGTTATGAAGCTGGGCAAGTGGCAGGGGATAGATTGGCTGGATGAAGTTTTCTCACATCCCTTCTAGGTTTCTTATCAAGGATCGGAAAGGATCTCTACATTCTACATTTAATGGAATGGCAAGGATGTACTAGATCCACCTGGATTTCAATGATGAGATACAATGTATGGTGGTCACACATTTCTACCCTCCCTTTGCCCTTGATAGAAATTTTTTAGATTGCTGATATGTGGGATGGGTCCTTATTGGGTTTGAGGGGCTTGGACTAGTTGACCTGTCACGTGCATCCCGCACTTGGATGCCACGTAGACATATCTGAACATGAAGGTGCAGGACCTGGAGTGGAAATTGGTCCCATGTGAGCCCAGTCCGGGACGAGTCAGCCAGGGTTCCCCTTTATGAATCCTAGGTTAGGTGTGCATTGTCCTGCACATGAAGTAGTGCCAGTCCGTAGTGTGAGCTTCCCTCTGGAATGATGTTAGGTGTCACGACCCTGTGTTTTTCTCTTGACAGTTTGCAAGTGTGCACAGGGACATGCTGGACAGTGTGAATGGCACCAGTTTGGGGGCCAAATGATTAAAATCCCTTCTCATAGCCCATGGTGACAAAGGTTAGAGGGGACAAAAGGGTTAAAAACCCAATAAAATAAAAGAACACTCTTTTTGGTGAATCGTGGCCTTTTTTGGAGGGTTTACGCTATTATTGGGGGTGGGGTGCTTTTTGGCTCGTGAAAAAGGCTGGCAGACTGGTCGGACCAGCAGACTTGGATGCTTTCTCTTTGACAGCTGGTCACCAGGGAGCATAGACGGGCAGACTGCAGGGCAGCGCACAGCTCAGCAGGCTCACTCACTTTCTCTCTCTCGCTTGGCACATGGAGGGCTGGACTGCAGAGACATGCCTCCCTTTTCTGGTGGAAAAATAGTGGGGACTGCACACGCGCTTTGGCTCTCTCTCTCTCTTGGAAAGGGGCGAGCAGATGGCATGGCAAGCGGCGCATAGGGCTGAACAGCACGCTTTCCTCTCCCTCCTTGCAAAAAGGCTGCAGGCTGGTCGGGCCAGCAGGCTGGGGTGCTTTTGGCTGGCGGGCAGGGTGGTACGCTGAGACTTGGGTGCTTTCTCTTGATGGCTGGTCAGCAGGGAGCACAGGCGGGCAGAACAGCACATACACACCTTCTGTTGAGCAGGGAGCACAGCTCTTTGAGGACTGGCACGGCTGAACAGCAGGGAGCGTCGGTTTGGACAGCAGCCTTGCCCATGCGCTTCTCTCTCTCTCTCTCTCTCTCTCTCTCTCTCTCTCTCGGGAGGAGGGGTTTGGTAGCTTGGAGAGTGGATTCTAGGGATTGTTTATGGGCTGTTTTGGTTGGCTGCAAGTACAAGTCACTTGGATGTGTTTCCTGGCATGGAAGTGATGCAAGCTCGCATGGGTGCATGTTCATAGAGCAGATTGCTTTCTTCTTGCTTGAAAGGAACGGAGGGACCTACAGTTGTGGGAATATCTATGTTTGCATATGTTTCATGAGGAAATAGGTCACTGGATGTATGTCGTTGTTGGCACAGTCTTTGAATGGCGCTGTGTATGGTTCTGTGTGGAAATGGGACAAAGGTTTCAAGGGGAAATAGGCCTAAGGGTTTCATGTGGAAACAGGTCATAGGTTTCTCGAGGAAACATGTTTATGGTTTCTCCAGGAGATAGGTCACATGCGGGCAGTGGATATAGGGATTGACACATGTTTTGTACAGCCTTGTTGCTGATTGGACAGGGGTTGGGGAATCCATGACTGAGATGAGGGTTGGTATAGGTGTGTCGACTGTATAGTATGCTGTGCTGTGATGCAAGTTCTCTTTTGGGAAACAATTTGGAGTCGTTATTGTGACGCAAGAGCACTGGATGTGTCAGGGTGTGATGCTGTTCATAGGGTGAGAGGCTATGGATGGTTGTGGCACCCCTGATCATGGGAGAAAGCTTCTGTATGCAGGACTCAATGTATGGGAGTCTTTTGATGTGAACAATAGCTGAAATTGTTTTTGGATGCCGAGTGAACAAGAAGCCATCATGCAGGGTCTTTGCAGGCTTTACGAGTTCTATTGTGATGGCGACCCACTTTAAAGAATACAGACATTTTTCTTGGTGACGATCTTACTCTTTCACAGCTTGCACATATGAAGGAAGTCATGCCAGAGATTAGGGCGGCAAGAGAAAAGGGAAAGATAGCATTTTATAGAGAAGGGAGGGTGGTCATCGTGGAGCGACGCTGTACATGACGGTGCGAGACCTATGGGACCAAATTAAAGCTGGCAGCCTGGAACTGCAATGGATCCCTCAGACTTGATGTAGGTGCCTTTGAGGACAGCTTTAGAGATAGAGATATAGTCTTCTACTCGAAGACTCACCAGGCCTCTGGTCAGATGATGCCACAGGTGACAGGATACAGATGGGAGACAGCTTGCAGAGTAGGGACGAGATCGGTACACAGTAGTAGAGGATCGGGGGGGTGGCAGTTCTTTTCAGGGAGGAGCTGCAACCGCTTCTACACATTGTTCGGAGAGATGATCAGGCCAGATATATGTGGGTGAGACTGAGGGCCGACACAGGCAGATTCTTGTATATTGCTATATGCTATTTTGCTCCTAGTACATCGACATATGCAGATATTTGGTAGATATGGGGACTGCACATGGGTTGGCCATACTTAATGGCTTGCAGAGGTTTCCGTTAGCAGCTGGATTTACTTGCTTTCCACATAGACATGGTGCTAGCACAGTGGATTATGTTATGGCTATGCCGAGCTTTGTTTCATGCATTGAGGACTTCACAGTTGGATCTCGGCCCATTGGGGTAGTAGTGGATCATGCATTGTTGACATTGACCATCTCTTTTCACTTTACCACAGCTCAAAGGACACGAGGGGCAGATCACACTCAATATACTTTTACTTCAGAGACTGATGCTGTCTACAGCGATGGGATTTATAGACGTCTGTACACAGAGGAGCCAGGGAGACCTTTGGAGGAGCTGACCCATATACTGACAGAGACTTTACAGGATGCAGCGAGAGAGGCATATCCACATACTCAGCCTGGACAGAGACAGCGTTCTAGGTGTATGCCCCAGAACAGCTGGTATGATGAGGAGTGCAGAGAGACAAGAGCCCGACTGCAGCGGGAGGTTGCTTTGGGAGTCACTACTCACTGACAGTCACGTATTGCCTTCCGGCGCCTTGTACGAAGGAAGAAGCGGGCCTTCCTTGCTTAGCTAGAGCAGGAATTATACCAGCTGTTCTTGAGCCAGGATTCGAGGGAGGCTTGGCGTTTGTTTCATGAGTCCTCCCCTGCTTTGGCCATCACTTCTACAGAGGTCTGGGGTAGTTATGCAGCATCTCTATATACAGTCCTAGTTCCTGGACAGACACCTTTTCCTGACCCGCCAGCACCATGCCCACAGACATGTACTTTCTTTACCGTAGAGATGGTAAGGAAGGCCATTGATAGGATGAAGACTGGGAGAGCATATGATCATGATGGATTGGTCGCTGAGCACTTTATTCATGCGGAGAGACATGCTGGCAGAGCTTCTAGCAGTGATGTTCAATCGTGCTATGTGTGAAGGCTTACCCGAGACTTGGAGTAGGTCCACCATCGTGCCTATCTTCAAGTCAGGGGACCCTATGGAGCCAGGGAATTATCGCACTATTATGATTGGTCACATACTAGCACGATTGTATGCATCCATTCTTGAGCAGCAGTTGAGTAGATGGGCAGAGAGAGAGGGCATTCGAGCAGAGGGACTGGCAGGGTTTAGGAGAGGTTTCTCTACTCTTGATCACATCTTGACTCTGCGGGCCATTATTGAGGAGGCCAGGTCGCATGGGCGACGGATTTATTGTAGCTTTGTGGACTTCCGCAAAGCATTTGATACAGTGCCCAGAGCCAGATTGATGAGGCGATTACAGGAGATGGGGGTACCCACAGAGCTCATATGGGGGATTATGGCTTTATATAGATCAGTTGCAGGACAGGTACGCACCCCAGAGGGGGTCTCTACTTTGGTTCACTCCACTATAGGAGTGAAGCAAGGTTGCCCGTTATCTCCTTCATTGTTTGGTATGTATGTGGATGAGGCCTTTGACTACATTGAGAGATTGGGGGACAGAGGAGCCCAGCTAGCAGGTACATGGATCCCACTATTGTTATATGTTGATGATATTGTGTTGATCTCTGACTCCCCTGAGGGTATGTAGCGTCATCTGGATGCTTTACATGTGTTTGCACATGATAGTGGATTGTCTGTCAACCTTGGCAAAACCAAGGTTATGGTGTTTAACACCACGCCATAGTGGGTTAGGCGATCAGCTTCCACATTTACATATGGGCAGGAGATTGTGGAGTATGCAGATGCATATACATATCTTGGGGTAGTATTCAGTGGGCCAGTGTTTTCGATGAGGAGAGCAGTAGAGACTAGATTGACTAGAGCACATGCAGCCCTGGGTGGTTTGGAGAGGATGTGTTCGCAGGTTCAGTTTCAGGAACCTCGAACGAAACTTTGGCTTTTTGACACTCTAGTGACATCAGCTATGCTCTATGGAGTGCAGATATGGGGACCTTCAATGGGCCATCACAGCGCAGGCGGGTGGAGAGGTATGGAGAGGCCTTTGGTATCTATGATTGCTAGGATTATTAGAGCCAAGGCCGTGGTACCTCATGAGATTATTCGAGCAGAGTTGGCGGCTGCCCCTCTGGTGATTGAGGCTCTTACGAGATGAGTCTCCTACATACATGGCTTGTGGGATCTCCCCCGAGACAGGTATGCACGCCTCGCCCTTGAGTCCTCCCGACGACAGTTAGCTTTACAGGGAGACACGGCTTGTTGGTATGGACAGATGGCATCTTGGTTCCAGGCACATGGTTTTAGCATGGACAGATTGCCTCCCTTCCAGTATTCTCTGGAGGCACCCTCTCTCACTCTCACATGGACAGAGATTACCAAACTCATCCGTCAGGATTTAGTTCAGCTGGACATTAGGAGGACATGGATACAGCCGACTGAGGAGCTGGGCACGAAGATGGCTTTCTACAGAGAGCATTTTCTTCAGCTCACAGCAAATGGTTTTGTGATCAGACCCAGTTACATGGATGTACACTTGTCTCATGCAGTACGATGTGCTATTGGTCAGATTCGCACATCCTCACACCAGCTTGAGATTGAGATTGGCCGATATAGAGGTATACCAGCTGAGGCCAGGATATGCCGAATATGCCATGGGGAGCCAGAGACAGAGCTGCATTATATATGCCATTGTACTGCATACTATGAGATATGTGGTCGTTTCCACTGTTTATTTAGAGAGGGTTTTGACCACTTTCCAGAGTCATGGGGTACCAGGACCAGAGGTGTTTGGGATTGTTCTTGCTTGAGCTGCGGAGATATAGAGATAGCTTGCTTAGGCGCATAGAGAGTCAGACTCAGAGGCACATTACAGACTTCTTTAGTCCAGCCATCACTGCGCCAGATGGACCACAGCAGCAGCAGGACATGGATACCGCCCACACCAGCGGTACACTGATTGATTGTGCGATTGAGCTTGGGTGGTCCAGACGCCCACGACTACGGAGGAGGGCATCCCAACATAGACAGAGGTTGCAGCGGCGGATTCGGATTATTCTTGCGAGACATGCGGGACACCCAGTCAGGGTGCTGACCATAGAGGACATTGAGGAGATCCGCCAGCGTCTGATGCGGCGCATATTATATGGAGGCACCTCCATAGTGTACCCCCCCCCGTCCCGCATGATATTGTATCCACCTCCATAGCGTACCCCCCCTCCCCCCCCCCCCCCCTCACTATATTCACACCCTATAAGGGTTTCTGTTTACCTTCCAGTTCCAATTTCGTTTTCTAGGTGCCAGTAGTATCATCTTTATTTTTTCATTTTCTGGTTTTTTATCCAGACATTGTATCAGAACCACCATGATGTAACTTTTTGGTCTCATAGGTCATTATGGCCTTTTGAAGACATTAATATAACATTTCATTTCATTTCATTTCTCTCTCTATATATATATTTTCTGCACATCTACTTCAGTTTTGTGTGTTATATTCATCGTGAAAGATTGCTGAATTCTGAGCATCCAAGTTACCGATTCGACCACGAAGCTTCCGCATGTTACATGACTGTATGGTACTTCGAAATTTGACAAAGAAACCTTATAGGTGGTCCTCTTCAGGTGACAATAATTCTCAGTCAACACTAGCTAGAAGTTGGAGGCTTGGCCTAAGGATGGAGTGTGGCAAGACAGTGCCCCCCTTGTTGGGACAACAAGAGGATAACGACAAACTATTAAGGGTAAAATGGAGCTGTGAATGCTAGAAGGTTAGGTCTTTGGGGATTTGGAAGTCAAATTTGCCCACTCATGCTAAGACCTTTCTTTGAAGAGTATTCGTTGGGGCTCTTCCTATGGGGTCTGGACTACAAATCAGGAACGTATCATGTGGAAGGTGTCTAAGATGCAAGACAAATAAAGAGGATTTTTGACATGGATTTTGGGCATGTTTTAAGTCTGAGAATCTTTCGGAATCAGATTTCCAGATGAGGTAAAGATATCTTTCTTGATAAAGAGAAATAAATAGGATTTTTGACATGGATTCTGGGCATGTTTAAGTCCGAGAATCTTTCGGAATCAGATTTCCAGATGAGGTAAAGATAATTTATCATGGTCACATGGGATCTTAGTCAAGATAGTGGGGCTTACTTAGGAAGGCCATTCGTTGTTCTCCTTTGATTTCTATGCTTATGGGAAATGTGGACTTCTAGGGAAGACTAAAAGGTACAGATTCCCAAGAGATTGACCACAAGTACATTCTTTTTTTTGTTGAAGGCCAAAGCAACATTGTGAACTTTGTGCAGGTGATTCCGTGCATCTCTTGACAGACTTCTGGCTTTTGCATTAGTGTTCCTATTCAGTAGGAATAGGACTGGATCAAGTAAGCAAAGGCTTCTGCATGTCACAATAGGCTTAGTCACTATCCTTTTCAGTGTCCATTCATCAACAAGAAGCCTCCTGGTGGTGGTTGAGGTGGTAGCAAAGCTGTACAATCAATACTATCAATAAGTGGATCATAGGCACACGTACACTTTACACAGTGTGGTACAATCCACTTATTGATAGTATTGATGTCTATTATTTCAATAGTAATTTTGAGAATTGCCATCTCAATATGGGACTGTTTGCTCCACATGCTTTAATCCGTATGTTGGGTGAAGTCATGGGAGCCCTTGAGTATGTATTATTTGATGATGGTAGTACTCATAATTTTATTCATGCTTCTCTTGTCCATAGATATTTGTATCCTGGTGGCATCGGGTGACCATCATTATGAAAGAACGCGGAGCACGGAGCACCAAGCGAAATAGAGGTGTAGCACGCGGAAGACGGCCATCGACCGGCTGGGTCCCCCCCACCCAAGCATCCCATGAGACCACCAATAAAGGTGGGGGATTAGGGGAGACCAAGGAGAATTTTGCCCTATATAGAGGGGTTAAGTTGACCCCAAGCCACTATGTGGGATAATAGACTGCTGCATGGCAGCGTGAGAAGTGGAGGGCAAGAATCCATTCCAACACCCCCCCCTATGCGAAGCCCGAAGCCGAGCAGTAGCAGCCGATGAGGCTCCGATACCATGAAAGAAAGTGGAGCGTGGAGCACCAAGCGAAATAGAGGTGCAGCGTGGAAGACGACCATCAACCGGTCGGGTCCCCCCAACCCAAACATCCCATGAGACCACCAATAAGCATCCCAACCCACTATGTGGGATAATAGACTACCACATGGCAGCGTCAGAAGTGGAGGACAAGAATCCATTCCAACACATTATGTGGTCAACCTTGCGCAAGGTGTTACCCAGTGTTGGCAAGGGAATATCCCTTGAGTTACCCTGAAGATTCAAGGCTACGAGGAAGAGCTTTTGTTTCTTGTATGTACCTAGACAACATAATTGTATTGTTGGGCAAGGAGTGGTTTTTCCACAAGAGGCTTGATGTAAATATTGACTATATCCATCATGTAATCACTTTTGTACATAATGAGAAGAAGTTTTCCTTATATGGTGATCTCTCTGATCCAATGAGTAAGATTTCTTCTTATGTAAGTTATTCAAATGTATCTTGTGATAATAGTCTTATATGTTCTTCTTTGGGAACTGTGGAAATGCTTCGCAATGATGAATGTGATGTTCTTTATTGTGCTCTTAAGAATTAAGTTGTCGGTGTGTTGATATATGCTCACGACATGCTGAAAATAGACATTTAAGCAAGCACTTTCACACACTTAGTTTGCCAAAATCTGGGGGTACCCCTGAAAAAACTCCTCGTCGAGCCAAATGGCTTCATCAGTGCCTCAGTCCTTGAACTAGGTGTAGAACTGTCCAAGTCTTTGATCGGAACAATGCTTCCACTTTTGGAGGAGAATCAGCTCGGGCACGATTGCTTACGCCTCCTCGACCACTCCAGCCTGCTGCTCATCCGGAACCTCTTGCAAAGACGGTCCAACATAAGGCTTCAACAATGAGATGTGAAAGACATCATGCATAGTCAACTTTCTAGTAATTTCAACTTCATGGAGACATCATTGACCTTCTTCACAATGGGAAATGGACCAAAGCTTTGGAATGAGAGCTTAGGACAACGCTTGTCCACTTGCTTCAACCGTTGCTTCATGATGCGTAGAAACACCCAATCCTCTTGTAGTTGACATCTCTTCTAGACTTGTTGGTATGCCTGGAGTAGGCCACCAAGGATGAGAGAAGAGATGCCAAAACACAAACTTGCCCAAAACGTGTGTACGCCTCAGTCGTCAAAGTAATGCATATACACTTGCCCCAAATCTGTATACATACCACCATAAACCACATGTCAAAAGCATACACACAAACTTGCTTCAATAGTGTGCAAAATATCCAAAATATCCACCCTCGTGAGTAATGTGTTTCTCATCACATAAAAGATTGATGCCCAACTTGTAATATATATGAAACTTTTTAAATACGAGATGCCCATTTTATAACTTGTCCACCCACACCATAAGGGAGTGTGAAGTTTGAACCACCATATAAGAGCTTGTTTCGGTGCCGAGTCCTTCCCCGAGTCTTCGCAAGACCTATTGGGTATGCTTCCCACATGCAAGACCAAGCATAGGAAGTCCAATGTTGCGCCATGATCTGATTCCGGGTGCATGGTTCTTGTATTGGATAATTCCCCATTCCCAAAGCTTGTACTTTCCAAATATTTAGGCGTCGTGAAGTCCACCAGACCCCTTTCACATTGGGAAATGTTTGGGCTGGTGACACCCCGAAGAGAAAAAAACATCTTTTCTTCAATTCCGGAGATATACTGTTGAGTTGTAGGCTTTTTGACTACACAATTTGGGCCACTTATGTGGCATATGAGGTGGCATGATTATGTGGTGCTCGTAAACGCAACTAAGCTATATTATGGTGTGATTGGAGCTGATGTGTACGAGAAGATTTGCAATACAATTAGCACTTGTGTGTTGAGTTTATCCTTGTCGTCTGTTGTCCATCATTTAACTGAGGCTTTGAACCCCGATGAAAATCTAACAAAGATTGACATCCTTGTGCTATATGTGCATCATCTCATTGCAGGCAATGTGAAGACCCCAGGCTAACAGACCTTGTGATTAGGGTTGTTTCTCGTACCGGTACGAACCTATTCGTATTGTACGATATCGTACGATACGATTTTATTTATTTATTTATTTATTTATTATTATTTTCTCCCAACCTTGAGAAAAAAATTCCAAATGCTCAAAAAAATATAAAGAACTCCTCTTTGCTGCTTTGGAGCTGATTGCTGCTGGCTTCGATTGCTCCAAGTGGGCTGTGGGTTGAAGCAACTGCATGCATGCTGTCCATACTTTGCTGTTTGTTTCAGGCCTACATATTCTGATAGGTCTTTGCCTCTAGGAACTTGAACCTCCTATCAGAGCTGTGCCTTTATACCATAATTATAGGAAACGGAAAGGGAAACCGAATGGCTGATGTCTATGCAACAGAAACTAGGAAACAAAAACGGCGAGGAAATGGCAAGTCTTTAACAATATATTATAAACTCGAAAAGGAAATTCGAGAAAAATCAAAACTTGGAAGAAAACATGTGGGGGGAAATCTTGAGGGATGATAAGGACACCGGAAATGGCAACCACAACTCGAGAGGAACAACATTTCCGCATTTTTGGCTAGGAGACCTTTCATGTGCATCCGTTAATCTCGATGCTCATAGACATGTGTATTCTCATTAGCAAATATATGGGCAGATTTAGAGCAGATTTTGCAGCCCTACAGACTCCCAGAAGTGGAAAATCCGCTCTAAATCTGCCCCTAAATCTGTCCATATATTTGCTAATGAGAATATACATGTCTATGAGCATTAGGATTAACAGATGCACATGACAAGACCGCCATTTTGTTTACTATGCTTAACACATTAAGGATCACAAAGTGGCAAATCTGCCCCTAAATCTGCCCATATATTTGCTAATGAGAATATACATGTCTATGAGCATCAGGATTAACAGATGCACATGACAAGACCGCCATTTTGTTTACTATGCTTAACACATTAAGGATCACAAAGTGGCAAAACTCCCCTAGACTACCATGTGCGTAGCCTCAATAGTCATGGCAAATGCATTTGAGTTCTGAGGATGTGATATTCCCTTCTGCATCCTTGAACTGGAGGTCGGAATGTCGACTTCAACATTGCTTGGGTTCATTCAACACAATCCATCATTGAGTCTTCAATGTGGAACAGCCCAGAACTCCTACGTCAACACTATAACCACCAATAGCTTTGGGCACTAGTATGCTCAGACCAACATTTCCCTGCCTACTAGGCCCCAATGCTTGTGTCACCATTTGGCCGCCCAAGTGGGCTTCGTGTTGGAGTATGCACATGCGGAAGCATAGACAAAAGAAAGAGAGAGGGAGAAGGAGAGACAAAGATTGTAGACAAGATCCCTTTATTGATTAGCAAGAGGCTTACAATGGTGATAGCCAGTAGATGAGCATTACAATGTGCTTGGGATTGGATACAAGAGTGATGAGGGTAGGAGGCCTTTATAAAGGAGGCCATGAAGTTGGCCGATTGCACCATGAAGCTGTGTGGCTGACAGCATTAAATCAGCCCACGACCTAGAAAAACATGAAAAGATATGTGTGCCAATATAGGGCCATGTTCCCACAACATAGAGACGCACAAAATTCTAACACCCCCTCTGCAGCTCAGTGTGTGCAAAAGTTTGAAGAAGATGCAACCATGGACACTCCAGTATTGCACAGTACCGGAAAGAGCAAAGGTCAACCTGACTCCTCGAAACAAAATGTCACCCTGAACAACAAAGAAATGTGCTTGGCTCCGAAGTCCCACACCGATGTGCAGCGAACTCCAAGTATATAGAATGATGAGCTGTCGGACAAACCACGCCCATAATCCCCCAATAGTGGATTGTGAACACATTACTTCCAAAAAACCTCGAACAATAAACTTGGAACACATCCAGTCCATAATCTCTTCTACACCAAGCAATGAATTTGAAACACATTCAATCCATAGCTATCACTGACCTTGTCCTGCCAGATTTTCCATACTTGGAACTCCGACTTATGGTTCCCATACAGCAAAATCGAGTTGCTAACAGCCCCCTCGTGAAACCGATCCCGTCAAGTGGGAAAGACTCCGTTGGACACCCACACGCTTAAAAGCACAACTTTAAAACCACAAATATGAAATGGACAACTTAAAACAACTTGAAAATAAATGAACAGAAATGGAAAGATGGACACCAGCACTGGGGCCGGAACGGGCCGACCCCCCCCTCAATATATGATATATTTATTGGGAGTATTTAAAGAATACAATGCTCCATGGGTTCTGAGAACCAGATAATGTCCATGTACATATGAAAACAGTACTAAACAAATAGCTCGAATTTCGATGTAGAAGCTCGAAGCAGATTGACCACTAGTGTGGTCCAATCGCTACGGTCCTGTGCTTTCACTGGACTCCGCGGAGAGCACCACACTGGTGTTCCGAGACCACGCACAGACAGGCGCTCTCGTACTAACGCCTGGCTCTCCCGATCTCAGCACCTTTGGACCGAGGTTCGCCCATATAGCTTGGACAACCCGGCACCGAACGGGTGTAGGCCGAGCGGGACGAATCTTTTACCAGATTTAAACATTAAATGCTTTACTCAAATCTGAAAATTACTTACTTGTAATTGGTTGATAAAAGACCAAAACTTGTGGTTTGCTGAGGATGAAACCACCCTTGTTGAAGAAGGAGTAGTCTCGTGTAGAACTATCAGAACAAGCACCACCATGAGAGACCACAGCCGCCTGTGAGAGTAGCCACAACAATCCTGGTGGAGGTGGCCACGTCTGAAAACAGTGAAGAAGGGCAGCGTATCCTGATAATATTTAGCCGCCTGGGAAACAGCTGCAGCTGTGTGGCCTTGTGGAGGTGACAGCCGCCTGTGAGATGCTGAGGTGCAGCCAGCAGCATAGGTCGCCTGTAGAGAGTACACGCCTCAGAGCAGTCACTGCAGTACCTTGTGAAGGGGCAGATTCAGCAGTCGCCTGGGGTAGTAGGCGCAGCCAGCAACACAGTCAACCGCCTGTAGAGGGTTTGGCGCAGGCAGCAGCAGAGGAAAAACAGGAGCAGTCGTTGTGCAGGAAGTCAGCCAGCCGCCAGCTTAAGGGAGAGATGTTGTACACAACCTCCAATATAGAAGGTACGCAGCCTGCAGTACAGAAGGTACAGCCTGCAGTACAGGGGGTACAGAAACAGTTGCAGCCAGCCGCCTGGGGAAAATCAGGCGCCAGAGAAGATGATCGCCGGTTGATGGGAAATCCACGCCAGAAGGAAAACGATTCGTTTCACGCTTGAAGGAGGGAACTTTTTTAATAATATTCAAGTGGAGTTAATCTTGGTCATACCCACGTTTGCATGTGGGGGGCTAGTGGGGGTAGGTGACCATGCCCACCCCCACACTCACTTAAAAGTGAGGCTCCCCACCTTGGCCCCTAAGTGGGTGCCCACTTTTAAATGAGTGTGAACCCCTTGCCTTATAAAACAAAGGGGTTAAAATTAAATAACAATTTAACAACATGTACCATATACTTACCACCTGTTCACATGCACTGAAACTCGTCAGAATACAGAGCAGACTTCACGACTCACTGGCAGGCGTCCCCGCTCAGTAAGTAACACGTCAGGCAGGCAAACACACAAATACATGTCATGCGAAAACAGTTTCAAACATGCAAAATATGTGTGCATGTGCAAATAGTAACATGGACATATCTCCTGTTCATGGAACATGTACAAAATATCTGTCGGCACAAAACTGGCACGACATAAAACATAAAAACCTGGTCTTCCTATGGAGTGACAATCCCATAGGTAAGACACAGTTCCAGGCACGAGTTTCCCTAGGTGTGACAGTCCCATAGGTAAAACACGGCACGAATACTGGCTCTTCCATGGCGTGACAGTCCCATGGATCGAACACAGTCCAGGTCATACACGGGTGGCACTGATCTGGCTCCCGTCCATACGACACCATCCTGCTAACACACGGGTGGCACCAGTCTGGCTCCCGTCCATGTCAGCAAAATACTGGCCTCTTCACATGAGACACCGGCCTGGCCTCAGGTGAACGAGACGCAAAAATGTGGGAATGGACCAAATGGTCGGCCAATTGGTGACATCCCCCCGGGCTTCTAAAGAGTTGACCTCAACTTAAAAGCCTCAAGATATGCCTGCAACAATTGCGGATAATCTGCAAAATAATCTTCATTTACCCATTTGGCATCAATAGGCAAATAATTGTTAAACTTCACAAGGTATCTCCTGGAAAGCTTTCCTGCAGGTAGCTTTCTCTCCTTGTGAAAAACAATCTGTTCTGGCTGGAGGATCTCCTCAAGCTCTTCAATTTCTGGCGGATCTTCTGTGAGACAGGCTCATCAGGATCTGGCCCCACATATTTCCGAAATAGACTCACATGAAAAGCATTGTGAATCTTCCAATGATTAGGTAAAGCAAGCCTGAAGGACACTTCATTGATCTTGTGAATCACCTTGAAGGGTCCATAATAGCGAGGAGAAAGCTTAGGATATGATCCTTCTCGTCCTGGCCTCTTCCGAAGCCTAGCCTTCTCAAATTTCAACAATACCCAATCACCTTCTTTGACTTCCATGTCCCTTCTATGCTTGTCAGCAGCCTTTTTATGCTTATCCTGAGATCTTGCAATGGCTGTGCGCACCTGACCAAAGGCAACATCCAAGTCACGAACATATTCATCAGCTGCAAAAATCTCATCCTTGGTACGAAGGATGGGTGGCAAGACCACTCTGCCATAAATAATCTCAAACGGAGCCTTTCCTGTGGAAGCATGGATCGTATTGTTGTAGGCAAACTCAACAAGTGGAAGATACTTCTCCCATGCACTCTTTTGATCTTGCACATAACACTTCAATAAATCCAACACTGCTGAATTTGCAGCTTCACTTTGGCCATCCGTTTGGGGATGATAAGCTGATGAAAACTCAAGCTTAGTACCCATATTATCAAACAAAGCCCTCCAAAATAGGCTTGTAGTCCTGGGATCTCTATCCCCAACAATGGATTTAGGCATACCATGATGCTTAAAAATATTAGCAAGAAAAAGCTTTACCATATGATCAGCTTTGATGGTTTTCTTGACGGGCAAGAAGTGAGCTTGCTTGCTAAACCTGTCCACAATAGTCCAAATAGCATCATTCCCATGCTGGGATCTAGGCAAATCCATAATAAAATCCATCGTGATACTTTCCCAAGGTTGCGAGGGAATAGGCAATGGCTGAAGCAAACCTGGAGGCTTTTGTCTGTAAAATTTCACCTTTTGGCAAGTAATACATGCATGCACATAAGCCTCAATGTCTTTACGCATGCTCGGCCAAAAGAAGTACCTCTCAATCATGCGAGTAGTAGGCATAATACCTCTATGACCAGCATAAGGTGGAGCGTGACATTCGTCCATAACCTTTGGACGCAAATCCTTCACCACACATAGGCAATTATCCTTCATGATATAACCCTCGTTGATAACATAAGAGGCATGTGAATGACCAGCCATCAAATCAGTCCATATATGGCAAAAATCAGCATCCAAATGATACAAATCTCTCATAGCAGATAGATCTCCATGAGAGGCCACTGAGACTGCAGCAACATAAGGCCTCCTAGATAGTGCATCGGCCACCACATTTTTCTTTCCTGGAGTATGCACAATCTGAAAATGAAACATAGAAAGAAAATTCGCCATTCTCATTTGCTTCTCTGAAAGCTTGGTTTGAGATAGAAAGTATCTCAAGCTTTGATGATCTGTCTTGACTACAAATTCAGCCCCAAGAAGGTAGTGTTTCCAAATCTTTAAGGCGTGAATTACAGCCAAGAGCTCTTTCTCATAGATATCCATATGAAGCTCAGCATCATGCAAACGACGGCTCTCGTATGCAACTGCATGCCCTTCTTGATTTAGGACAGCTCCTATGCAATCACCACAAGCATCACATTCAACCACGAATGACTTGTGCAAGTCAGGAACAATCAATACTGGACCACATATGATCGCATGCTTGAGCTGCAAGAAAGCATCCTGTTCCTTTGAAGTCCATTTGAAAGCAGTTTTCTTTTTCGTGAGATCATGTAGAGGAGTTGCAATCATAGCAAAATGCCTTATGAAACGCCTGTAGTACGAACATAATCCCAGAAAACTACGTACTTGATGTACGTTTTGCAATTCGGGCCAATTCCGAATAGTCTCTATCTTTGCAGGATCCATTGTAACTCCATCCTTGGATACAATATGTCCCAGATAATGAATCTCTGAAAGGAAAAACTCACTTTTCTTGGCATTGACGAAAAGTTTATGCTTCCGCAACTCTTCGAAGACTGTGACCAGATGAGTTCTGTGTTCCTGCTCATTCTTGGAGAAAACCAAGATATCATCAAAGAAGACTCCTGTAAACTTGCGATGGGGTCGGAATATCCTATCCATCATACGATTAAAAGTAGCAGGAGCATTGGTGAGACCAAAAGGCATTACCAAGAATTCATATAATCCGAAGGCTGTCCTGAATGCAGTCTTATGGACATCTTGTGGCACCACGCGTATCTGGTGATAACCACTCTTCAAATCAAGTCTGCTAAAGCAAGCTGAACCATCAAGCTTATCCAAGATATCATCAATACGTGGAATAGGGAATCTGTTCTTGATGGTAAGCTTGTTCAAAGCTCTATAGTCTACACACATACGGAATGATCCGTCCTTCTTTTGAACTAGAAGCACATGAGAGCAGTAAGGTGAGGAACTGGGCTGAACCAAACCTTTCTCTAAAAGCTCGTTTACCTGCTTCATAATTTCTTCTTGTTGTGCAGCACTCACTCGGTATGCGGGTTTGTTAGGTGGAGAACTACCTGGCACAAGATCTATGCGGTGATCTTCGGGCCTTTGGGGAGGTAATTCACCTGGCAATGAGTCAGCAAAACAGTCTTTGAATGCATTAAGAAAATTCAGCCTATCATTAGACATAGCATCCACATTTTGATGATTTGGCACAAGACTATCACGCACAAAAACCAAGTACGCTGAAAGACTCTTTTTCATTGCTTTATTAATTTGGATGTGTGATACAACTGGGATGGAATCCCCTTCTTTGCCAGCATCAATAAAATGCATGCGGCCTTTATGCATAAAAGAAATCATATTGGACTTGTAGTCTTTGCGGGGCTCAAGCCTATGATGCCACGGCTTGCCCAACAATACATCACATCCATTCAGTGGAGCAACTAAGAAATGCTCATTATCCAGATAGCCCTGTATATGAATACGCAACTTCCCAATCAAAGGGGTAACCTGCACCTCTTTGCCAATAAATGCAGCTTCAGCTTCAATCTGAGGTCCCATGTTTTCAACCTCAATACCCAATGCAGCTGCCATTTGCATAGAGATGAAATTGTCAGTTGCACAGTCATCAAACATAAATAGTGCGGGCTGATCCTTGATTTGCCCCCAAGCCTTGCAAACCATGCGCTCTTTTTCATCATGACCTGTATTACCTTGCACATCAGGAACTGCATGAACATTTGCTTTGGTGTGCTTATCCTCGTGCTTTGGTTTGCGATCTGGGCATTGCCGAAACATGTGGTCTTTGCTACCACAAGAAAAGCATTTTCCATCCTTAGCATATTGCTCTCTTTGCCGGGGTTAATCCAAATTTGTTCTTTCTTGGGCCCTGTTCTTTGGATGTGTAATTTTCAGCTTTACCACCCTTGTAAGGCTCCCGGAAGCTCTTTTTAGGTGGCTGTCCACCCTTTTGTTGATTTGGGACAGCCTTGTCCTTCCCCTTGGAACCTCCTTGATCCTGCTTGATCTTGAGCACCAATTGCTCTGTAGCAAGGGCCGAAGCTGTGAGTTGTTGCAATGTATGTTTTGGGTGCAATTCAATACCCGATCTATAAGCAGGTTGCAATCCAGAACGAAACTTCCTCTTTCTTTCATCCTCTGTGATTAGCATGAAGGGAGTCACTTCCAGCAACACTTTCCAAAATTTGTTCACATACTGTTGCACACTCTCATTATCTTTTTGTTCCAGCCTATCCCACTTTTGAGTGAGAGTTTGCTCTGCATTGGGTGGCAAGAACTGAGCATAAAATCTATCTTTGAATTCCTTCCAAGTAGAGATGGGATCCTTGGTGATCTTTTCGGTGATCCACCAATGGGCAGCAGTGCCTTTCAGAAACATGCTAGCATGGCGCACCTTCGACTTTTCTGTAAAGTCCTCATCGCTAAAAGCAATGTCGAACTGTGCCACAAACGCTAACACCTTAGAGGCATCATGTTCACCATGAAAGACATCAAATTTGACAGACTTATCACCTGCTTTGAACTCCTTGAGCTTCCTGGTATGAGGCTCATGGTCCTCTCTTTTTCTTTTCCCCTTATCCAACGGGGTAGCCCTGTCTGCATGGGCTCCATGGGCCGTCAAAGAAGCTTCATGGGGCACAGTGGCATGTGCTCCACGAACTCGAAGCTCAGATGCATGTGACTTAGCTGCATGTGGCATGGTCTCTCCATGAGACAACTCAGAAGGCAAAATTTTTCTGGAAGCAGACCTGTCACCATGAGATACATATCTTGCATGCATGTGACTTTCGTGCCCTCCATGAGCACTGGCATACATATATCTGTCAGGCTTAGTGCCTTGGGGAGAGGATGCATGTCGAGAGGTGACAGTCACCTCTTCCTTTTGCATAAGAGATTTCAGCCTCTGGGATGCGGGATCTCCATGCTTCAAACGAGGTGGATTTCTGAAAATCAGCTCCCCGTCATCCCCCTCTTTGATATCTCCTTTGCGAAGGAGATAGGCAAGTGCCAACTCCCTTGGTTTCTTGCCCACTTCACGAGCCATTGATTCAAAGGTTACATCAACCATAGCATCAGCCTTCCTGGCTTCAATAGCACTTTGAAGATGAGGATCTTCATGCAAAAACTTCAATTCTTGCTCTTGAGCCTGCAAAAGTTTTCTCATATGTTCCATTTCAGCTCTCATAGCATCAGGGTCTTGTTCAAGCATAACTGTCTTTCCTGGAGATAGTTGACCCTTGGATTCACTATCCATAACCCTTTCAAGGGGCTTGTGCCTACCACGCAGGGCATCAGACCCACGAGAGGCACTAGAGGGACCCCTCGAATTTGGTACTTCCAAAGGGTTGCCTTGGCTGTCCATTGTGTTCAAAGTTTGCTAAAAGCGGGATGTCCAGTACACAGGTTCGTTTCCCCACTAGGAAGAGGGAAACAACCGTGCTCTGATACCAATGAAACCGATCCCGTCAAGTGGGAAAGACTCCGTTGGACACCCACACGCTTAAAAGCACAACTTTAAAACCACAAATATGAAATGGACAACTTAAAACAACTTGAAAATAAATGAACAGAAATGGAAAGATGGACACCAGCACTGGGGCCGGAACGGGCCGACCCCCCCCTCAATATATGATATATTTATTGGGAGTATTTAAAGAATACAATGCTCCATGGGTTCTGAGAACCAGATAATGTCCATGTACATATGAAAACAGTACTAAACAAATAGCTCGAATTTCGATGTAGAAGCTCGAAGCAGATTGACCACTAGTGTGGTCCAATCGCTACGGTCCTGTGCTTTCACTGGACTCCGCGGAGAGCACCACACTGGTGTTCCGAGACCACGCACAGACAGGCGCTCTCGTACTAACGCCTGGCTCTCCCGATCTCAGCACCTTTGGACCGAGGTTTGCCCATATAGCTTGGACAACCCGGCACCGAACGGGTGTAGGCCGAGCGGGACGAATCTTTTACCAGATTTAAACATTAAATGCTTTACTCAAATCTGAAAATTACTTACTTGTAATTGGTTGATAAAAGACCAAAACTTGTGGTTTGCTGAGGATGAAACCACCCTTGTTGAAGAAGGAGTAGTCTCGTGTAGAACTATCAGAACAAGCACCACCATGAGAGACCACAGCCGCCTGTGAGAGTAGCCACAACAATCCTGGTGGAGGTGGCCACGTCTGAAAACAGTGAAGAAGGGCAGCGTATCCTGATAATATTTAGCCGCCTGGGAAACAGCTGCAGCTGTGTGGCCTTGTGGAGGTGACAGCCGCCTGTGAGATGCTGAGGTGCAGCCAGCAGCATAGGTCGCCTGTAGAGAGTACACGCCTCAGAGCAGTCACTGCAGTACCTTGTGAAGGGGCAGATTCAGCAGTCGCCTGGGGTAGTAGGCGCAGCCAGCAACACAGTCAACCGCCTGTAGAGGGTTTGGCGCAGGCAGCAGCAGAGGAAAAACAGGAGCAGTCGTTGTGCAGGAAGTCAGCCAGCCGCCAGCTTAAGGGAGAGATGTTGTACACAACCTCCAATATAGAAGGTACGCAGCCTGCAGTACAGAAGGTACAGCCTGCAGTACAGGGGGTACAGAAACAGTTGCAGCCAGCCGCCTGGGGAAAATCAGGCGCCAGAGAAGATGATCGCCGGTTGATGGGAAATCCACGCCAGAAGGAAAACGATTCGTTTCACGCTTGAAGGAGGGAACTTTTTTAATAATATTCAAGTGGAGTTAATCTTGGTCATACCCACGTTTGCATGTGGGGGGCTAGTGGGGGTAGGTGACCATGCCCACCCCCACACTCACTTAAAAGTGAGGCTCCCCACCTTGGCCCCTAAGTGGGTGCCCAAAGGGGGTGCCCACTTTTAAATGAGTGTGAACCCCTAACCTTATAAAACAAAGGGGTTAAAATTAAATAACAATTTAACAACATGTACCATATACTTACCACCTGTTCACATGCACTGAAACTCGTCAGAATACAGAGCAGACTTCACGACTCACTGGCAGGCGTCCCCGCTCAGTAAGTAACACGTCAGGCAGGCAAACACACAAATACATGTCATGCGAAAACAGTTTCAAACATGCAAAATATGTGTGCATGTGCAAATAGTAACATGGACATATCTCCCATTCATGGAACATGTACAAAATATCTGTCGGCACAAAACTGGCACGACATAAAACATAAAAACCTTGTCTTCCTATGGAGTGACAATCCCATAGGTAAGACACAGTTCCAGGCACGAGTTTCCCTAGGTGTGACAGTCCCATAGGTAAAACACGGCACGAATACTGGCTCTTCCATGGCGTGACAGTCCCATGGATCGAACACAGTCCAGGTCATACACGGGTGGCACTGATCTGGCTCCCGTCCATACGACACCATCCTGCTAACACACGGGTGGCACCAGTCTGGCTCCCGTCCATGTCAGCAAAATACTGGCCTCTTCACATGAGACACCGGCCTGGCCTCAGGTGAACGAGACGCAAAAATGTGGGAATGGACCAAATGGTCGGCCAATTGGTGACACCTCGCCTGCCCACAAGCCTCCTATGGTGGAAGCACATGGGGGAAACTATCTGTATAACTAGAGAAGAACACCATCGTAGTCTTCCCGGGCTAGAAGTGCCCTGGGAGTCCTAGATGAGTCACTAGAAGTATGTGAATCACTAGCCTGTGTCCTGTCTTTGCCCTTCTTCTAGAATGAAGACTTTCTCTTGTCCTTGTCCTTCTTCTTTGACAAGTAGTCCTTAGACAAATGTCCTTTCTTCCCACATGAGTAGCAACGACTCCCTTTCTTCTGCACTGTAGCAAGTGCTTGATCCTGACCATTAAGAGACATCTTGACCTTACCCTGTGAAACGAGGACAGACTCTTTTTCCAATAGAAGGGAGCTGAGGTCATCAAAATCCAACTTGCTTCTCTGTCACCTATACTGCAAAGACCGAGAAACCACATTGTAATCTGGAGGAAACTTTGCGAGGATAAGTGCAGCGAATTGAGCAAAGGACAAGGCAACACCCATTGCCAATAATTGGTCATGGATAACCTTGGCCTTCATTAGAAATGACTGCATCGAACTACCAACAGGAAATACCAGACTGTAAAATTGCCCTTGCAGAGTAATTTCCCTCATCGAGGAATCTCGAGGATAGAGATCCTCCAACTTGGACCAAACTTGATGTGCACTGGCAAGAGTTTGCACGGTCGGTGAGACCTCCTTCGTAATGGTCTGCACAAGCACCGAGTGGGCTTTCGAATCACGATCCTCCCAGTCTTGTAATTCGGCAAGGAATTCATCCTTCTGAACTTGGGTCCAACGCCTTGAGTTTTGAGGACGCTCAGACTTTTTCTCACTGCCCTGAACTATCTCCCATAGAACCTTATGAATAAACCAGACCCGCAGATTCAGCTTCCACTGAGCATAGTTGGTTCCATCCAACTTGTCCTTGGTCGTACCGGGGGGGGGGGTGGGGGGGGTGCATATCCACAGCAACAAAGTACGCCGCAAAAACCGCAAATCTCAACACTCCAAGACTTCTCTCGAGCACTTTCCAATGGAGCGAAGCACGAGGACCAATCAGCCCCCTTTCAAATCTGAGAGAGAAAAGGGGCTGGACAGCAGCAAAAAACAGTCCGAAAACTCACCGGAAACACCCAACCGGAGGGGAGGGAAGCCGGGGAAGAAGTAGGAGAGTCAAAACCTCTTGTTGGGCTGCTCCACATTGCGAAGAAAGCACCCTCCACTGTTTGCTGAACAGAAAAAACAGCCACCAAACACCAGCAACAAATTGCAAATTGCTCCAAGAAGCAAAACGCAGCCCCTTCAAGGATGCACCTTGGCACTGGGCGAGACTCGCAAGGGGCAGGAGCACAAGAAGAGGGAGATCGCTGATGAAGTAGGGGCACCGAAAAAAAATGCAGCAGCTCCTCCTTGAAGAAAACACATCACTTCAATGGAAAAACGCAACACCTTCAAAACGCAAGAGGAGAGGGAAGCAAAAAAATGCAGAAGGGCAGTCGGGACCTAGACGTCTGATACCATGTTGGAGTATGCACAGGAAGAAGCATAGATAAAAGAAAGAGAGAGAGAAGGAGAGACAGAGATTGTAGACAAGATCACTTTATTGATTAGCAAGAGGCAGCAGATGAGCATTACAATGTGCTTTGGATTGGATACAAGAGGGATGAGGGGAGGAGGCCTTTATAAAGGAGGCCAAGAAGCTGGCCAACTGCACCATGAAGCTGGCCGACATCATTAAATCAGCCCACGACCTAGTAAAACATGAAAAGATATATGTGTGCCAATATAAGGCCATGTCCCCACAACACAGAGATGCAAAAAATTCTAACACTTCCCCCTATTTCGTCCCAAGGTATGGGAGGCTAGGGAGCTTCGTGTTGTGCATACTGAGGCCAGGACTCACGGGAGACTAGGCCTCGTGTCACTTGTAGTATGGCCAGGATGTGGAACCCACTGTTAGGGATCCTAGTTTAGGCTTTCCCACTAAGCCAATTCTGTGCTCGGGAAGACCTGCTATTTACAGGTTCTTGGAATGGGGGACATTTCCATTGCATAATGCACGTGCATGCATCTTTGCTTGCTTGAAACTGATTTCACGTGACTTGTTTTCATGTGACTACCTGCTATGACGTTACCAGTTCTCGGGCAGGGGAACCGTGTGAGTGCCCTATATTTTGACATGGTTTGTGGCATGTGAATAGGTGGAAAGTATCCACTTGAACCTTTGTTTATTCAAAGGTTTTATAACCTTTATTGTTCACACTTCATTAAAGCCAGTCACCGCCCCCACTGGCCATTGCCCGGGGCTCAGGGGCCAAAGCATGGCCAGCTCAAGCGGTGGGCACCTCCCTAGTCGAGTTAAACCCCCATGTGGCCCTCTTTAATGAGGGGGCATTTTATTAAGGTTCCCACCTTCATTAAAGCTAGGCTTCTGCCACGTGTCAAAGAGTAATTGGACCCCTTTCCACCTCTTCCACCAACTTCTCCCACGACTCTTTGGTTCCCTCTCTCTCTCGACCTCACTAGCAACATAGACATTAGCCCCAGCTTGAGGAGATCTTGGAGAGGCACAGAGCCACCTTCCCATGCCCGGCGGATCTCCAGGGCCTCCTACAGGCTAACCCCATGCTCGATATCCTTGATGGCCCCCTCCCCTACCGGGGGGTTAGCTCCATAGGTTGTATGATGATGGTCCCACTTTGTATCATATGGCTCGTATTTGACATTCTTAGCTCCTAGCTCTAGTCTTTGTTTTCTTTTGTTCCATGATGAGATTACATGGACACTATTGTGTATCACTTTTGGTCTTATAGACCCACTGGGTCTTTTGAAGATGTTCAATATAACTTTCTTTCTTTCTCTCACATTTTTGAAAGTTGGCGCTGTTAGGTTGAGCAAAACAAAACCAGGGCCTCTATAGCAAACCCAACCGTACGTCTGCCTCAAAGAAGCTATGTCTCAAACAACCTCTGTAGCTAAGCAATCCATGTGCTCTCGCAAGCACCTTTCCACAGGATCCAACTAGGGACTAATAGCCCCCTCTGAAGATGCAGGCTGGATAGCAGCAAAAGAAACCCAAAAAACACACCCTACCGGAAGAGGGAGGGGATCTTGGAGGGAGAAGAGCTGATGTGCCACTTGTTTGATGCACTTACTGAATCTGTAGCTAGACCTCCTCCACTTGCCTCTGTAGAAGAAATCGCAGCTTGGGGGCTGGCCGACAGCAGTTTAAGAGCTTGTAGAGCAAAAACGCAGCTAAGAAAGAAGAAACGCAGCAACTGTTTGAAGGATCTACAGCCTGGAGAATCTAGGGAAGCAGAAAACGGAGAGAAGCAGATTGTGCAGCAGCCAGAGCCTAGGCGTATGATACCATGAAAGAATGTGCACAAGCGGAAGCCAATAAACATGAGAGAGAGAAAGATTGCAAGCAAGAACTAGAGCTTTATTAGCTTGAGGTAATAGAGTACAATAGCCAGCAATTAGGGCAATTGAAGATGATTGAATGAATAAAAGAGAGCAACTCTTATATACTTGTGCATGAAGCAATCGGCTGTAGGAAACAGGCCGACAGGACTCCACGACAGCATAAATAGAGATGCAATATTTTAACAAGCCGTATGTAGCAGCTATCTCGGTTGTCTCTCATGGAGACTTCTCATGCATGATTTATATCATACGGATGCTGATTTTGCCACTATTGGGGCTGATTTGATGGTTGGTCATGCAACTGCCTCATATGTGATCAAAAAGGATTATCTTATGAAGGATAATTGCCTATGTGTGGTATCTGACATGAGGCAAAAGGTTTTAGATGAGTGCCATGCTCCTCCATATGTTGGTTATAGAGGCATAAGGCCTACTATGCACATGATTAAGCGGTATTTCTTTTGGCCAGGTATGCGGAAGGACATAGAGGCACATGTACGTGTCTGTATGATCTATCAAAAGGTGAAATTTGATAGGCAAAGGGCACCAGGGTTGCTTCAGCCATTGCCTATTTCCATGCAGCCATGGGAAAGTATTACAATGGATTTCATTATGGACTTGCCACGGACCCAACAGGGCAATGATGCTATTTGGACAATTGTGGACAGGTTTAGCAAGCAAGCAAGCGCACTTCTTGCCGGTCAAGAAGACCATCAAAGCTGAGCATATGGTTAAAATATATCTTGCACAAGTGTTCAAGTATCATGGAATGCCAAAGTCCATTGTAGGAGATAGAGATCCCACGACCACGAGTCTCTTTTGGCAGGCATTATTTGATAATATGGACACCAAATGGGACTTCTCATCGGCTTAAACGGATGGGCAAAGTGAAACTGCAAATTCAGCCGTGTTGGACCTCTTGAAATGTTATGGCAGATCAAAAGTCTTCTTGGGAGAAGTACTTACCGGCTTGTGGAATCTGCATACAACATGGTGCATGTATCTATGGAAAAGGCCCCGTTTGAGATTGTTTATGGTAAGGTGGTTTTGCCACCCATCCTTTGCACAAAGGATGAGGTATTTCCAGCTGATGAGTATGTAAGAGACTTAGATATTGCCTTTGCTCAGGTGCGGACAACCATTGCAAGGTCACAAGACAAACACCGATAAGCATAGAAGGCAATTTGATGTTAAAGAGAATGATTGGGTATTGCTGAAATTTGAGAAAGTAAAGACTTGGAAAGAGCCCTGGCAAAGAGGGTGCATATCCTTAGCTTGCAACCAAGTACTATGGGCCTTTTTGAGTGATCGAGGAGATCAATGAAGTGGCTTTCAGGTTGGCATTGCCTAGTCATTGGCTACCCGATGCTTTTCATGTGAGTCTCCTTCGCAGGTATGTAGGGCTGGAGCCTAGTGAACCAGTCATTGAGAATCCACCAGAAGTGGATGAGCTTGAAAGACCATATTAGGGAGTTTGAAAAAATCCCGTTACTTTGGAAATTTTCTTTTCAATCTGAGTATACCAATTCCAAAGTTGTTGAAGAATGCGGATTTAGAATCTACTCTTTAAGAGTTTTCCAATACGTCACATGAGGGGGTTTTAACAAAATCTTAAAAGGGTTTACCGTTCCCTTCATTTTTCGATCTTGGAAAATGGGAATTGGGATTTTCCCAAACTCCCTAATATGGTCTTTTAAGGAGATTTTGCAGCTAGAACAGATTGTGTATCACAAGGAATCACAAGGAACGCAAGCTTGCTACAGGCAAAGTTGTCAGAGACTATCTTGTGAAGTTCAAGAACTATCTTCCCATTGATGCTAAATGGGTAGATGGAGAGTTCTTTACAGATTGCCTGCACTCGCTTCAGACGTATTTGGAAACTTTTCAATTGCGGCCAAGTGTTAATAAGCCGGGAAAGGGGGAGGGGGGGGGGATTTACCATTTTGCCACCTAGCTAGTCCACCCGTGGTTTCTCATTATGTATATACATTGGACTGGCATCCATTGCAGTTACATATGCCGGGGATTGATGCCACTCATGTGATACCGTGGACTCGGCTTTCTGTTGGGACTTGTGCCTGCCTGTACATGCCCAGAAATGCCTGGAGTATTGGTATTCCATTGGGTCTGGTATCTTGTTTACTTGCTTGGAACACGTCTATTTTGGTATAGTCTCATGAATGGGGATTGTCCATACCCATGTTGCATTGTATAGCATCTTTATATGCTTGCCTGCAAATTGAATTTGCATGTTGTTTTCATGCTTGACTAATGTCTAGTTCAGGGTAAGGAGACACTTGCCTTTGAACCGTGCGTGTGAAATTGTTTGTTGCCATGGTTATGTGGCATATGACAAGTGGTAAGTATTGGTCAAAACCTAGCATATTTGAGTGTGTACACACTTTATTAGGTTTTGGGCGACCAAAACTCACTTATAAATTATGTCCAGCCTTGTGTTCGCACACTGCTCAATGCCCACTGCCAAGACCTTATCCCCTTTGTTCAAAGAGAGCAACCAGCCATGTGTCCATCCTAGCTTGCACCCCAACTAACTTTTTCTCTCTGCCTAACACCCAGGGTGAATATCTCATCATCTCTCTCTCGAAGTTGGCGCCCTTCTTTTTGAGGCTCTTTGGTTGTATTTTTTTCACTTTCTCCTTCCCAACACCATATCCAAGCTTGCTAGTGTGTTTCCAAGAGTGTTTCCAGGTGGTATTTACTCTCCTACACACTCCCAATGACTGAAATTCAGCAAAGCAGCCCTTATATTTGCTGTAATTTCTTGTCTTTTGGTTGAAAACCCTAGTTTCCAAGGGTTCCCTTCATCCACTTGAAGACTTTTGTCGCGAAGGATTGCAAGAGATTAAAGATTTCAACTTTCCATCGTGAAGACTTCCGTTGTCATCAACTCTACTTGCAATTGGTAAGCTTTGATGCTTAATTAAGGAAGCAAGTAGCAGGAGGGAGGAGTAGGACTCCATGTTCACATACCCTGTGTAGTGTTCTCTTGTCCTACATGCTCTCTTGGAGATTGTTTCTATCGTATATTGGTGGAACAATAGAGAACCGATGGTAGGGAACATGGGCACTTGAGAGGGTAGTGTGAGTTGTAGATCTTCAACGACAACCATATTGTTTGCAATACTGTATTCATATGGATTGGTATGGAAATCTGGTTAGAAATGCCCATGACGCTATGTACTTCATTCTCCCACGATCAATACACATTATTTGAGGGAGGGGCCAGCCGTTCCGGCTCATTGTGTGTCTCTTGTTAATTCAGCAAATTACATCTTGTATTGTGTTTGTTGTCCATTAAATCTTGGTGTATTTAAGTGTATTAATTAGCATTGTGTTCAGCCAAACATTCTATACCGACTGGTGGAATTTCATTGGTATCAGAGCATACGGTTCTCTTTCACTTCCATCGTGAAGGACAATCACCGCGAACACTAGCTATCTCTACACTTAGAACACTATGGACAGCTGCATAGTGAATGTTGAAGATACCAACATGAGACGGGGATAATGAAATGCATGCTTCCAATGCTTTACATGAAGAACAAACTCATGTGGTGCATACCAGGGAGCAAGAACTTGTGGGACAGGTGTCCCGTGGTAAAGAGAAAATGCAAGAAGGAGAGTCCAGAGTCTTAAGGGCTGAACTTACTCGTATGTAGGCTCTTCTTTATGCACAACAAGAAGAATTGAAGCTCTACCGCCACGATCCATTGGTACATGATCGTTTGAAGGCCAAGAAAGCTGAATCTTTTATGGATCATGCCATGGAAATGATAGCTCAAGAGTCGCACATGCAACCGAGGGATGCAACACTTGCATACTTGGCTCGTACCGAGGATGCCTATGCAGAAAAGGCAACCATCCCACGTGCCTTGGTATCCCCAGAGGTGGTTGAACAAGAACATATGTCCAAGAGGATGAATCCTCATGCTATTAGGGAGGAACCATCGGCGACTTCATGCCATGCAGGTGTACCTTATGTAGTAATGTTTATGGCAGTGGTCAGAATGTATGTCAAATGTCATTGCCAGCTGAAATGTGCACACATGCAACATGGGCTGCAATTTTGTGTTGGTGTAGGTATTCCACATATCTCTCATGCTACTCATGCCCTTGAGTGTACTCGTGAGGGAGAAGTGTGTTGAGGGGCCAGCCTTGCCTCATGCTTACAGGGCACATGTTTCTATGCCTTATGCATCCCCCTTTTGTTTCCAAAATCCCAATGGACATACATGTGGGAAAACATGTTGAGATGCAGTCTAATGCATCAAAGTCTTGTGACTTCAAAGCCGGAGACAAACCTATGAAGTTTGATATCAAAGGCACTTGCTTTTCTTACCCAGTTTGATATTGCTTTTAGTGATGAGAATTTCACTCAAAAATCCATAATCTGGCATGTAAGCATGTTCATGAAAGGTACTGCTCCTAATTGGTGGTTTACTGAGAAGCTTTCCCGAAATCTTGTTAGAGCATGGGAAGAGTTCAAGGAGAGGTTCTATGTCCAATTCTTGCCTCCCATGAATTAAATGAGATTGCGAGCCTGACGATGAGGACAAGGTGGCAGTTGTAGCAAATCATTGAAGTCATGCACATAGCTTCAACATCATTTGAGGATATGGTAGCCTTGTTGCTTGAAAAAGAGAGAAGAAACAAGGAAAGTAAATTAAGTAGCAGTGTGGACTATGACAAAGGTTTTGTAGGAGAACATAAGTGGAGGACCAACAAGAAGATTCAATGCAGGTACTGCAAGAGAATGGGGCATAAGGAGGCCAATTGTTTCAAAAGCTGGAGAAAGAGCAAGAGAAACACCACACAAATCTTGTTGCTGAAGATGAAGAGGAACCTATTGAAGAGAAGATATTTGTAGCAACGGTGTCACCATTTGGCCACCTAAATGGTCGTCTCTAGTTTCTCGTGCCCATATGTGGCCAATGCGTGGGTCTGAGTGTCCGGGATCCAGTTCTTCGTGCCCATCAATGGCCCATGTGTGGATTCGAGTGCCCAGGATTCCAGTTCCACGCTTTCCGATGTGCTAGATTCGTGCCTGGAAATGCCAGTGTTGTATATGTTCCATGATCCAGAGATTTGTTCATAACAAGTGCACATGCACACATGTTTGCGTGCCTGGTAGTGTTTTCGCGTGAATTGTTTTCGTGTGTTTGCATGCCATGAATGTCTAGTTGATGGGCCTGGGATGCCTACCCGTGAACCGTGCGAATGCTGTGTATTGTGACATGTGTTGTGGTGTGTGAATAGGTGGTAAGTACACTCAAAAACCTTTATTTTAATTGATTTAAATGCTTTGTAATGTTTATAATGGGTGGACATTTTTAATTTGTGCCCAAGGCCCAACCTTGTGGGCATCCTTGTGGCCACTTAATGTGGGTAGCCAACCCATAAGTGGGTGGGCACCTCACATGTGGGTGGCCCAAATTAATTGACCACCTACCTTTGCACGAGTCGTGAGATTTTCTCCCTCCTTGAAGCAAATAGTCATCTCTCTGTACACCACCTTCTTCATCATTTTGCTCATAGTAGGAGCTACACTGACCCGATTTCAATTCCGTCTGCGCCATCGTGTTCTTCTTTCTGAGAGCACCCCTCTCCATACCTCAATTGCTGCCAGTGATCATTTCTGCCAGGCCCCAGCTCATGGTTGTTTCTAGCAGCCTTTCGTGGCTGTTTTTTCAGTAACTAACAGAAGGATCTTTTTCCCGGAAATACAAACATCCTACTGTACAGGGCGGGGATCAAGAAATCAAAGGAGGGGAAAGAGAAGCTTCTCCTCCGGCTGGCCGCTCTATGAGGAGAAGGCTATCTTATACAAGGAAAGGGGGGGGGGGGGGGGGGGGGGGGGGGGGGGGGGCAACCACATTGGTGGTCTGTAATGCCAAGTAGGGTCACCACCTCTATTAGTGAGAAACGGGCTAGGCTGCCAAAGCCTCAAGAAAGCTTCCCGCCGCTTCCGCATGCGGTTGGATCCACCCTGCAAGTTCCCCCACTGACCACGGAGAGTATGTGTGATATCTAGCCAAATGCTCCTAATAGACTGTGCTGGCGGAGTGTGGGTGCCCTCAATGGCTTCGCTGAATCGAGCTTGCCATATATGCCAGGCTGCAAAGTTGCTGCAAATCTCCCATCTCTGGCATGAGCCTGGTTGCCAATGGTCTGTAGGTGGGGCAGTGACTGGTACTGCCGAAATGCAGTGGTGAGAGACTTGAAGAGCTAGCCCTCCACCATCCTCCTTGTAAGCTCTGACCACCCCAGCCTTTGTGGCCCAAGTGGCAGTGCCCCATGTAATGATCCGGGCCGAAGCCCTATCCATAGTGAAGATGGGGAGGATCCGCCTCCAAACTTGCTGAGCCTTCGGGCAATCCCAAAGACAATGTCGCTTAGACTCCTGGGGGTGGCCGCATCTTGGACAAGCTGCTGGCCGACCTCCAAGAGCCAACCAAGTGCCGACTGCCAAGCTCCTGTGTTCCATCAGCCAAAGAAAGAGGGTGATCTTCCTAGGCCGAAAACTGTCCCAAAGCCTCTTCCAAAAATTTGATAGGAAATGCTATGAGAGGCCTTGTAAATGCTATGAGAGGCCTTGTAAATTGCCAATGTGCTACTGGTGCCAGGGTGCCATCTATCTATGGCATTTGGATCATCCTGTGGCCTAGCCGCGCTGTATAAGCAAAGAAAGGGGAATCCAGAGTCTCCTCCCAATCAGCGGGGTCATGCCAAGTCCACTCGCCCGGGTCCCACTATAGGCACGTGAGAGGACGGCCCTCCCATATCAATAGCCGCCAGAGGCATCTTTCTCCACCCCTTTTGATTATTGGATCCCGGCCGTGTACATGAGGCAAGGTTGTATCTAGCCCTTTGTGGTTGTATTTAGCCCATTGTGGCTGTTTTTCATTAACTAATAGAAGAATCTATTTCTCGGAAAAAAAGAAGAAGAAGATGCATAGCACTATTGTACAAATACTCCTTAGTATGCATATGCTCTTACAATCTCCACTAACTCTCCATCAAATCTAAAGGATTCTCGCAAGTAACTAGTGCTAGTGTGAAAGACTGTAAAGTGTGAGGTCTTTGCTGTGGGAAAACTGCTGTAAGGCATCTCAAAGGTGTTGAAGTCCCTCTGGAGAGTGGGATGAGAGTACCACATTTGCATAAAAAAAGGATAGGGTCCACCATCTCTGCTAGTCTTGAGTCAGCCCTTCGAAAGGGATCAACACAATCAGCCATATCAGCTATGTAGAGTCGGGAGAGTGCACATCCCTCTTGTGAATGAAGTACTTGCTAGCATCTGTGTATCTTCTGTCGTGAATTTGCAAGAATAAAGCATAGTAGACTATTTTAGGAGCGAATTTTCTCTTCCATTCATTTTTTTTTTCTTTCCTTTATCTGATGTAAACTTTATTTCCAGATTTTCAGGGCAGACTTTTCTTAACAAGAGTCAGCCAAGTGATTTTAGGCTGGCAATTGCTGAAGCAACACTTGCAGATCATGGTTTCGAGGATTTTGAAGACCTTTCAGGAAATTTGATTCCTTCGATACAACCACTAAAAAAAGTTTTGGTCTTTGTCGGTGTCCATTGTGAGGAAAGTAACAATATTACTGATACCAAAGAGTTTCCACCAGGATCTTCTTCCAAGGAAGTGTGTGTAAGATTCTACTATTAGTATGGGGCTGGTTGGTCAATGGATGTTCTAGCATGGAATAGCTACATTTGTAGGCTGACACACATGATTGTTTAAAAAGCTTTATTGGCATTTTAGACCACTCAGTGGGACCTTTTCCAGGTTCTTGATCTTGACAATGGGAAGGTAAAAACCTGTAGCAGTTGTGATGCACCCATCTCATTGAAAGAAAGCTCCTCAAGGCATAAAAACAGTCAATCAGAGAGTCCAATTCTTTGCAAATACTGCTCTAAGGTTTGTTGCTAGTTAATGTTTGTATTCGTAGTTGAATTCTGTAACTTTTCAAGACAACTCATTTCATTCTCCTATCGCTTTTGATTGTTCACGCTATTCAACTATCAACTTCACTTGTATGCATCTCCCCAATCTGATCTTGCTGACATTTCTTTGGCAGCTATATAAGTCACGACAATATTGTGGGGTATGCAAAAAAGTCTGGCATCCCACAGATAAAGGAAATTGGGTATGTTGTTGCACTTTGTGGCATTTATAACGATATTCACTTCGTAAGAAAAACCTGTAAAGACACTCCTCCCCCTCTTTGTGTGTGTGTGTGTCGGGTGTGTTTGCGCACGTGTGTGTGCTCGCTTGTGTGCTGTGCATATGTGTGAGAAAGGAAAGCTGCCGTCTTCGCCCCAGCAACCTGTCTGCCGTCTTCGCGAGCATCTTGTGTGCTGCCTTTGCCAGCGACCTGCGTGCCTTGTATATACGCACGCGTGTGTGTGCATGCATGCGCTGCGCTGATAGGATGTCGCCTGTTCCTGCTGTGGTCGGTGTGGAGGGATTCGGCCGTCACCTGTTACTGCTGCAGATTGGGAAGTTGCCTGGAATTGCTGAGCGCCATTGACTGTGCTTGCTGGTTGTTCTCTGTACGTGCTGTTCGTCGTTCTTTTCCTGCTGTTGTCGCTTATTCCTGCTAGTTGTCATCTTCCTCTTCTGCAGCTGATCTCTTCCTGTCTGCTGCCTCTGCTTCTGCATAGCCTCTAGGCTTGTCTTCGTGTGTGTGCAGGTAAGAGTGTGCGTGTGTCTGTGTAAGGAGTGAGAGTTTGTCAGAGTGTGGGATTCTCTCTGTTTTTTCATCATGGGTGATTCTAGCAAGCAAGTTTACTCTCGTTGTGAAGGAGAACACAAGAATAAGGAGCTATGTACAGATAAATTGGTCAATACAGATGTGGCTCTTTCTCCCAAAGAGCAGTTTGTTTATGATGCACTTACTGAAGATTTTGCGGATAACAGAAAGCAGTGGAAACATCCGGTGCCTGAGCATCACCATGACATTCTGGTGTGCATGTGTGCGCCTATGTCATGCATGCGTGCGCGTGTGTGTATATGTGTTTGTGAGAAAGAAAGAAAGAAAGAAAGATATATTAACGTCTGCAAAAGGCCAAAATTGGCCTATGAGACAAACAAGTAGTACAATGATGTTCCTCCAGTCATCAAGAGGAAAATGTGGAGTGAGAAAGAAAGACATATATTAATGTCTACAAAAGACTGGAAGGGCCTATGAGACCATGAATAGTATAATAATACCATGGGTATATAGTGCCATGGAAAAACTAAAAAAAGGACGTGAAAACTGAAAACTGAAACATGACCTCTTGTTGGCAGATGTGTGTATGGTGAGGGCATGTCATGTCGTCCGAGAATCTCATGGGTCTGTCTTTATGTGGTGGAGATCCTCGGTGCTCTGGGTCAGGGCTGCCCGGCCCACTTAGGAATTCTTTGGGATGCAAATATGGCCCCGATATACGGCTGGTATGAGCTGATGTCGATGCGGCGGTGTCAGCATGGGTGGCTGATGTGGATGATTGTACCATGAAGAAATCAGTGATTGATCTCTAGGCAATGTCTTGTATGGGCTGGCCTTATTTCTCAACATGTCCTCTCAATACTCCGTCCCTATGTCGTTTGAAGGTACATCCCGAGACATCTTTGGTCCTCAGTTGGTCCTCATACTGCATCGTCTGTGCCAACGTTTGCCCCCCTCTTCCCAAATCTCGTCCGTATCTCATAATATGCTGGGCATCTGAACATATAGTGAGCCTCCCCTATGGTGCATACTCTGCATATTTGCTCCTCTCGTGGGATGTTCTTGGCTCTCCCAGTCTCTACTCGGAGGTGGTGAGAGGATACTCTCAGCATTGACCAAAATCACAATGCGCAAACCATGTGACATGTGGATCTGCATGCACTTCGGGATATGAAAGAATCCGTCCCCGGTCTCAAAAATGCTCTCTATAGAACGCATGTTAAGTCCCTATCTCTGATGAGATGACACCCATGTGTAGGCCATGTAGATTCAACTGGATGATTTGGTTGATCTCCTGTTGTGAGAGGTCGATGTGTGGGGAGTCTAGGTCGAGGTATGTGGAGAGAGAGAATGAAAGAAGGTTATGTTAACGTCTACAAAAGAATTCCGTGAGAAAGGATGCCACAGCCACTGCTTTATTATTGACCATGGCCTTTGCTTCTGCCCACTTGCGAGGCTCTTGGAAGTGAGCCTAATGAAACTGTCGCTCCATCAATGCAAGGGCAGCAGAACCTCGGGTGAGCGTGTCCTGTGATGCCTGTCTCATGGAGAAACAACTCCCATTACTAGTGAAGGTAATACCCAAGTATTCATATGATTCTATCACCTCCACCTGGCTGCCTCTATATGTGATCATTGTATCTTTCATAACCCGTCTGGAAGTGTGAAAGATCATAACCTTGGTTTTCCCAAGGTTCACTGAAAGGCCTCTCTGTGTACAAAAATCATCTAAGGCACCCATGTGGTGCTGCAGTCTCTCCTGTGAGTGAGATATCAGAATGATGTCATCCGCATAGAGTAATAAAGTGACCTAAACCCTTGAGAGTGATGCAGCACTCCCTCCTCCTTTGTCTATGAAGTCCGTGACCTCATCTATGTACAGGCCAAAGAGTGTCAGGGAGAGTGGGCAGCCCTGCTTTACCCCCATAGTGCTATGTATCTCCTCTGAAAGACCACCTAGGCATCTGGCTCATCCCGTCACCCTCTCATACATACATACATACATACATACATACATATATATATATATATATATATATATATATATATATATATATACATACATATATACATACATATATATACATACATATACATATATATACATACATATATATAGATATATATACATATATAGATATATATACACACACATATATATATATATATATATGTGTGTGTGTGTGTGTTGGTGGTGTGTATGCATACACAGCCTCTACTGACAGGGCTCGTTTGTGGCATGCCATCTCCTCTTATTGTTGGCGTTCTAATGCATTTCTTTGTGGCGATTTTAATAATGCTCCAAATCATGTGGATAATACTACTGGACATTCTCACATGCTTCATGTGGAACGACAAGCTTGGGATCTCTTTCAGCACACATGTAATGCCTTGGATTTGTTGCCTCTGTTGCAAGCCAATGATCCAGGATTCACATTTCAGCATAACGCTCGATCAATGTATCGTGCTCGTCTGGACCGATGGTATCTCTTTCAGATGCAACAGTATGATGATTTTGTATGTGATATGTGGATTGATTACTCCTTGTGTCTCTCGGATCATGCTCCGATATGCTTGAAAATACAATTCGGTTCATGTTCTGCCAATGATTCATTAACTAGAAAGAGACTTCTGCATGTCAATAATGCTTATCTTAAGCATGAGGTTTTTCGCAATCTGATTGTGGATATTATTTCGCCATTGATCTCTCAAATGCATGTTGATATGGACACAGCATGGTTTCGTTTTGTTATGCGGGTTCAATGTGTGATCCAGGATTATGGCAGACACTATTTATCGCATTTCAGAGAGCAAGTTCAACAGGCCAAAGGCACTTGTCAAAGTTTGATGCATCTAGCTAACACTTCATCTCTTACTGAAATCCAGATGACAGAGTTGCTTTCTGCTTGTGCTTTGTTGCATCGTAATGATGAGAGAAAATTGGCAAAGTGGCAGACTAGAGCTCGCCAAAAAGCTATAGCGGATAAAGGATGCACTTCTAAACAATTCTTTCGTCATTTACATCTTTCTAGGCAGTCTCAAACTATTAAGAGTATTAAACTCCCGCGACTGGTGATTGGACTACCTCTCGTGTGGGGCTTGCACGGGCCATGGAATCTCATTATGGCAAGATTTTTGAGGCCTCTTCTCTCACGCAGGAAGGTCGAGAGGCTCGTCGCTTGTTTTTATCTCAAGTTGCACCGATTTTATCGGCGCACCAGGCTTAACTTTTGGAAGCCGCCTTCACGGAGACAGAATTGTATGCCAGTTTGTGTGATTTGGGCCGTTGGAAATCTCCCGGTTGGGATGGCCTTACTGTAGAATTTTTCTTGTCGTTCTGGCACTACCTGGATCAGCCACTATTGTTAATGATAAACAGGGCATGGGAGCAACAGGTTTTGCCTTCATCTTGGAAAGAAGGCTTGCTCAAGTTGATTCCAAAGCAAGCACTTTGTGAAGAGTTCTCGCAATGGAGGCCGATTACGCTCATGCCTGTGGTTTATAAATTGCTGGCTAAAATGCTTGTCAATAGACTTAAAGGGTTTTTGCATGATGGTTTGCATCCATCTCAGTATGGCTTAATTCCACGAAGGCAAATTATTGATAATCTAGCAAATGTCATCATTGGCATGGAGTATGCGAAATACACTCGACAAGATGTATTGGTCATGCAGGTTGACATTGAAAAGGCATTTGACACTGTTCTTTGGGATTACATTGCAGATACCATGCTTCGGCTGGGATTTGGGCCTAAGCTATCCTCTGTGGTTTATTTCTTGTATGCTGACAGTACCTCTGCCGGTTTGTTGGATGGTTTTCTCACAGATCCTTGGCATTTGGGACGTTCAGTAAGGCAAGGTTGTCCTCTCAGTGCTTTGCTTTATGCGATTGCTACTCATCCCCTGCTTATGTATTTGGAATCTTTGACTTCGTCTGGAAGATTGCAGGGCTTGAAATTACCCTCTGGGAAACATTTTATTGCGCAAGCTTATGCAGATGATTCTCTCTTTATGCCTCGCAATCACCAAGATGATGTGGAACAAATTATGCACACTCTTCATTTGTTTGGATTGGCAGCAGGCCTCAAAGTGAATTTTCGTAAATCCAAACTATTGGCTCTGATTGAGTATGATTGGCATAAGCTGCTTTGGCCAGGCGAACTTGTTCCTCCGAACATTATAGTTCGTCATTTGGGTTATCCGCTGGGTTGGACTGTATCGGCTACACGGAAATTGGATTGGGTAGCCGAGCGCTTGCACTCCAAGTTATATTATTGGAAGTTGTCCACTTGGCCGCTTCATGTGCGTCTTAGAATTGTGCAATGCATTCTTGTAGCTTATGTGCAGTTTTATCTACCTTTGCTATATTGGTCTCAATCCCGCTTGAAGTCCCTTATGTCAAGTATATTGGCGCATTTCTGGCGCACTTCATCTCGTGGAAAGGGCCTCAGATTGTTATCCATGGACAAGTTATGCTCTCCTAAGCGCCTTGGAGGCCTGAATATTTTGGATTTGAGACGTCATGTTTTGGCTAGGAAAGCTATGCTTTTGCCGGTTTTGTTGGATCAGCAGCAACCCTGGACTCTCATGGTGTCCCATTTGTGTCGGCATATTGTCACGCCATTCTATGGTCATTGGCAACCCACATACTGGGATCTTATATGTGGAAAACTTGAAGGACACATTCCGGGATGTCCTTTCACTTCTTCTCTCATTATTGATTGGAAGGAAGTTACTTCACATATGACATGGCATGGTTCCCGATCTTTGATGGGCAATTCCCTGCGGCTAGAGAGTTTGCATTGGAGTCGTGTATTTTCTTCCACTTTGGTTGACCGTTCACCTCGTCAGGCATATTTTCTATCTCAAAAAGGAATTTGTCAGATATATCAGGTAGTGGATGACACTGGTCAGGTTCTTTCCTTCTCTGTTGCGGCGGATCGTTTTCAATTGGGATCCCATTATTCTCATCTTTGGACAGAAATTCAGCGGATGATTGCTGATATTTCTCCTTTACCTCGCTTGAATGTGGATTCCCGTCTATCTGATTGGAATCTTGGAACCACTGCTATGGAATGTATTTCAGCTGGGACAGTTTATGCCCTCTTGCAATCGGATGCATGGATAGTCAGACATGGTAATCAGCTATGGTCTCTCTCCAAATCTTCAATGTGGTGGAAACGTACATTGTTTCGCATTTGGAAAAGTCATCTGCCTCTTAAAGAACGCCTGTTCTTGTGGCGCTGTTTGGTTGGTGCTCTTCCTGTTGGTAGCTTGTTACATGCACGTCATATTGCGCCTTCACGTTGTGTCCGATGTAAAGCTACTGAGGAAACTGTCCCACATTTACTATGGGGTTGCGTATGCTCCAGATCGTTCATTCGCCAGGTCTCGACTGCTCTTCGCCTTCGTTTCCCTTCGGGCATTTTTCACAGATGCTTTTGGCTTTTTGGGGTGTTACAAGCATCACAGTCTCAGTTTGCAGTATTTTTCAGCTGGGTCCGATTCTGGGTCTTTTGGACCATATGGCATGTTCGGAACAACCTCATGTTCCAAGCCAATGACATTGTTCCCTTCCATTACTTCAAGTTCTCGCTTGGTCACGCGCTTCATTTTGCTTATGATGCTGGGGACATCACTCTTGATGCTTATAGGATTTACTTTGATTGCTTCTAGGTGGTGGAGCCTATAGTTACTCTTCTTTTTCTGGGTTTTCCTCGCTTACAGGTTTCCCACTTGTAAATAAAAAGTGTGATCTTTTTGGTGGGTTTTCCTCGTTTTGAGGTTTCCCACCTGTAATTAATGACATTAAGCTTTACAAAAAAAAAAAGTGTGTGTGTGTGTATATTTATATATATATGTGTGTGTGTGTGTGTATATATATATATATGTGTGTGTGTGTATATATATATATGTGTGTGTGTGTATATATATATATATATATATATATATATATATAGAGAGAGAGAGAGAGAGAGAGAGAGAGAGAGAGAGAGAGAGAGAGAGATTTTCTTGATATTGCAAAGTTTGGTTCCAGGTCCAATGTGATAAATGTGAACTTTGGATACATGCTGAATGTGATAAAATCAGCAGCAAGCGCCTCAAGGTAACAAATTTATAAACTCTCGCTCTCTAGATTAGTCTTTTTAAATAGGAAATTGGAGTGGGCAAGAGAGAGAGAGAGAGAGAGAGAGAGAGAGAGAGAGAGAGAGAGAAATGAAATGATATAATAACGTCTCTAAGAGGCCATAGTGGCCTATGAGACCAAAACTGAGAGTACATCTGAAGTTGGTGTCTCATCAAAGAGAACAACTAAATGAGACTAAAAAGTACAATAAACTGATTGTCCTACAATTATAAGAATAGAACTGTAAGACTCCGAGATGATACTGAGTAGAAAATACTGGAAAATACTGAAAAATGTATATCAGGTAGATCCATGTATGCTGATTAGTTGAAGTGTTGCCCTCTCCTTAGATCAAGTATCTCCGCCATGGGGCTGTCTATAATGGAGAGGTCGTAGAAGCGAGGTAGGCGCCTCCGATGCCGAGCAATAGGGGCTCTGATCTGGCGATGGTAAGGATGCCGTGGTCGGGATCCTAGTGGGCGTGGCCGACGAGCACGACATAAGAAAACTGCTCTATCAGTGGTGACTCCCTGGGAGCGTGGTCGGTGCCCTGATGGCCCAATGGAGGAGGTATCAGGAGGTGTGTGGACTGGGTTGCTGGTGCTGGTGCCGAAGAAATCTGTCAGTGTCCTCTGTCTAGGTACATCATGGCTCGACCTCTTGTCTGCCAAGAGGGTCTCTCTGTGTCTCCTGAGCTCAAGTAGAAACAATCCCAGGCATCTTTGATCCTCAAACTCCATGACCCTACGTAACGGCCCAAAACCCTCTCGGAAGAGGCAGTGATATCTCCCTCGGATCTCATAATAGACTCTACATCGGCAAATGTAGTGTTCCTTTGTCTCTACCTCCTGGTAGCATAGCTGACAAATGGGGTTTTCCAAGATCTGATGTACATATCGCCCTATCTCAATCCGCAGCTGGTGCGATGAGGTCCAGATCTGTCCAATGGCACAACGTATCCCATGTGATAGGTGTACATCCATGTACGCCGGGCGTGTGATAAAATCATCCGGTGAGACGTGTAGAAAATGGCTCTTGTAATGAGCCATTTTCGTGCCCAAGGGCTCAAGGGGACTAGTCTATGTCCCCTTGAGCCATTTTCGTGTCCAAGGGCTCAAGGGGACTAGTCTATGTCCTCTCTGTGTCCACTCTGATGATATCCATCCTGATCACGCGGTTTTGCTCTGAGTGGGTGAGATCCAAAAATGGACAATCCAGATTGCACTGGAAGGGTGGTAGTGCCTCTATCCGCAAACCATGTAGGTCAAACCATGCTCTCATCTGAGCGTACTAGCAATGAGTATCTCCATCCCCTGCCAACTGTATGGATGAGGTCAATGCCAATCGGGAGTACCTCTGCTGAGGGAGCTCCCATAGCTGCTGTAAAAGGTTAACTGCCTGGAATAGGGCCTCGGTTACTACTGGTGGGGCACCCAGCTCAGCCCCAACAATCTCATGTGGTACTGATGATTTGCTCCGAATCATGCGGGCAATCATCATAATCAGTGGTCTCTCCATTTGCCTCCATCCCTCATCTGTGTTAGAATACGCAGCGGAGATGATGACCAGATCTGGGAACACGAGCAAAAAAACGCATGCAAAAAAACAGCACAAGAGAGAGAGAGAGATGTAGGCGTGTAACTCTGCTCTGATATACACAAGAAGATCCTGAATAAGATACAATGAGTGGTATGGGGGTGGGGGCCTATTTATATGCCCCCACATGTGCAGTCGGCCTGCTGTAGGCAGCCGACTGTTGCTGAATCTCCACGACCAGCTAAAAACAGCCAGTCGGCCAGTGTGTCAGCAGTCGGCCAACTCAGTAAGGGAGTCGTGGACCAGTGCCTTCAGTCGGCCAGCAACTGGGCCCTCCCGCCACCTCAGGGCTGCCTCCCAAGCCATAGAAAAATGGGGAAAAAAATAGGAAAAAATACGGAGTGGGGAAAAATGATAAAACACCTCATAAGGGCGGGCACACCCACAACAAAGGCCCTGGTGTATAAAACTGGACAGGAGATGACTTCTAACAATCTGTCCCTCTCTGAGATCTGTGATGTATACTGGGCCCCCAAATTGGAGCTCCGTACAGGAGGGTGGGTGTGACAAGCGTATAAAATAGCCACAATTTGGTGCGTGGCTCCTAAAACTGCATGTGTGCACACTGCCTCTCAAGTGCCCCCAAGGTTGCATGCCCTGGAGCTAATCTAGCTGCTGCTGCCTCCTTCAGG
Source organism: Cibotium barometz (assembly GCF_041138505.1). Taxonomy (NCBI): domain Eukaryota; kingdom Viridiplantae; phylum Streptophyta; class Polypodiopsida; order Cyatheales; family Cibotiaceae; genus Cibotium; species Cibotium barometz. The sequence continues at coordinate 33,002,822 of NC_141067.1, forward strand.
GAGAAACGCGGTCCTGTGAAAGTAACTCCCAAGTACACATATGACCTGACGTACTCTACCGGCTCCCCTCGGAAAGTGAACTGAGGCTCTGATCTTGTCACCCATGCCTGTGTGGTGTTAAACACCATAACCTTGGTTTTCCCAAGGTTCACTGTCAGATCTCTATCCGCACAGAAAGCCTGTAATGCATCCAGGTGTCTCTGTAATCCCTCCGGAGAGTCTGAGATTAGAACAATATCATCAGCATATAACAAGATGGGTATCAACACCCCTGCCAGGCATGCCTCTGGGCCTCCCAATCTGTCTACATAATCAGAGACCGCATCAATGTACAGTCGAAAGAGGGTGGGCGATAGCGGGCATCCCTGCTTCACCCCTATCGTGCTTGTCACCCTATCAGATAGTCCGCCTGGAGCTCGGACTTTGCCTGTCACATACTCATACAAAGCATATATCCCCCACTGCATATCCTCGGGTACCTCAATGTCATGCAATCTGTGCATAAGCCTGGCACGTGGTACGGTATCGAAGGCTTTGCGGAAGTCCACAAAGCAGCAGTATATCCTTCTCTTCTGTGCCCTGCCCTCTTCAATAAGTGCCCGAAGTGTTAGTATGTGATCCAATGTAGTAAATCCTCTCCTGAAGCCAACCTGTCCATGTGCTCGATGACCATGCCTCTTTGCCCATCGGCCCAGCTCCGACTCCAATATAGAGCCATATAATTTGGCCAAGTAATGACCAATCATGATCGTCCTGTAGTTGCCTGGTACCATGGGGTCCCCACTCTTAAAAAGTGGTTCAATGATATGCTCTGTCCAGCTTGTCGGGAAACCCTCACAAATGGCACGATTAAACACATGTACGATGAGCGGAGCCAAAGTGTCTCGTGCATATGAGAAGTGCTCTTTAACTAGCCCATCATGATCCTGTGCCTTTCCATTCTGTAACCTGTCTATCGCATCTAGCACCATCCGCATAGTAAAAATTCTGCTGCTAGCCGGTCTACCTCCCAGTGGAGGGGGGGTGGGGGGCTGTCCTGGTTCATCATATAGCTCTCTAGCATAAGTATGCCATGCCGCAGGTGCAGTAATCGGAGTACCAGGCTGTCTCTCTTGAAACATCTTCCATGCCCTCTTGCTGTCCTTCCCTAGGAAGAGTTGGTAGATCTCCTCCTCTAGCTTAGCCAGATAGGCTCGTTTGTTACTCCGCTCAAGGCGCCGAAAGATCATCCTGGCTTGTCTATGCGTGTGAGACCCAATGGCAATCTCACGCTGTAGATGTGCTCGTGTCTCACGACACTCATCATCATACCAACTGTTCTGTGGGGCAGTGCTGCGGGGGTGGGTGGAAGGGATCATAGTGCAGGGAAACGCATATGAGGCAGATGCATGTAGTACACCTGCCAATCCTCTCGTGATCTCGTCCAGAGGGCTATGCGGGTCTAAAGCAAACAAGCCATCAGATACTGCATCTCGATAAACCCCAACTGTCTCACATGTAAACTGATATCTTGGGTACCTAGGTAGAAGAGTGGCTGGCCCATCTCTTGGGGATGTACCTACTAGTGTGAAACTCAGGTATGCATGATCGGCTGCTATGCCAATGGGCCTACTGGAAATCGTGAAACCCTGCACATCAGGAGGTATCAATGAAGGAGATCCCATCAAGTAGTCCACTGTGCTCGCTCTCCCTTTAGAGTTCCAGTGTGTGAGAGCATTTGATCCTTGCCATCTCGATAAGCCATTGTATATGACCAACCCATGTGCACTCCCGAGTGTGAGAAAATGCCTGCCATAATCTGTAATCTTCCTTTCATCGTGTGCTGATCTCTGCAACCCTACATCCTCTGCCGTGATCTCCCGGTACATAGCCTCTTGAGTATCATACAACTCTGTCTGCTTTGTGCCTGTACGTGCATTAAAGTCTCCCATGCTGGCAAACCTCATGATATCATCATATAGTGGTATATAGGGCAACTCTCCTGATGGTGCAAACCTAGAGTGGGCTGGGGGAAAGTAGCATACCGCCACATATAGCTCGCGGAGCCCCTCTCTGCATATTCGGACCCACATGTACCTTGCATCTGCATCTCTATGCACCACATGTATTTTGTCACGAAGGTCCTCCCTGTAAAGTATTGCCACTCCTCCAGATCCTCTGGTACCTCCCACTGTGCGTGGTTGAGGGAGGAAAACTGATTCCCATCTATAACCCCGGACGTCAGGAAGCCTCTTGTTTGTGCACTGATGGGTCTCCGTATACATAGCAATATCACTGTGTCTGAAAGTATCCTCAAAGTATCCTGCATCTGTTCTAAGGGCTCCGTTGCAATTCCACACCGTGAATCGCAAGGTCTCATAGGCCGCGCACCGTCAAGCGGGCCTCCTCTCCGTAATGATGACTCGGCCATCTTTGTATACCGCTCATTTCCCTTGTTTGCTTGCCTCAAGTACACGCGGCATGTGTTCCTTCCGGTGTGCTATCTGTGCCGGTGTAAGGTCCTCATCCAAATAAATCTTTTCCCCCTTAAGGGCCATCCTTTTGGAGAGGAAGGCCTTCTTCTTCTCCAAGTCACCAAACCTGATGATCAATATCTTCGCCCTGGTTTCATCTTTGCCTACTCGCCATGCTCCGGTAATGGGTACATCAGTGGCTCCAATTTTTGTTGCAAGAGCTTTTGCATCCTCTTGGGGATTTCCCTTATCTTCCCACCCAACTACACGTACATGTAAGGCACGTGCCCGTCTCTTGGCTTCCTCTTCCAATGTAGCTTTCATCACCTCTACTTTATTGGACTGGTGTATCCTTCTGTTTTTTTACTACTTCAATCCATGGGTTGACTTCCTCAATTTGTTTCTTTGTGGCACTGGCAATTTCAGCCCATGAATGCATTTCCTTCTCACCTGTAGCCACTTTTGCCTTACATGATTCCAAAGTGTTTTGCATTTCTGTGATGTCTTTTTCGTGGTCAGCCATACATGTCTTCAAAGTGCCTTCGTACGATGCAACTGTTGTGCCAATCTCTCGGAGCATGTCATCCTTCCATTTCTGCATCTCTTTTTTTCATTTCCGTGTGCATCAAGGCTTGGTCTAATTCCGTCTCAACCCGTACTTGGGCTTGTATTTCTCCCTTCAATTGGACATATATCTCTTCCTTGAGAGAGAGAGAGAGAGAGAAAGAGAAATGAAATGAAACGATATATTAACGTCTCTAAGAGGCCATAATGGCCTATGAGACCAAAATTGAGAGTACATCTGAAGTTAGTGTCTCATCAAAGAGAACAACTAAATGAGACTAAAAAAGTACAATAAACTGATTGTCTTACAGTTAAAAGAACAGAATTGTAAGACTCCGAGGTGATACTAAGTGGAAAATCCTGGAAAATACTAGAAAATGTATATCAGGTAGATCCATGTATGCTGATCAGTTGAAGTGTTGCCCTCTCCTTAGATCAAATATCTCCACCATGGGGCTGTCTAGAATGGAGAGGTAGGCACCTCCGATGCTGAGCAATAATGGCTCTGATCTGGCGATGGTGAGGATGCCGTGGTCGGGATCCTAGTGGGTGTGGTCGACGAGCACGACATAAGATGCCGAGCAATAATGTCGTAGAAGCGAGGTAGGCGCCTCTGATGCCGAGCAATAATGGCTCTGATTTGGCGATGGTGAGGATGCCCTGGTCGGGATCCTGGTGGGTGTGGCCGACGAGCACGACATAAGATGACTGCTCTATCAGTGGTGACTCCTTGGGAGCGTGGTCTGTGCCCTGATGGCCCAATGGAGGAGGTATCAGGAGGTGTGTGGGCTGGGTTGCTGGTGCTGGTGCCGAAGAAATTTGTCAGGGTCCTCTGTCTAGGTACATCATGACTCGGTCTCCTGTCTGCCAAGAGGGTCTCTCTGTGTCTCCTGAGCTCAAGTAGGAACAATCCCAGGCATCTCTGATCCTCAAACTCCATGACCCTGCGTAACGCCCCAAAACCCTCTCGGAAGAGGCAATGGTATCTCCCTCGGATCTCATAATAGGGGAGGGGGGGGGGTGGAAGGGATCATAGTGTAGGGAAACGCATATGAGGCGGATGCATGTAGTACACCTACCAATCCTCTCGTGATCTCGTCTAGAGGGCTATGTGGGTCTAAAGCAAACAAGCCATCAGATACTACATCTCGGTAAACCCCAACTGTCTCACGTGTAAACTGATCTATCGGGTACCTAGGTAGATGAGTGGCTGGCCCATCTCTCGGGGATCTACCTACTAGTGTGAAACACAGGTATGCATGATCGGCTACTATGCCAATGGGCCGACTGGAAATCGTGAAACCCCGCACATCCCCCCTTTAGAGTTCCAGTGTGTGAGAGCATCTCATCCTTGCCATCTCGACGATAAGCCATTGTATATGACCAACCCATGTGCACTCCCGAGTGTGAGAAAATGCCTGCCATAATCTGCAATCTCCCCCTCGTCGTGTGCTGATCTCTGCAACCCTACATCCAATGGAGAGAGAGAGAGAGAAATGAAATGTTATATTAACGTCTTCAAAAGGCCAAAGTGACCTATGAGACCAAAGTTACAACCATGTGACATCTGATACACTGTCTGGAAAAGAAAAGAGATAGCCCCACAATACATCAGTAGGGGGGAAGCTAATGCTACTAGTCAAAATGGGGTACATGAGTACATGGATACCTGAATACATGAATATGGGGGAGTATAAAACAATGAGTACAACAGTATATGGCTGGAGTCGTAATCATCCTAGGAGCTCTAGCATGGGTCTCTGCCAGATGGCCTGGATATCTGCCATAGTGAGATGCCTGGTCGGATGAGCCCGATGCCTCGCGATGATGCTCTGAATCCTCCGATGTAGGCACCGTCTCCGATGTGAGGATCCGCGAACCCTCGGGCGTCTAGATCTCCCCAATTGGATATCTCTCTCAACTGGAGTCCCACGGGGTGCCCACTGCTGGGCTGTCGGCTCGGGTAGTCCCTCTAAAGAAGTCAGTAATCTGTCTCTGTGTGGACTCCCTGCCAGTCGGGTGTCTGCTCTTGATAATGGACTCTCTGAGCCTGCGGATCGATAAAAATCCAAGCATCGCTGATCACAATAGTCCATGACTCTAGCCAGTGGTCCAAATCCCTCTCTGAAAAGGCAATGGTAGTGCCCTCGAATCTCATAATATGCTGTGCAGCGACAGATGTAGTGCTCCTCCGTCTCTGGCTCTATCCAACAAATCTGACAAATCCTGTCCCCTGGAGGTATGCCTCTAAATCTGCCTGTCTCTATCTCTAACTGACGTGAAGAGGTGCGGATCTGCCCAATGGCGCACCTCAATCCATGAGACAGATGGGTATCCATGTAGCTCGGTCTAAGTATAAAGCCATCCTCAGTGGTGCGGAGAAGATGGTCTCTATAGAAAGCCATCTTCGTCCCCAACTCCTGTGAGGGCTCTAGCCATGTCCTCCTAGTGTCTAACTGAATGAGGTCCTGTCTGATGACTCTACTAATCTTAGAATGTGTCAAGGTGAGAGGGGGTGCCTCCAGAGAGTACTCGAAGGGTGGAAGTCTGTCTAAACTGAACCCGTGGAGGTCAAACCAGGATGCTATCTGCGCATACCAACATGAAGTGTCTCCCTCCATGGCTAGCTGATGAGAGGACTCTAAAGCAAGTCGTGCATACCGGTGTCGGGGAAGCTCCCAGGTGCTATGAATGAAGGACACTGATCTAGCAAGAGCCTCGACTACGATCGGTGGTGCTCCCATCTCGGCTCTAATAATCTCATGGGGTACCGAGGCCTTAGCCCGAATCATCCTGGAGATCATGGACACAAGTGGTCTCTCCATCGATCTCCATCCATCGTATGTGCGTCCTGATCGACTGTGACGATCTAGGCTAGGCCCCCAGATCTGTACTCCATATAGCATAGCCGATGTGACCAGCGTGTCAAAAAGCCACAGCTTAGTGCGTGGCTCCTGAAACTGTACCTGTGAGCACATCCTCTCTAGACCTCCTAGTGCTGCATATCCTCTAGTCAATTTGGCCTTTGCTGCCCCCCTCATGGAAAATGTGGGCCCAGTGAACACCACTCCAAGATATGTGTATGAGTCAACATACTCCACTGTCTCCTGCCCATATGTGAAAATAGGCGCTGATCTCCAAACCCACTGAGCTGTAGTGTTAAACACCATAACCTTGGTCTTACCAAGGTTAACTGAGAGCCCACTGTCCTGTGCATAAGCATGTAAAGTATCCAATTGCCTCTGCATACCCTCTGGTGAGTCTGCTATAAGCACAATATCATCAGCATATAAGAGCAGGGGTATCCAAGTGCCAACTGGGCTCCTCTGTCCCCTCGTGTCCCAATATAATCAGAGATCTCATCAATGATAGTCCAAATAGAGTCGGAGAGAGCGGGCAGCCCTGTTTCACCCCTATAGTGGAGTGTACTGGCTGGGAGAGACTCTCTGAAGTCCGCACCTGCCCAACTACTGTCTCATAAAGTGCCATAATACCCCAAATGAGCTCACATGGAACCCCCAAGTCTTGCAGCCTGCGCATCAGTCTAGCTCTGGGCACTGTGTCAAAGGCCTTGCGGAAATCCACAAAGCCACAGTAGATCCTCCTCCCATGTGCTCTGCCCTCCTCAATGATAGCCCTGAGGGTAAAGATATGATCCAAAGTAGAGAATCTCCTCCTGAAACCGGCTTGTCCTTGAGCACGGACCCCTTGTCTCTCTGCCCATCTGCTCAACTCCTGCTCAAGAATAGAGGCATATAGCTTGGCCAGCGAGTGACCAATCATAATGGTGCGGTAGTTAGTCGGCAGGCTCGGATCTCCAGACTTGAGTACCGGCACAATCGTGGAAGTACTCCAAGTCCCAGGAAACCCCTCACACATGGCTCTATTAAACATGAGAGCTAGCAAGTCTACAATCATATCTCTAGCATGTATGAAATGCTCGGCTACAATGCCCTCATGATCTTGTGCCCTCCCTGTATGCAATCTGTTGATGGCCCTCCTCACCATCCCTGCTGTGAAGAAGGTAGAAGTGGGTGCACAAGGCTCTGGAGGGTTCGGTAGTGGTGGTTGCCATGGTACTGTGTAGAGGGAGGCTGCATACTCGCCCCATGTATCTGGAGAGGTAATGGCCGGAGGCGGGGGGTGCTCTCTAAGCAATCTCCACGCCTCCCCAGAATCCTGACTCAAAAACAACTGATAGATGTCTCTCTCCAGCCGAGCTAAGAATGCTCTCTTCTTCCGCCGAATGAGGGATCGAAAGATGATGCGTGACTGTCTATATGTAGTAACACCTGTGGCCACCTCTCTCTGTAGCCGGGCTCTGAGCTCCCTACAGTCGTCATCATACAAACTATTCTAGGGCATGCTCCCAGGACGTGGTCGTACTGTGGGCTGCGTGTGTGGGAAGGCCGTCGTTGCAGCTGTATGTAAAGCCTCTGTCAGGATCTGTGTGAGCTCTGCTAATGGCCTCTGTGGATCCTCTGCACTCAACAGGCTGTAGATCTCTGCGGTGTATACTCCATCAGTTTCTCTACAGAAGGTATATCTCGGGTGATAGGAGGACTGCCCAACCTGGCGGGTACTGTACTGGAAATCCACTGTAAAGGAGAGAAGTGCATGATCCACCGTAACTCCGATGGGCCTGGGGCCAATTGCAAAATCCCAATTGCAAAATCCAAGATACTCGGGATGAAGGTTGGCGAGGCTAGAACATAATCCACTGTGCTGGCCCCATGTCTGTGTGGAAAGCAAGTAAAGCCACTGGCAAGTGGATACCTCTCTAGGCCATTTAAAATGGCCAGCCCATGTGCAGTCCCCATCTCCAAGAGGTATCTCCCATACTCAGTACACTCCACCTCATCCTGTGATCTCCGAGTCAAACACATCTCCTCCACATCTATCTCTCTCAACATCTCCTCCGAAGTGTCAAAGAAGGAGGTCTGGTACTGAGCCGTTCGAGCATTAAAGTCCCCAAGTATGATAACATCTCCCTCCCTGGAGAACTCCCATATGTCCTCATCTAGAATCATATATGGAGATTGCCCCTTGGGCGCTGCATAATGAGATGTGCTGGGTGGAAAGTAACATATAGCAATGTATAGGGGTCTACCCTCATCTGCCCTCAGTCTGACCCACATGTACCTCGCGCTCTCATCACGGCGCATAACATGGATGAGTGGCTGAAGCTCCTCTCTAAAAAGAACTGCAACTCCTCCAGATCTGCGACCACCATGCTTCGAACGGGCCTCCTGTCTACAAGTCGTCTCCCATCTGTATCCCGCCACTCTCGGTAATGTGCTGCCTGGGGCCTGACGTGTCTCCGAGTAGAAGATGATGTCCCTATCTCTAAAGCTGTCCTCAAAGGCCCCCACATCCAGTCTCATTGCTCCGTTGCAGTTCCATACTGCAAGTCTCAGACTGGTCCCATAGGTCTCCCACCGTCAGGTGGTGCGTCTCTCTAGTATCACCACTCTGCCTCCTCTGTAAAATGCTAGCTTCCCTTTTTCTCTGGCTGCCCTAATCTCCGGCATGCACTCCCTCATATGTGCTAGCTGTGCCAAGGTGAGGTCATCTCCTAAAAAGATGCCCGTTTTCTTAAGGGCGGAGCGCTTGGCCAAGAAATCGTTCTTGGCCTCCAAGGTGGAAAAGCGTAAAATGAGAGCTCTACCCTTCGAGCTCTCTCCTCCATTCTTGTCTTTCTTGCCCACTCTCCAAGCCCCCGTGTGTGTAGGCATCGAAATGCCCATGCGTGTGTATAAGTCTTTGGCTTCCTCCTCTACATTGTCACCGACCTTAAGCCCCGTGATCTGCACATGAAGTTCCCTTGTCTTTCTTCTTTGTTCCTCCTCAATGGTTAGGTTGATAATCTTCGAGGTAGATGTGCTTTCGGCCTCCCTGTTCTTACCTTTCTTGACCACTTCTATCCATTTCTCCGTTTCATCTACTTGTTTTTGCGTCTTCGTGAGCACCTCCACCCACGAGGAGGTCTCCCGGGCCTTCTTTTCTTCTCCCTCTTGAAGTGTTCTCACTTGGGCCTTGATGGTGTTCAGCTCCTCCATCATGACGGGCTGAATTTCACCTTCCTCGAGCTTATGTTGAGCACGTGCTTCTTCTATCTTGAGATTTGCGATCTCTGCATCTTTGAGCTCCGGTTGACCATATTAATTGCATTGTCCGCCTCTTTCTTGTGTCTTGAGATTTGCGATCTCTGCATCTTTGAGCTCCGGTTGACCATATTAATTGCATTGTCCGTCTCTTTCTTGTGTTGTTGGATGGCTGCCTTGATCAGGTCTTCAATGTCAATCCTCTCCATCTTGTCTTGGGCTGAAAAAGGCTGGTTTCGGGTTAAAAATTAATTAACCCTTGGCCATAGGAAGAGCTCTGTGCATGTCTGTAGCGCTTCCCACAGAGAGAGAGAGGCCAGAGGCAGCTACACGAGAGAACGAAGGAGGCGAGGCGAAGGAAGCGAAGTGAGAGAGAGAGAGAGAGAGAGAGTGAGCAGGCGGGAGAGGGAGGTGACAGAGGTTCGAAGAGAGATAGAGGCGGGGCAGCAGGCGGGAGGGAGGCGACACAGGTTCGAAGAGAGTGTAAGAAATATGAAAGCAAGAGCAAAACTAGAAATGAAACAAAACAAATGAAAGACAAAGAGTTACCTTGAGATGAGTGTAGACAAGACACAAGATTGATACTTTCATTGATGTGACACCTACAATATATAGGTGAGAAGTACAAGATTGAGTAGACTGACTTATGGGATAAATGTAGAGATGCCACATGGCACTAGACTCAAGACACAAAGACTTAAGTGAAACTAGACTAGAAATAGTACACCTAGTGTGCACTTATTTCCAACACCCTCCTTAAGTGGACACTAGGAGGAAGACAAAAAAAAGACAAGACTAGAAGATAGACATAAAGACTGATAGACTGAGAGACTAGACATGAGAGACAAAAAAGATCCTGAGACACCCCTCCTCAAGTGATATCCTCATATGGGTCCACAAGGGTAGGGACAAGATGGATCTAAAACAAGACACAGTTAGATTGATAGACAGATAGACAGACAACAGATAGATAGACAGACAAGACTAGATAGACAGAAGACTGACTGTAGACAAACAGATGGACCTTGAAGACAACCCCTCCTCAAGGGCAATCGCTGCCTCTTGGGTAGGGACAAGAGAGAGGTCAAAAAGCATAATGAGTAAGACACTAGAACCCCTTGACCTACATCATTGGTGGTCAAAGTGGGAGACAAGAAAGGTGAAGTAATCAGAAAGCCCATTCCTCATCATGTGAGGAATGAACAGCAAGATCTGCTGTTGTAGATGCTGCAGCAACATGTGCTGAGGCAGATGCAGGGGCTGATGTAGAGGTTTTAGAGTAGCAGTCCTTCTCCCGGTGATTATCACGGCCACAAATGGTGCATGGATGAGCCTTGAAGCAGTCCTTCTCCATATGATTAGTTTTTCCACAATGGGGGCAAGGCTTTCTTACCTTAGAACCTCCTTTCTTTGCTAAAAATGCAGTGTCAGTTACCTTTTGTTGTTTTGTTCTTTCCTCTTCTTGGAGAGCATTGATGATGCCTTCAAGAGTAGGATTATTGTGATACTTGAAGGTAGTGACAAGAGTAGCATAGGTGTCAGGTAAGCTTTTGAGAAGCACAGCAATAGCAATATCTTCGGAGATGGGGGACTTCACTGATGCAAGCTGAACCATAAGACTGCGAAAATAATTGACATGAGAGGCTATAGTAGCTCCCTCCTGCATATATAGATCAAAGAATGAGATCATAAGTGCAATCTTAGAGTTTTTAGAGCGGGGTCCAAACAGGGTATCCAAAGTGATCCATGCTCGAGAAGCAGACTGTATGTCGGAGATGTGATGAATGTAATCATCTCCAAGACCGAGCAAGATGATAGCATAGGCTTTGTCATTCTTGGCAGTGGGAGCATAAGTGATAACTTGCTCAATGTCGGAATCTTCGGGAGTAGCATGATGAACAACATCCCACAGGCCTTCTTTCATAAGATGGCACTTGATTTTGATTTGCCAAGTATGAAAGTTGGACCCATTGAATTTGTCGATAGACATGAGAGAATGGGTAGAAGATGCCATGTGGGAAGGTCTTACCTCTTGCTAATGATGCAAGGGCAGTGTCTATTCCCTTACAAGAGAGAGTTCAGTTTTGAATTATTTTTGAAGAAAAATAGAACTGAAAATATTGAAGCATACCACTTTGGTTTTTTTCCTCAGGTCTTCCACCCTTTCAGGGGTAACCCGAGAGAGAGAGAAAGAGAGAGAGCTGCGAACAGAGATTTTTGCAAATAGAGAAAGATGTAGTACAGGGCCACGATACCTAGAGAGACCGGAGAGCAAGCAGAGGTGGAGAATTTGTTGCAGAACCTCGGGCAGCTCCTGGAGAAGTGCAGCCTGTTGAAGAAGATGGCGCAAAATTTCAGGAGCAGCACGGGGGCCAGGAGCAAGAGCAGATGTCGGGGCAACACAAGTGCTGCTCATCCAAAGAGGGAGGCCGACAGTAGCTGCAGGTATGGAGTGATGCGCAGCCTGTAGAGGGTGAAGCGCAGGCAGCAGCAACTGTAAACAGGCCAACGCAGGCAGCAAAAACTGGCGCAGAAAATGGCGGGCAGATTCCTGAGTGGAATGGCGCAGATCTGGGGCAGGAAATAGGCGGCCAGAACTTGAGCACGATGGAGAGGATAACGAGCGACGAGGCAAGGTAGAAGAGAATCAGGGCAGCATCAAGCTGGAAATGAACTAGGAAAGGCTGGCTCTGATACCATGTAAGAAATATGAAAGTAAGAGCAAAACTAGAAATGAAACAAAACAAATGAAAGACAAAGAGTTACCTTGAGATGAGTGTAGACAAGACACAAGATTGATACTTTCATTGATGTGACACCTACAATATATAGGTGAGAAGTACAAGATTTGAGTAGACTGACTTATGGGATAAATGTAGAGATGCCACATGGCACTAGACTCAAGACACAAAGACTTAAGTGAAACTAGACTAGAAATAGTACACCTAGTGTGCACTTATTTCCAACAGAGAGAGAGGGAGGCAACAGAGGTCAGCAGGCGGGAGGCGACAGGTTCGAAGAGAGAGAGGGAGGCGACATGTTCGAAGAGAGAGAAAGTTGGGTGACTATGCGGTTGCAGGCGAGAGAGAGAGAGAGAGAGAGAGAGAGAGAGAGAGAGCGCCTACTAAAGACCCAATGGGCCTGTGAGACCAAAGTGATACAATAATGTCCATTGCATATCTCATCATGGAATGGAAAATAAAACAGAAAGAAAACATAAACATAGCTATCTCACTGGGGTGATACAAAACTGTCCATGGAAACTCATCATGGAATACTAAGAACATAGAAACATGAGAGCAACATCAGCTCCAAGTAGATGGTATACCACTCCCAAAATATCAAGCATGGGGCTAATGAGTATGGCCGAGAGGTCTCCCTAAGCATCTACTAAATACCCATTGCGCCTATGAGACCAAAGTGATACAATAATGTCCATGGCATATCTCATCATGGAATGGAAAGTAAAATAGAAACAAACAAAACCATATCACTGTTAGAAGTCATCTCCTGTCTTTATGTTGACACCAGGGCCTTTGTTGTGGGTGTGCCCGCCCTTGAAGGTGTTTTCTCATTTTTCTTCACTCCCCGTATTTTTTCCCTATTTTTTTTGGCATGGGAGGCTGCCCTGTGATGGTAGGAGAACCCAGTTTTGCTGGCCGACTACATCAGTACGTTTGTGTTCACATTATGGAGCTGGCCGACTGGTCTGGACAGGACGTGGACCTTTTATGTTGGCTGACTGCTGTGTGCAGGTCGTGGGCTCCTTTGGTGTCCAGTCAGCTGTCCCTAGTGTAGGCCGACTGCATGCTTAGGGCCATATAAAATGGCCCCACAGTCCCTTGCCAGTATTGTATCACTTCGGGATCTTCTTTGTGTATATAGAGTAGAGTTACACGCCTCTATCTCTCTCTCTCTTGTGCTGTTGTTTTCTGCATTGCGTTTGCTCGTGTTCCCAGATCTGGTCATCATCTCCGCTGCGTATTCTGACATGGTATCAGAGCCCTAGGCTCTTGATTGTTCTTGGGATTTGTGAGTTTGCACAGGACTCCCTAGTCTGCCCCAACTCTTTTCTTCTCATGTAGACATAGTCAAACTAACACAACTTCATGTCCTACTCGTCATCATCGACAAGCGTAATGTAGATAAAACATGACAAATAGAAAAAAAAAGGATAATTACAAATCATGGTTTTTAAGAATGTCGAAATTCAATTACAATACTTGGCAGAATTACATAAGTGTATGATTCCAAAAAGCTCATATACAAAATAAAGCGTAATGAAAAACTATGGAGATAGGGGATACATTGAGGGGGTCTACATCTTATGCATTACAATTAGTATTGTTCCTTGCAGCAAGAGGGGGACTGTTGTGTTGCTAATTGGTGGACTGTACGAGACTGTTTGGGAAGAGGAGAAGCAAGAGGACGGCGGGCTGATTTGCTGGACAGCCACTTGCAGGTGTAAGTTCTTCTTTGTTCCCACCCACCCACCCTTTTTCAGAGTACATCCCCACAATGGCAGATCTATTAGAGATGGCCGCGAGGCATGTGAAGATCCCTACACTCCCCACGTTCCCGGTGGACCGTCAGTTGGACGGGAACAACTACGGCATATGGAAGGTTATGATGATATCTGTTCTGGAGTCTTACGACCTCGCTGATTTCATCGTTGTTGGGGTTCCATGGCCGGAAGTAGAGGAGGGGGAGTTACCGTTGATCCGAAAGGACCTGGAGGCACATGCACAGATGTGGGATCGTGTCAATGCCAGGGTCCATTCATTTACCTTCCTCAACTGCACACCGTAGGTAATCAATCATGTAAGACATATGACGCTGGCCAGAGATATATGGCAGCATTTGGCTTCTCTTTATAACAGGGTATCGTCCATGAAGAGGATTTCCTTGGAAGTACAGATGCGGGTTATGAGCCCTGACGATGCGGGAGCATATTAACAAGCTGCAGGCCCTTTAGCAGGAAGTTCTTCAGGCTGGGAAGGGGAGATCGTCAGAGGACATGGCCATAACATTGCTGTCGTATTTGCCCTCTCAGTACTCAGCATTTTACTCGTCTTTGATTACCAATGGTGGCAGGCTCAGCACCATCACATGGGAGGAGCTTGTGCCCATGGTCTTGGACCAGGAGGAACGATTCACGAACCCTCCTCAGGGTGGAGGTTCAGAGGCCTTAATTGGCCAACGGTCGAAAGGCCGTAACATGGGCAAAGGGAAGGCTTCATCGGAGAAGTCTTCTGAGAAGAAGTCCGTCGCCGCTGACTGCGAGAAACTAAAGGTAGAGAGGACCTGTAATGATTGTGGCGAGAAAGGCCACTATTGGAGGTAGTGTCCCAAGCGGAAGACCGAGAAGGGTGAAGATTCCTCAGCACAGCAATCATGAAGACTCCGGCTTTTGTGCACCTGGAGGTGATGGACACCGATGTTTCATTTTCTTCAGGCAGGGAGGAGGTTGGAGGATTCTCCGCAATGGATACTTGGGAGTGGATTCTAGAGAGTGGTGCTTCCAGGCACATGACTCCTTCCCGTTCAGATTTACAGGATCTTTGCTGGTATTCTGGTCACATTCTTACTGGGGATATATCCACTATTCCAGTTCACAGTGAGGGCAGGTTGGAGATAGTTCCCGATGGCAGAGGGGGGAAGCATTCCTCCCAGGTGTTGTATGTTCCGTCACTTGGTTTTCATCTGTTGTCAGTGCATCAGGTTTGCAAGACTGGCGTACGGGTGGAGTTTGATGAGCATTTTGTTGCTCTTCGGGACAAAGCAATAGGCCAAGTGGTTTGGGAAGGCGGAGTGGATAATGGAGTTTACAAGCTTTCAGCACTCTCTCTCCCAGGTCCTCAGGTTTGTGATGAGTGGCAGTCTGGTAATGGCCACTTACGTGTGGATACGCTGCAGGTGCAGGCTTTCCAAGACCAGATGGTGGATAGCTTTCCAGTTGATGGCAGCAGTTGGTAGGAACCTTCCAGTACTGATATTGGTGGTTCTTGTGTTCGTCAGTCAGAGGAAACTGAACAGGTAACTTATGCTCTGATGTCTCGTAGTATTCGGGACAAAGAAACTCATGTAGATGAGGATGTTCTTTCCATGGGGACCTTTCGGAAAGCTAGGCAAGTGGCAGTTGATTACTTGTAGAAGGAGGTGCATTCTCCAGGCTTTGTGGTTCCGGATTCAGAGGGGGTGGTTGACAGGTTTGAGAAGGCCTTGCGTGGTCTTCAGCAGGTTTCCAGGACTTGGCTTTGCACCGTAACAGGTGTTGATCCTTGTGAGCAGTGTGATGCCTCTTTGACTCGGAAGCAGAATGGCTCATTGATTTGGTTGATGGACACTAGATTGGACGGGAACGTCCTGATGAGCCAGTTGAGCTCATGGTTGTGCAGATGACTCTTTGGGAGGCAGGATTGTGTATCGTGTGGTTTCTGTGGCATGTGAAGGATCATGGACTCTTTTACACAGGAGGGGGATTGATTGATGGAATCCGACTCCACGGTTGGAGTGACTCGGTTTGGGGAGGAGATCCGGACACGAGGGGATCTACTTCAGGCCCAGGAGCAGTTTTATGGAGCAGTAAGAGGCGGTCATCTTTTGCCTTGTCGTCGACAGAGGCAGAGTACCGGGCTGCTTGTGATGCTGCTTGTGAGGTGGTGAGGCTGCAGAGGTTGCATTGTAGGATTGGGCTTCCACTGGAAGAACCCATGGTTATCCTGAGGCACTTTGTTCGTGAACAGATCGTTGCTGATGACATCTTGCTAGAGTTTTGTCGACGGAGGACAGTACGGTGGACCTCTTCACGAAGTCGCTATCTCAAGATTTGCTCAGGCGGCGCCCCAGCTCCCTGTGGTTGGTTTCACAGCCAGGAGCTGAGAGGGGGTGTTAGAAGTCATCTCCTGTCTTTATGTTGACACCAGGGCCTTTGTTGTGGGTGTGCCCGCCCTTATAGGTGTTTTCTCATTTTTCCTCACTCCCCGTATTTTTTCCCTTTTTTTTTTTTGGCATGGGAGGCTGCCCTGTGATGGCAGGAGGACCCAGTTTTGCTGGCCGACTGCATTAGTACGTTTGTGTTCACATTATGGAGCTGGCCGACTGGTCTAGACAAGACGTGGACCTTTTATGCTGGCCGACTGCTGTGTGCAGGTCGTGGGCTCCTTTGGTGTCCAGTCGGCTGTCCTTGATGCAGGCCGACTGCATGCTTGGGGCTCTCTCTCTCTTCTGCTGTTGTTTTCTGCATTGCGTTTGCTCTTGTGTTCCCAGATCTGGTCATCTTTTCTGCTGCGTATTCTGACAATCACTCGAGTGATACAAAACTTTTCATGGAAATCTCATCATGGAATACCAAGAACATGAAACGTGAGAGGAGCATGAGCCTCCAATAGACGGTATACCCCTCTCCAAAATATCAAGCATGGGGCTAATGAGTATGGCCCAGAGGTCTCCCTCACCTACGTCACGTGGAAAGGTAGCTCGATGGCGATGAAGCATGTCCTGGATGTAGAGTCGATGAGGGGATCATGGCCACGTTTGGGGGGTTGGGGGTGCCGGGCATGTTGGAATGCGGAGGCCCAGTCTGAGGTAACTTCTCTCGGGTGAGGTGGGTCTAGAGTAACCCGAGGTGGGTCCACCGGATCCTATATGGGTGTCCTCCTCCTCTGGGTCCGGAAGAAGTTGGTGATGGTTGGCTGGCGAGGGAGGGGTCAAGGGTTGGGGACGAAGCTCTCTCAAGAAAGTGTCCTTGTGTGTGCGGAGAGAGAGAGAGAGAGTTATATTAAACGTCTTTAAAAGACCCAATGGGTCTATGAGACCAAAAGTGATATCAGTGTCCATGTAATCTCATCATGGTACAAAAGAAAACAAAGACTAGAACTATGAGTTGTGAATGTCAAATCCGAGCCATATGTTACAAAGTGGGACCACCATCATCATACAACCTATGGAGCTACCCCCCCGGCAGGGGGAGGGGGCCATCAAGGATATCGAGCATGGGGTTAGCCTGTAGGAGGGTCTCGAGATCTGCAGGGCATGGGAAGGTGTCTCTGTGCCTCTCCAAGATCTCCTCAAGCTGGGCTGATGTGTGTTGTTGGCGAGGTCCAGAGAGTTTGGGACGTCGGGCTCGCTGTAGTGCTGTGGCCCAGTCTCCTATGAGACCAAAGTTATACAATAATGTCCATGGCATATCTCATCATGGAATGGAAAATAAAATAGAATAAAAAACATAGCTATCTCACTGGGGTGATGAAAAATTGTCCATGGAAACTCATCATGGAATACCAGGAACATAGAAACATGAGAGGAGCAACCCCCGATAGATGGTGTACCACTCTCCAAGATATCAAGCATGGGGCTAATGAGTATGGCCGAGAGGTCTCCCTTAGCTATGTCATGGGGAAAGGTAGCTCAATGGCGGTGGAGCATTTCCTGGATCTGGAGCTGATGAGGGGATCGTAACTCGTGTCTGGAGGGTCGTGGTCGTCGGGCAGACTAGAATGCGGAGGCCCAATCAGAGGTAACTCCTCTTGGGAAGGAGCGGGCCGAGGCTTTCTTTTCGCGGTCTGAGCGTCAGATCAAGTCATGAAGTTGAGCCCCGTTGCATTGCGTACGGTCTAGGTCTTCTTTGTGCGGTTCCCGTGACAGTCTGCTTCCCTGGCCTCAGGAAGGAATACCTTCCTCTTCTTTCGGTGATTGGTGAAGCCATTGGGAGATTGATGGAATCCCCCCCCCCCCCCCCCCCCCCCCCCCCCCCCCCCGCCACTACCGCTTCGTCTCTCGCACGGGCGGCCAAGATTCCATCCCTTGGCATCTGTATTGCCTCGCTGGAGACAATGCCCCATGTCATATCCATTCGTTGCCTTTGGGGAGACTCGATCATTCAACGAGTGGAGTCCTTAGGCTTTCTTGGCTAGTGTTCATTTGCAGGTAGATGGGGCACCGTGCTAGAGCTTGCCCTCGGCGCCAGTCCAGGAGACCTCCTCCGGTGGTCCCCCCCCCCCCCCCCCGGTCCCCATTCAGATCCTCACCAGGGCGTAGAGAGAGAGGTAGGCTCTTAGGCAGTCAAGCACGAGGACCGGACCGTGGACGACTCTGTTGCCGAAGAGTGGTGGATCGTTGGCCCGTGCCAGGGCTGTTAGCCGACTACCAGAGCTGAATGCTGCGATCGCGCGCGCTAGGCTGGCAGAGTACAGGAGGATTTGGTTATGTTAGAGAACCGTTTTAAGCATTTATCGCAGCACCCACTTGCCTCGGCGATGGGCCCCGTCCAGTCACTGCGAGGGGCCCTCTGGCCCCTTCTATCACGTGCATCCCGCACTTGGATGCCATGTAGACATATCTGTATAGAAGGTGCAGGACTTGGGATGGTAAACTGGTCCCATGTGAGCCCAGTCCGGGACGAGTCAGCGAGGGATCCATCCCAGTCGTCCGAGGTCAGGTGTGCATTGTTCTGCACTTGAGTCCAAGGTCAGGTGTGCACTGTCCTATACATGAAACAATGCCAGTCCGCGCTGTGAGTCTCCCTTTGGAATGATGTCAGTGACTCTGTGTATCTGGTATGGTACTGGATGCGAGATCATTGTGTAGATAAGTTAGGGTTTGCTTACAGGAAAGGGGCCAGCCCATAGGGCTACCCCAAGTACTTGTGTGGGATGGGGACAGTGTAAAACCACTCCCATGAGGGGCAGGAAGGCCCTGGCTGTACCCACCAGCCATGGGTAGGCCATGGGAGGGCTGTAGGACAGCCCTAGGGGCATGCCAGGGGTAGCCGACAGGTTATCCAGCCTTGAAATGGCTATGGGGCAAGTGTGGGGCAGCCCAGGCTGCCCAGCCTCCATATGAGGCAGGCGCACAGTGCCCAGCCCTTAGATCCATGTGTTTCAATGCCCAGCCATTGCATTTAGCCATGCACAGATTTAATCAGCATTTAATGCTGTAATATTCAGTCGTGGAGCTATTCTGGGACAGCTGACAGCATTTAAGGCAGCGGACTGGTCATCCTAGGGGGTATAAATACCAAGGCCACAATTCAGTTGTGTTATCTCATAATTCACCAAGAGCTAAGGCAACCAAAGGGCCAAGACAGCCAAGGGCTTGCTAACGCAAAGGGGTGAAGGATTGCAGGTCAAGGGCAGAGTTATCTCAGCCAAGAAAGGTCAAGTTTTCTGTATTTTCTTTTCAGATTTGCATCATTCTAATAAAGCAAATACACCATTTGAGGTGGGGGCCCTACAGAGGGTATTCGGGCCCAATACTGTGTCCTCTCCTCTCTCCCTATCTCTCTCCTCTCTCTCTCTCTATTTTCTGCATGTCTTCATTCAGTTTTGTGCGTTAGTTCCGTCGCGAAAAGTGTGCTGATTTCTGAGCATTGAAGTTACCGATCTTCCCCGAAGCTGCCGCGGCCTGTTACAGTGGTATCAGAGCCTACTTCAAGTGCAAAGATTCAGCAAAGAAACCAGAATTTTTTCTCGCTCGTGTGGTTGGTTTTTAGATGCCAGTGGACTACCCCCTTTCGGAGTGACTCCTGTCCCTTGAAGGACGGGTGGTTTTCAGCCTCGGGAAGCCTCCAGACGTCTCCCACACACATAGTGGATGGTCAGATTGCGCTTCGGAAAGAAAGTGCGTTTTCCTGCTATGGCGAGCTTCGACGACGCGAGAGACCAAGAACCTTGGGACCAGAGTGCATCGGGCAGCCTAGCTAGGGCACCAGGCTTGAGTGTTACAGATATGTTCCAGCAGTTGATGGGAGCAATCGTAGACCAGACAACCAAGTGGAAGAGCAGAAGGCGCAGATCTTGGGTCTAGAAGAGCGTACTCGTTCTCCAGCGTCGCGTTTTCCATCTCCTCCTCCCTCTCCTTCCGTATCCTAGATTCCAGATTCTCGACACAGGGACCCTCTCACGGGGTCACGACCGCAACCGAGCTCTTTGCTTGAGTTGCAAATGCATGCATTGGAGATCCGCCAACGTGAAGACGAAGCCATGCGACACGTGGAGCACGAGCGTTACCTAGCAGCTTTGGACGCCAGATTGACACGAGCGGCACCCTCGAATCATTTTCCCGAGAAAATGAACTTCAGTAAGTATAATGGTAAACTCGACCCCACAACTCTCTATTCATGGTTGCATCAGTTTGAAGCTTACTTTGCCGCAGTTAGATTGACAGATACTGACAGAGTGATCTTAGCTAGTTGGTACTTGAAAGGTGAGGCCATTCCTTGGTGGACTCAGTGGGCTCATGCCTGCACCAGATTAGGTATGGCAGCTTATGTGTGGGACGAGTTTTTTCGCGACCTTAAGCAGCGGTTTCTACTACCCCGCTACCTTGAGCGACTCAAAGACGAGTTCAGGGGAGTGCGTCAGAACGCGCAACCAGTCCTTCAGTTTGCCAATAGAATTTCAACTTTATGTTTGCAATTAGGCTTATCTGATTCGGACAAGAAAGGGCAATTTTGGTATGGCCTTGACACGGAAATCCAGTGGGAGGTGCGTATGTTTCGGCCAGCCACCTTTGAAGACGCACTCTCGCTTGCGCAGAGTGCAGAAACGAAGCATAATGGTGGCAAGCCCAAGACTTCCTAGCCGGCTACTCCCAAGGCTATTGCCTCGGGGGGAAAAGGCCAGAACCAGATGGGGTCTTCCCCAGGACAGAGCACGGGAGCCTCTGGCTCCAAGAACTCGAACAATGCGTCTAAGCTTACTCCAGACCAGAAAGCGGAGGCAGGCAAGACAGGTGGCAAGTAGAGTGCTGAGGAGCTTTCTCAGTACAAGAAGGAGGGTAGATGTTTCTTTTGTCATACAAAAGGACATACTTCTCGGGAGTGTCCTAAGAAGCCTCCAAGGCTCGCCGCCGGTGCCTCCACAGCTTCCGTGGGGTGAGCTCAGCTTCCACACAGTTCCCAGTGGCTGCCCCTAGTTCTTCAAATCTCGGTGCTTCAGTTGGAGCAATTATTAGCCGGGAACTCGAAGATAAGCAGAAGGGCGCCCATGACGAGGAGTATGAGCGCAACGAATTGCTCAAGTCCTTTGGCTACATAGGTGGCCAGAGAGTCGTCGTCTTGTTTGACAGCGGCAACACGGAGGATGTGGTCACGGAACAGGTGGCTAGGCGTGCCTGTTTCGTCCTGACTTCGGTGGACAAACAGGTTGAGGGCTTTAGCACAGGCATGACAACAAGCGTCAAGTATGAAGCTCTAGGTGCTCAATTAGTTATTCAGGGCATAGAATTTGTGCGTGATTTTACGGTTGCCCCTCTTGTAGGAGCAGACATAATTTTGGGCATTCAATGGTTTCACAAGTTCCTTCCTGATGTCAAGTGGGACAAGCACACGTTCCAGATTAATCGGAATGTGTCAAACGCCCCAGTGACCATTAAGTGTGAACCAGGAATTCCAAACTTTCCGCTCATAAGCCACTTGCAGGCTAAGCGAGCAGTCAGGAAAGGCGCACTGTCACCAATTGGCCGACCATTTGGTCCATCTCCAGATTTGTGTCTCTTTCACTTGAGGCCAGGCCGGTGTCTCATGTGAAGGGGCCAGTATTTTTGCATAACATGGACGGGAGCCAGACTAGTGCCACCCGTGTGTTAGCAGGATGGTGTCGTATGGACGGGAGCCAGACTGGTGCCACCCGTGTATGACCTGGACTGTGTTCTATCCATGGGATTGTCACGCCATGGAAGAGCCAGTATTTGTGCCGTGTCTTGCCTATGGGACTGTCACTCCATAGGGAGGCTCGTGCCTGGATTTGTGTCTTACCTATGGGACTGTCACTCCATAGGAAGACCAGGATTTATGTTTTCTGTCATCCCATCATTGTGCCCGACAGAAATGTTTTCCATGAACGGGAGATATGTCCATGATACTGTTTGCACATGCATTCATGTTTTGCATGTTTGGAACTGTTTTCGCATGACTTGTATTTTTGTGTTTGCCTGTTTGACGTGCCACTTACTGAGCGGGGACGCCTGCCAGTGAGTCGTGAAGTTTGCTCTGTCTTCTGACGAGTTTTGTTACGTGTGAACAGGTGGTAAGTGTATTGCAATTGTTTATTTTATAGCTTTCTTTCTAACCTTTATTTTTTATAAGGTTGCAAGTTCACATTCTTTAAAGAGTGGGCACCCTCCCAAATATTTCATGATGTCCTTGGTAGGGTGGGCACCCATTATGGGCACCCACGTATGGGTCAAGGTGGGGAGGGAAACCCCTCACTTAATCTTATGTGTGGGGGTGGGTGCATGGCCACCTATCCACCCCTCACCTTGAGACTTTGGAATTGGCCGCCTCCATGCAACTGTGGTGGGCCGGCCAGCTGTTTATCATGCACCCCCTTCCATCGCTTAGGAGTGAACCTCCTCTTGCTTATATTCAGCTGCGCACAGGCGAATCAGCATCATCTCTCCGCTTGTCCTCTCCAACGCTGCACGACTAGTCGACTGTACTGCTGGGCTGCGCACAGTTCTCTTCCGCCTGCCCTCAGACTGCTGCATGCTGCTGGGCTGCGCACAAGCCTCACTTCCATTTGCCCTCAGGCCGCTGTACGGCTGCGTAGGCCATCTCCTTCTCCTTGCTTGCTGGCGACTGCATATAGAAGGCTGCGCAGGCCATCTCTCTCCCCTTGCCTTGCAGGCGGCTGCATACTGACTTCACAACAAGTGAATATTTCATATCATTCTACGGGGCAGCTGCTAGTTCTCCATCTCTCAAGCCGGCAGAAACAGCAATGTTCCTCCTTTCATACGTGGGAGTCTAATACTGCTGAAGGCCATAATTCATTGTGCTACAAGGTACGTTGATTGAGATTTAAGCAAAGGACTTTGATGTAAATCTGATAAGGGATACTCTCTGCTGCTAACACCCGTTCGGTGCCGGGTAGTCCAAGCTTCTGGAGAACCACGGTCCATGGGTGCTGAGATCGGGAGAGCCAGGCGTTAGTACGGGAGCGCTTGTTTGTGCGTGGTCCTGGAACACCAGTGGGGCGCTCTCTGCGGATTCCACGGGACCGTAGAGACTAGACTTTTCAAGTGGAGCGCTCTCCTTCGAATGTCTACTTCGAGTCTCTTGTTTGGTAACTGTATTCATTCAGTTGTACATGGACATCATCTAGTTCATTGAACCCATGGAGCATTGTATCACTTAAATACTCCCAATAATATATTATATATTGAGGGGGGGGGTTGGCCCGTCCGGCCCCAGTGTTGGTGTCCATTGATCATCATTTCCTTTCATTTCGGCATGGGGACAGTGTAAAACCACCCCCATGAGGGCCAGGAAGGCCCTGGCTGTACCCACCAGCCATGGGTAGGCCATGGGAGGGCTGTAGGACAGCCCTAGGGGCATGCTAGGGGTAGCCGACAGGTTATCCAGCCTTGAAATGGCTATGGGGCAAGTGTGGGGCAGCCCACACAGGCTGCCCAGCCTCCATATGAGGCAGGCGCACAGTGCCCAGCCCTTAGATCCATGTGTTTCAATGCCCAGCCATTGGATTTAGCCATGCGCAGATTTAATCAGCATTTAATGCTGTAATATTCAGTCGTGGAGCTATTCTGGGACAGCCGACTGCATTTAAGGCAGCGGACTGGTCATCCTAGGGGGTATAAATACCAAGGCCACAATTCAATTGTGTTATCTCATAATTCACCAAGAGCTAAAGCAACCAAAGGGCCAGGACAGCCAAGGGCTTGCTAATGCAAAGGGGTGAAGGATTGCAGGTCAAGGGCAGAGTTATCTCAGCCAAGAAAGGTCAAGTTTTCTGTATTTTCTTTTCAGATTTGCATTATTCTAATAAAGCAAATACACCATTCGTGGTGGGGGCCCTACAGAGGGTATTTGGGACCCAATACTGTGTCCTCTCCTCTCTCCCTCTCTCCAACAGATTAAGGAACAACATCTTTCAACCCTGGAGAAACAGATTAAGGAACAACAACACGAAAAAGAAAACAGGGAGGAAATCACATAGGTAAATTTACTTGATCCACAGCCTAAAGAAATTCTCATTAAAGAAGTAATATCACAGATTAATGAAGAGAACGAGCAGCAATGGATTGCAAAAGAAATTAGGGTGGGTGGTTTGTCAGAGGGTTGGGAACAGGTGGAGGTATTGGAGGACGAGGAGATTGCGAATGATACTTATGTCCCAGAATGCGAGATTCTACAAAGAAAGCTGTGCAGAGCTATCCCTTTCATCGACATTGGAGATCCCTCAGTGGCAATCAAAGGAAAACATGTGGTTTTGAGGTACGCAGATATGAAAGAAAAAAATTAAAGTCATGAAGCAAACAAGGTCACTTAAGGGAACGAAGGTGTGGATGGCGGATGAACTCACAGCCACACAACTAAAAAACAGGAAACAAGAACTCAATAAAGTATACGAAGCAAGGAAACAAGGAAAATGGGCAGTCTACCGTAGAGGTAGAGCTGTTATTGCAAATTTCAGGACAACCAAACATGGTAGTAATGAAGAGTAGCTGCTAGAGAAATCCTTCATGTTATCTAGGATTCTCCTACAGTCATGTAGGGAATTTGAACTATTTTTAGTTTTATCTCTATTTTCATTTTGTTGCCCCCGAAGTGGAATGTAATCACATGGATGTATCTGATTAGTCCTATAGGTCAGATGTGGCCTCTAAAGGACGTTAATATAGTTTTCTTTCTTCTTTCTTTCTTTCTTTCTCTCTCTATTTTCTGCACATCTTCATTCAGTTTTGTGCATTAATTTCGTCGCGAAAAGTGTGCTGATTTCTGAGCATTGAAGTTATTGATCTTTCCCCCGAAACTTCCGCATGTTACACCTTCGTTTGGGGGCCGTTAGCCCACTGAGGGGACACCTCTGGTTCTCAGCTTCCAGTGAGGCCATTTGGCCCCACTGAACCCCCAACGAGCCCCTCCCAACACCCTCCCTCTCCGATGGATCACTCCCAGCCGCTCCCATGCCACCCCCCCCCCTCCCCCCCGCCCCCCTCTTCCTCCTCCTCCATCCTTGCCTCCTACTCTTCCCATAACAATTCCCTCTGCCCTGCACTCCTCCCTTTGAGCCCGAACTCCTCCCTCCCTCCGCCTCTCCAGAGCACTCCCGTCGCCCTCCTGCAGTGCCCGACCTGGAGTGGAGGCAGCCAACGAGCTCCATCCGCCGCTTGATTCATCAATTCTCAGAGCCGGTAGAGATGACCATCCCCCGGAAGATTTTACCAGGTAGGAGCCACACTTTTTGGTCTCCCTCTTTCGGCCCCTCGGGACGGAGGGAGGAGTTTGCATTTTTGTCAACGAGCAGCTCTTGCCGGCAGTGATAGGCTCAGGTGTCGTAGTCTCTGGGTGAGCACAGTGGGTTACCATTATGATTGGAGAGGACTGCGTGGGCTTCTTCAATGTTTATGCCTCGAACGCTGCAGCAGGTAGAGCCATCCTCTAGAGCACAGGCCGTTAGGCCTTTCCTCAGGTTGACTTTTGGTCCATGGGTAGAGACTTTAACATGATTGAGGCAGCAGAGGAAAACTCGGAGGAGGCACGGCCACAGTCTTAGGCTCAAAGTACTCTGCGTGGGAGGAGTTGATCGTAGCACTCAAGGGACAGGACCATTGGCATCTCCTAGAGTTTGGGAGTGGTGGTGGTGAACCAGGTCCTTGCCACCATGTGGTACATTACTTCTTATTGGGCCTTCTCCCGAGCATGCATTGGTCAGGTACACTGGTTGATCCAGAACTTCTTGTGGGCTAGCAATGAAAGGAGTCCTGCTTGGCCAAGGTGGCCTGGAGAGTGATCATTCAGTGATGATGCAGAGGGGGCCTAGGCATCATTGACCCCACCATTCAGAGCCGTGCCCTGCTGGGCAAGCTGATTGTTAGAAGACTTCTTCCTGGTGGTGAGCCTTGGAAGTACTTCCTCTTGGCTCGGATTTCAGTCCGTACCCCGAGCCTAGGGCCCATGACCGTAGAGTACTAGATGGATCTTGACAGAGATGCGGGCCCACAAATTTAGCCGGGCTTTTGAGGACAGATGTGCAGCCAGCTTACTTTGAGCTTGGGATCACCTCAGGCCGGCCCTTAGGCAGCTAGCTCTAGTAACCTCAGAGGAGCGTCTTCGGCAGCCCCTGATTTGGAACCCCCTCATCCGTTTACCCAGTGACCATATGTTGGGGGCTTGATCTCATGTATCATGGGGAGCGTTGAGCATAGGACCTGCTAGGTCCCTTGGAGATTGGCTTGCACACAAGCAGCTGCCCGCAGAGGTTCAGGAGAGAAGCCTGGCAGGGATCCGGGGTAGAGACAGACTCAGCCTCGACATTGACTCTGCTATTCCTCAAGAGTGGCTGACACGTATCCCAGACCTGACCCCCCCCATAGTGGCTAGGAGTGTCTACTAGGCACGATATTCTATTGGCAGTCCATCCATTCTCATCCAATCACATCATATTCCATCTCATCACATCTATCCACATTTATTCTTATTACATCTCATCCATTCGCATCTACCCATGTCCTCATCTCATCACATTACATTCATTCACATCTCATCCATTCATATCTACCCCGATCCACATTACATCACATCACATCACATCACATCCATTTCACATCACGTCTTATCCATTCACATCTATCCCGATTCACATCACATCACATCACATCACATCACATCACATCCATTTCACATCACATCTCATCCATTCACATCTATCCCGATTCACATCACATCACATCACATCTATTTCACATCACATCTCATCCATTCACATCTATCTCGATTCACATCACATCCATTTCACATCACATCTCATCCATTCACATCTATCCCGATTCACATCACATCCATGTCACATCACATCTCATTCATTCACATCTACTGATCACTGGAGTCCGGGATTGTGCCGCTAGAGATGGGAGATTTGCAGTAGCATTGCAGCCTGGCACATATGGAGAGCTAGATGTAGCGAAGCCATTGAGGGTACCCACACTCTGCCTGCGGAGTCCATCAGGAGGCTCAACATCATTCATACCCTCCGCTGTCAGTTGGGGAAGTTGCAGGGTGGCTCTGACCGCGTGGGGAAGCGGCTGGAAGCCTTCTTGAGGCTCTGGTAGCTTGGCCCTTTTCTCACAGATAGAGGTGGTGATCATAGTCACACGGGATGCAAAATGGGGATGGGGAACGGGGACGGAAAAGATTGAGAATGGCCATTCCCTATGACTATAGAGTGACATGGGACGGGAATGGGAACGGGAAGATGTTGCCATCCCCAACACTCCCGAGTCTAAAAATGCCCACTCCCTTTGACTAAGGTGGTGATCTCACTTGGCACTACAGACCACGTGTGTGGTTATTTCCCTCCCCCGACACCCCCCCCCCCCCCCCCTCGTATGAGATAGCCCTCTCCTCATAGAGCGGCCAGCCGGAGGAGAAGTGCATGTTTCTCCTCCCTTGGTTCTTTGATCCCTGCCTTGTATTTTTTGATCTCTGTCCCGTATAGGGTGGCGAGTTTATATCTAGCCCTTCGTGGTTGTGTTTAGCCCTTTGTGGCTGGTTTTTAGTTAACTAATAGAAGGATCTTTTTCCCAGGAAAAGAAAAGATGGAGCCCTCTAAGGAGGCAACTATGGACAGAAGGAGCTGAAGATCTGCTTTAGAAAAGGATAGGCAAGGGACGATGGCCTCAGTGGGGGATGACGGAGCGGCTACCATGGAGTTTCCTGATGGGATGAAGACCAGAAAGTGCTGACAAACAAACTGCCTGAAAGGAGAGGCTGAAGAGGCTCGGGCTTGGGCTCGGGCAAAGAGGAACAGGAGGGCGCCACACTGAATGACGGAGAAGGGAGGATCTGGCGGGCGACACCAAGGGTAGTGGGGTTGAAAGAGGAGGCGCAGGCGGAAAGGCGGGGAAGAGGTGAAGGGTGGGTGGAAATGGCGGAAAGGAGGGGCAGAGACCGACGGGCTGGGAGGGGGGCAGGCGGGGGTGCACTGGAGGCAGGAAGGCAGGGGGTGCACGCTGGAGGAAGGAAGGCGCAGCGGGCAGGAGGGATCTTAGGCTGAACTGGGAGGGTGGGTGACGACGGGGGCGGGGGGGGGGGAGTGTGTGGGAAGAACACAGGAAAAGTCCACTGAGATGTCATCATTTCCAAGGCACTTTTTGCATGGAAGCCATGGAGGGCAATCTGTAGGCTTTACCCGCACCATTTTTCAATGTGAGATGAGCTATAAAACAGGTTCCTCACTCTACTTTCTGGCAATGGGGGCCTATTTATTACTAATTTTTTTGTTTATAAAATTGTGAGCTTTATTTTCATATAATAAAAAATCGTTTTTACTAACCATTTAACAGGTCAAAGAGTCTCCATCTCGCTCATTGCATGTGACATTTTATGTATCACCTGATTTTACCTGTTAATTTATGCAGGACTTGGGAAATGGAGCTGAGTATTACTGTCCTGATTGCAAGAAGCGTCATGGCATTGAAGCTCCAGTAAAGCAGAAAACACATAACAAGTAAGGATTCATAGCTATGGCAGAGTGCAGGACATGACTCATATTCAATCACTTATAGGCTCCATTATCTTGTTCTCCTGGTTTCATTGGCAGGTGTCTTCCCTGGTTTCATTGTACAGGTTGCTTTCAATCACTAGAGTAGACTAGGCTGCTTTTAGACACAATTATTGACACTTAACTTGCATGTATCAGTGTGGAGGATAAGGCAAAAATTCTTGTAGTTCCAGATACCGTCACTGTTGTTTGCTATGGCCATGAGGCAGAATATCTTCCAAAGTTGCA
Source organism: Cibotium barometz (assembly GCF_041138505.1). NCBI lineage: Eukaryota > Viridiplantae > Streptophyta > Polypodiopsida > Cyatheales > Cibotiaceae > Cibotium > Cibotium barometz. The sequence continues at coordinate 33,031,694 of NC_141067.1, forward strand.
TCAGTAAGTAGAAGACAAGAAAGCACATATCTTATCTAAAGATTCAGGAGGCCTTTTGCAGTTTCTTGTTTTGTTTCTGGTGCATCCTGCATGGTGCAAGGTGTGCACATGCGGATGCATGTGTGTGTGTGTGTGTCAGTGCACACGTACGTGTGTGTGTGTGTGTGTGTGTGTGGATCTGGTGTTGACCTGTGATATGTCTCATTGGCAGAGTTCTATGCAAGTGTACTGAATGTAAAGATGGGAAGATGATGGGTCCATCCAAATGGGAAAGACATACCGGCAGTAAGAAAAAGAAGTGGAAGGAGAGCATTAAGTTGAAAAACTCCAAGAGGACTCTCTTGTCATGGGTAGGAGAAAGCTCTCCAAATATTAATTCATGGTCTTATGCTAAACCCCTACAATGTACTGAAAACAATGTAATGTGATGGTATGGATAGATACAATACATGATGAAGAAGGGAAAAGGGCGTCTTGCTTATGGGGGATCTGAAATACGCATGCCATCACGGCAACGCGAATGGGAGCTGAGTGCATGCTTACGTGGTAAGTACCATGTTAAGAACCCCCCTCTTCATCGAAGGGTCTTCTACACTTCTTGGGCATACGGGTTTTCTAGAATACTAAGCATTCCTTTTCTTCCCTCCTTCAGGAAAAGTAGGAAAAGGCAAAACCTTGTGAACAACTAACGTAGTAATGTGGTTTCTTATCTAGTAGATAAAGGGGAACTTTTGGTCTCCTGAGCAAATAGTTCGGTATAGGTTTCAGCATGAGTCCAGAAAGAGAGCACGATGGTACCTCACATAAGTTCTGCCAAGACCTTAATGAGCCAAGACCTTAATGAAGCAGTCCAGTTGGATGAGCCTTTCTTCCCGGATCATCCTACCGTAGAGATGGATTGAACTCATGAACTGTGTGCTAGGTGCCTATGAGCCGGTACTTGTGAAGTGGACACCAGAAAGGTGTGCGGTTTGCCGCTGGTTGGAGGATTATGATTACAACAAAATTCTTGTCTGCAACAGGTAATTGACTGCAAATTCTGCTGTGTCAATACACATTATTGAATTGTTATGGATTCTCAAACTTTCATGTGTGTATGTTGATGCTGCAAAAATGTTATGAACTTCCAAGGTTTCATTGGTTGAGAATTATGTATGTTGATGCTGTGCAGGTGCCAAATAGCTGTCCATGAAGATTGCTATGGGGTGCGAGCCTCTGAAATAAGCAGCTCCTTCATATGCCGAGCTTGTGAGAACCCTGATGTTGAACGTGAATGCTGCCTTTGCCCTGTTAAAGGTGCTATAATGGCTCACTATTTCACCTATGGCTATATGACTTCTTCTTTTACTTTTCATTTTTCATTTAGAAGAAAATTTTAAAGGTTAAAGACTACTACTCTTGCTCTCATGCATCAGGTGGTGCATTAAAACCTTCGACGATCCATGGTCTTTGGGTTCATGTCTACTGTGCCTGGTTCATCCAAGAAGTGTCGTTCCAGAGTGTGTCGAAAATGGAGCCTGCAGACGGTTTGACAGAAATCAATTTCACCCGATTCCGCCAGGTTGGTGGACCAAATGGATTCACATTCTCTAATTGCTGTGGTTTAATGCAGTTTTTCCAGCAAACAAATGCAATCTAGTTCAGCTTCATGGTAGTCCATTGGTGAAAGGTTCTAGAGTTCCAATCACTTCTGATCGCTTCAAAGAAATGACCATTTCCTTCAATACTCAATGTATTATCAGTGCTGTGAGAGGTGTAAAGCTCTTCTGCCTACTGGACTGTGGAGACTCATCTGTTGTGCACATGCATATGGCTCCAGGGACTGTGGCAATAGTTTTATAGTTTTTGTGGCCCTTGCATGGGAGCCATGGTTAGCCTTGAAGCCCGGGACATGTGATTCTGAGTATCATGATTCCTAGCTCTATGGCTGATTTGGCAGTAATGCCTTCATGATCTCGTCAGTGTTTTCATATTTGGGGGTGTGTGGTTCCTTGTGCAAATTGAACACTAGACGTAATCATTCTTGAAGTGCAGCCTGGTTGATTCTGGCCTTTAATGTTTTCCTTGTGGACAGCTTCATCTTCTCCTGCATCATGAAGATTAATTCTTTTGCGGCCTTAGCATTTGCATCATGTGAACCTCCTGACATTGCAAATGATTTTTTTACAATTGGATCTGGATGAGGTGGAAGGGGCTCTGTGGTTCATTGTGTGAATTGAACATCAGATGTAATCATGCTTTGGGGTTGCAACCTGCATTTTTCTGGAAGCCATCAAGCCAAATGTGCAAGATCAGTAATGTTACCTATCTGGTCAGTGCCCTCTAGTGACTTTCAGCTTGACATGAGGCCACACTACTTGGAAAGACTGCTGTGAATCCCCTTTGTCCAAAATCTGCACCTGTTGCCATTCAATAGGAATATTGGAATGAAGTCCTCTCAATGGCACCTTTAGCTGGATGGTCTTTCTGTTATTACTCAATGGCACCTCTAGCTAGATGGTCTTTTTCGGGTAAAAATCAAATGCTTATAGGGATACTCTCAAAGAATTTTATAGCTTGGGGTACACTTTCATTTTCTTGAATCCATTACTTTTGCTTTGAGAGTGCCGGCTATGAAGGCCTTTTAAGATGCTCAGCTTGGAATGCTTGTTTTATTAGTGTCTAGTTCAGTTTGACCTATAAGGACTCACGTGGGTCACATAACTTTGATATGTATTATGTCACATGAAAACCCCTTTTGTCCCTACGAGAAACGAAACGTTTTGAAACGAAACGAAACCCTCCCAACCGAAACACCATTTCGCCCAAATTTGCGGTTTTTTAAAAAAAAAATAATCTTTTCCTCTTCGTTTTGTTTCCGTTCACTTTCTTCATTTTCTTAAAAAGGCCCTAAAGAGGAAATGATGAAATAGAAATGGTTCTTGGAACTCTGTAACAGTTCCCAAATTTGACATCTAGGTCAATTTCACGCCTAATTCTTGAAATATTTGACTAGCTCTTCAATTTCGGACCTAATTTCACACCCAATTCTTGAAATTTCCTACAAGTGTTCTTCAATTTCTCACTCTCTTTCAATTCATAGATCCCAATTTCATACTTTAGTGTCAATTGGGCTTAATTTCACACCTAATTGTTGTTGAAATTTCCTACAATTTTTTTAATTTCCCACTTTCCCCAAATTTATAAATCCAATTTCATACTTTTAACCTAAATCACATCTAATTTCACACCCAATTCCTACGTTTCCAAAATTTCTCACTTTTTTTGATTTGATAAGTGTTACTTCGAAACCTCTTTGTTCCCGTCCATTGAGACAAAACGAAATGAAACGTGTTGACACGACGAAACAAACGAAACGTTTCTTGTGACTCTTTTTTTATGGTTTGTACATTGGCAAACATTAAGTACACTAATGTCACCTTTATGATGGGCATTGTGCATGTTGTAAGCCCTTGTCTAGGGAAAAGTAATCAAGGGCCATCTAGGATTTAGGTCAAGTCGGTGTTAAGTCAAGTGCCAGTCCTGCACACAAAATGCAACCCACAAAACCCAACCCACTTGCAAGATGTAAAGATGTAGAGGACAGTAGATACACTTTTTTTAGACTAAGGTCAATTGCCCGGATAACCAGTCAAGAGTCAATAGGTCATTTTTTATTATTCTATTATTTACGATCAACTCACCATAGGCTACATGTACAAGCTCACATGCCTCAAAACGAGGGGTAGAATTTATGGGGGAGGGTAGTCTGTCCGTGGGTGGCTGCTCTGAAAATCGCTTCCACAATTCTCGTAGGAAGCAGGGTGAAATACTGTGGGATGCCCAGTGGTCTGCTGCCGCCCCCGGGTGCCGTTTATCTCCTGCATCTAGATCCTGCAAGTTATCCTCATTGTGTAGTGGAAGAAAGGGGTGGTCGGGTCCTTTGGGGTTGAAAGGGTCTTGCTACTCCCACTCACGTGAGTCCACATCAATAGTCAGCTTTCCCAAAGCCAAAGCTGCCGAGAAATGTTGTGGCTGGGTCCGGGTCGATGTGCTACTGTTAAGCATGAAACCAAGAATGCTCACCGATGAAATGAACTACCATTGAACCTCTTTGGGGGAAAAGGTGAGTCGGCTCTGAGGACCCCAACTGAAAAGATGAGCGCTGGACCCCCATCTGAACCAAGGACTGCTGGGATATAGTGGCAAATGAAGGCTTCGAGTCACTAAGGGGGGGCTAGGATTTGGAAGGGGGGTGTGCCAGTGTGGGGGGATGGTTGAAGCGCCTATGTGGTGGCCACTAGGCAACTTGAAGAGGGGGTTCCAAAATAAGGGCCAAGGGAGTCTCTCCTCATCTGTAGTTGAAGGAATCTGGGAGAGGGCGGTCTTGAGGTGGCCCCAAGCTCTGATCAAGCGCGCTACAAAGCGGTCCTCGAAAGAGGAATGGAAACTAGCTGGGAATGAGCCTCCGTGAAGATCCATCGTCCAAGGGCCACCGACAGAGAGAGTGGGCTGAAATCCGTGCAAGAAGAAAAGCCTTCCAAGGCTCCTCGCTTGGCTAAAGGCCTCTCACAACCAACTTGCCCAACAGGGCTCTGCTATGAATAACTCAATCAATGATGCCAAGGCAGCCCTGATGATGAGGCTGGATAATCACCCTCTAGGCCACTTTGGCGCGCATAGGTTTGCAATCTGTCCCTGCCCATGGAAAGCTCCTAATTAGAGGCTGCACCTGTCCAAGGCCTGCCCGGGAGAATGCTCAACAAGACGTAATGTACCACTGACACCCAAAAGCTCTGAGGACATGCACCAATGGGTGGGACATGGATTGGACATAGTAGGAACATGTTTAATGACATTTTTGACAATATTTCTGGGTTTCAAAGAGGCTATCCGACCTGCATCCAACCAATACTCATAGCACCTATAAAAGGGTGGGTTGGGTCTTGATTATCCCCATATAATCATTGTGCAAAGAAACATCTCAGGCCCAGCCCTTTCAGAGTCTCCAAGTAGCCCAAGGGCATCCAAGGAGAGGCTAATGCAAGCGAGAAGGGTGCCTGCAGTCAGGTCAAGCTAGTGCATCATTTTCAATCCATCTGGACATTAACGCAAGCATCAGGTAGTTCAGCTGGCAGCCAAGAAATGGGGCAACCAGTCCAACAAGTCCCGGGCAGCCAAGATTCAGTCCAAGAAGTGGGATTCAAATTGCAGCAATAAAGAAAATACACCATCCAATGGTGGGGGCCCTTAAGTGGGGGACCCATTGTGTACTGTGCAAGCTCTTTATCTTGTGGATCCATGGCTCAAAACAGCTGGTATAATGACGAGTGCCGGGCGAAATCCATCCGTCTCTTGCAATAGCAATAGCTCGGGCAAATCATGAAGTGCACAATGCAACGGATTTTCCGATGCTTTTGTCAACGCAAGAAGTGCACCTCTCTAGTCAAACATGAGAATGCATTATACCAGCTCTTTATGAGTGCGGATAGTAAGGAGGTGTTACATATTTCTCTTGACCACCTCTCCAATGGTATGAGATGTTACAACACTTTATGAGTCAGTTATTGGAAGGGCAGGCATGTCATAGGAGTTTTCTAGCATGATTAGGGTAAAACATGAGGGATGCTCATAGGCGGGCCCATGGCAATTACGAGGAGAAGTCGACCAACAGCTTTTCAATGCTTGTTAGCAGTTGGCCAACACCTAGGAAGGTTCAAATCTGGTCAACCAGCACATAGGAAGGCTTTTATCCAGCCGGCCAACAGTTTCTGCTCTCCAAAATCAGATTACCAGCTCCCACTGGCCACTTGCAAAGCATGCGACCAGCCCTAACTCCACTTCACCTCCAGTAATAGAGCTTCTCTGCCAGAAATATCCAATCGTGTGCTTTTTAGGTCCAGAGGGAGGCGCCTACAAGCAAACAGCCCATAAACTATCCAGTGCCTGTCCTTTGGCAAACACATGTATTAAAATAGTCCTGCCTAGTGTGTACAACTTATAAGTTTGCCCGGTCACTTATAAGTGAATGTGGACCTGCATCAATAAATATTAGCACGTGAAAACATAAAGCCGTAAATTGATGTTTCAGGGACACTTACCACCTTTAAAACACATGTAGACCAGCGGTCAGTACAAAAACAAGTGTGCACATGTCACCATTTTGGGCATCTCCAAAATTCATGTGTGTGGAAGGGCTTTGGATGCCCAAAAGATCAAGAATGTACAAGCTTTGAGAATGGGGGATTATCTAGTACAGCGGACCAAGTATTCGTAGCATGATCCACGCACTCGAGACGGTTTCTTGGACACAGAAATGGGTTTTGGAGCTCAAGTGTTAAGCGGAAAGTATGTATGGCGAACTCTTGAGGATTTGGGGTAGATTGAGCAATGAAACAGGTTCTACATGGTGCTTACATGTATTCTCATGTGGTGGAACACAAAGAGATCATCTCCCAAATTTTAGGGAAAGTTGCTATTTTTGGCAATCTCCGATGGAATTTCCATTCATGTCATTACCTCCAGAATTCGATAGAGATCGAGTATTGCTAAGGTGCCGTTGTGAAATTAGCTATCATCCGGGATATTTTTAGAGCTGAAGATTGCAGAATTTTTGGCCTTTTGGATTTGGGACATGTGGTAGATAAGAGGATAAAAGTGAGACAAGTGTCCTCACACTTGTCAATTCAGTTCTACACATGGCATTGTAGCATTTTCTTGCTTATTTGAACATGAGAGAGTTATCTCTTGGGCGAGTTTGAGCTTCAAGTAGGTTTTTGGAGGCTGAAAACTCTGATTTTTCACCATTTCTCTTCGTTTCTAAGCCCACCATAGCCATATCCAGCTTGGGAAAGATGATTTTCACTTCTCTACACCATCTTGCACACCCTTGAAGGCTGTCTTTTCAGCAAAACAGTCCTAAAGCTTGCTGAAATTTCTGGTTTACAGGTTTTGGCGCTCATGGATGCGACATACAGGTTGTTACACAGGTTTATGAGCTCATGGATGAGCCAAATGGATTGGTTTGCAGGTTTATGAGTTCGTGGATGAGCCACATGGGCTGGTTTACATGTTTATGTGCTCGTGGAAGAGCCATATGGGTTGTCATACAAGTTTATGTGTGTATGGAAGAGCCATGTGGGCTGTTATACATGTTTGTGCGCCTATGGAAGGACATGTTGGATAGCCATATCGGATGAAGGATAGGCTTATGATTGTATATGGATAATCCGGCATCTCCCATGGGGAGAGTAAGGCCCTCAAAGCTTGTACATGTTATATTTCTCCTTGGATAATGAAATACTCCAAGGGGGTGATCGGCCCATTCTAAAAGAGACTGTGGGGGAGAGGGAGAGCTTCAAACCCTAGCAATCAAACACACACATAGAAGAGAGAGCAAGACACAAGAGAGAGATGGATGGCTGAATTTCCTTCTTTCTTCTTCTTCTCTACTCAACCAACCTAACATAAAGATAAGAGTACACACTATATGGGTGAGTACTCAGCTACTACAACATACAAGGGTCGGTCCATGATATGAACCCGACTAAATGAGCTGGCGCTATAACTATGCCAGTCTCTAGTAATCCAAAATGGATGTCACACAGCCTGTCATTCCACTGGCCGCATATCACTCATAATCTCACCAACCATGCCAGTGGTGTAGATGCAGAAGCTATCACCCAGGTGGGTCATCAATGTCCGCCGTAGCACTAGTTGAGCTCGATATCTCAACACTCCCCCTCGAGCTCAACTCCACACACTGCACTCCAAGTAAGCTCCTAAATCTGTGGAGCTTCTCTGTGCGCAATGCCTTCGTGAAGATGTCAGCCACTTGATCCTCTATGCTAACATATACTAGATCTACATCTCTTGCTAGAACCTTCTCCCTCACAAAGTGATAATGCACCTCAATGTGCTTTGTTTTAGCATGATATACTGGGTTATTGGCCAACTGTATGCTACTCATGTTGTCACAATATATGACAACTGCCCTATCCACGGGCTCTCCCATGTCACCAAGTAGCTTTTGAAACCAAGCTACCTCACGCACTGCCATAGCAGCACCCCTGTACTCTGCCTTTGTACTCGACAAGGCAACTGTTGGGGCTGCTTCTTACTGCTCCAACTCACAGCAGCACTCCCAAATGAGAACATAAAACCACTGGTAGATCTCTTGTCTGCAATACTACCAGCCCAATCAGCATCTGTGTACCCATGCAGCTGTATCTCTGTACCAGCCTCATAGAAAAGTCCATAATCAAGTGTGGACTTTATTTACCTGAGAATCCGTTTAGCTGCATCCAAGTGTGGCTTCCTAGGGGCATAAACTGACTCAGAAGTCCAACAGCATAGCTCAAGTCTGGCCTTGTAATGGTCATGTAGATCAAACTACCCACTATGCGCTTGTATGTAGTGAGGTTCTCCAACAGCTCACCTGTACCTGTGGAAAGCTTTGTGTTTTGCTCCAATGGCATTGAAATAGGCTTACATCGTGTCATACCATACTTGGACAACATGTCCAAGCCATACTGCCTTTGTAATAGCAAAATGCCATGAGATGATCTTACCACCTCTATGCCCAAGAAATACCGCAGCTCACCCAAATCATTCATCTCAAACTTTTCCTTCAAAAGTATCCTGACATCATGTATGTCTGCATCACTATCACCAGTGATAATCAAGTCATCCACATAGATGACTAATAGCATGATCCCTCTATCTGTCTTTTTCACATATAGTGAAAAATCTGCATTAGATATCTGAAATCCAATGGTAACAAGATACTCCCCGATCTTGTTTGACCATGCTCTTGTTTGACCATGCTCTGGGTGCCTGCTTCAAGGCATACAAGGCTTTGTGTAACCTTCCACAAAATCTGGGTGTGCATCCCTCTCATAACCTGGTGGCTGCATCATGTATACTTCTTCTTGCAAATCACCATGCAAGAAAGCATTCTTTACATCCATTTGATGTAAAGACTAACCCTTCGCTGCAGCCATAGCAATGACAGCTCTCACGGTTGCCATTCTTGCAACCGGGCTGAATGTCTCCTCATAGTCTATGCCATAAGTCTGCGCATAGCCCTTGGCAACCAATCTTGCCTTTACTTGCTCACTGAACCATCAGCATTGTGCTTGACTTTATACACCCACTTACATCCAATTGCCTTCTTCTCCTTAGGCAAAGGCACTAACTCCCATGTTGCATTTGCATCCAATGCTGCCATTTTCTCATCCATGGCATCTTCCCATTTCTTATTTCCAGTTACCTGCTCAAAGCAAGTGGGCTTAACCTCCTGTATTGCTTTTACCATGTGAGCATAATGATGGGCTGTATATCCATCATATCTCAAGCTGTCAACAGGGTATCTATCCCTCGTAGACCTGCGTACACCTGGATCACTGCCAAGTGTCCTCAAAACAGCCCTGGTTCTCCTTACACCAGGAGTAACCACATACGGAATGCCAAGCTCCTCATCAAGGCTCTGCTCAGAGCCACTAGAGTCACCATCCACATATGAGTGACTTGCTGACAGATCAGGCACAAAAGGTTGATCTACCTTTTCCTTCCCTTTCCGTGATACATGTGTACCTGCATCATTCCTCAACCTGCCTGACCATGGGCTAACATTGGATCCACTGCTTGAGGACTCCCCAGGTCCACTCAGCACCTGTGATTGATGCTCTACATGTGGTGCAGCATTTGCACTTCTTACATCTGCATCTTCTGTTGCCTTTACTACTGGTGCATACCTGCTACTCATCTCATCGAAGACAACATCTCTGCTTGCTCGCATCTCACGAGTGGTAGGGTTATAGTATCTATAATCTTTTTGCTCCATAGCATAACCAATGAAGATGCATTTCTCTGCCTTTGGATCCAACTTTGTTCTCACTTCATCATGAACATGTACATATGCAATACACCCAAACACTTTCAAGTGTGACACATCCGGTCTTATGCCTGTATACTTCTGTTCAGGAGTCATACCATGAAGAGCTGCAGTGAGTGTCCTGTTTATAATGTACATAGCAGTTGCTACTGCTTTTGCCCAAAAGTAATGTGGCATATTCTTTTCAGCCATCAAGACACGTGCCACTTCTGCAATGTGCCTGTTTTTCCTTTCTACAACACCATTTTGTTGCAGAGTGTACTTGCACGTAAACTGCCTCTTGATTCCCTGCTTTCTCGGGAAAACCTTGAACTCATTGGAGAAATATTCTCCCCCACCATCTGATCTTAGGTATTTTATTTGCATGCCTTTTTCCTTCTCGACCAAGGCTTTAAATCTCTGAAAGTAAGCAAACACCTCACTTTTCTCCTTAATGAAATAAACCCACACTTTCCTAGTGTGGTTATCAATGAATATAACATAGTACCTGCAACCTGTAATTATTGCAGTCTTGGTCGGTCCCCATACATCTGAATGTACGACATCCAATGCCTTGCACTGACATGCTTTTCATGTGGGAAAGCATGTTTGGCTTGCTTACCAAGTTGGCATGCTTCACATACCTTATGCATACCGTCAACCTTAAACTTTGGCAAACCTGCAACAATATTTTGGGCATGCATAGACTTCAGTTGCTGTACATTCACATGACTAATGCGCTTGTGCTATATGTCAATATCTGTAATGACACCTGTTCCATACGCAAACATGGCTGCCTTTATCTCAGGCATGTTCACATCCAAAGTAAACATCCTGCCATTTCTGTTATCCTTTGCAACCAAGCGACACTTATTTTTGAAGTCTTCCATAAAACATTCTTGAGGATTAAACCTCACTTGGAGACCCTGCTCAACCATCTGTCCAACAGAAACCAGGTTCTTTGTAATATTCGGAACATGAAGTACATCAGCCAAGTACTTCATTTTGCCATCCTGCATAGACAATGGCACTTTACCAACATGCGCAATGGGATGCGCAGTATCATCACCTATTTCTACATAACTTGGTTTTTCCATTTTCTGCATATCTCTAAACCACTCAGCATGACTAGTCATGTGGTAGAATCCACATACCATATATCTTGAGATCCTGACACATTCCCTGTTATGGAACTAAGCATGTGCTGCATCACAAATAGCTACTCACTTTTGTCATCACCTCCATGTTTGCTAGATGATGCATAGTTGCCTTGCTGCAACTTCCCACTTTTAATGTCATTTTGCTTTTTGTAGCAGTCCTTTGCCATGTGTCCTGGTTTGCCACAGTAATAGCACTCTATGCTATTTGCATTTTTATTTCTTTGCCAACCACCTCGGCCTCTTTGACTCCCCCTGCCTCTAGACTGGCCTCTTCCACCTGTGTATGATTGCTGCTGTGAATCATTGGACTGTTGTTGTACAGAATTCTGATTTTCTTGTCGGCCACTACCTTGGCCTCTACCTTTGCCTCTACTTGAATTAGAGTAGAAGGCCTGTTCCAATATGTTCTTACTTTGTGAAGAAGAATCCTCACCTAAAGCCTTTTCTTCTATGATCAGCATAGATATCAAGTTCCGAAAGTTGGGAATATTCTCTCTAACTGCAATGGAGGTCTTGAATGGCTTGTACTCTTTGCCAAGCCCATTCAGACAGACACTCACCAAATCATCATCCTCCACATTGATAGACCCAAGGGATTCAACAATGTCCTTGATCTTTAAGGCATATTCATTGATGGACATGCTTTTCTTTTCCACAGTATGCAACTCTTGCTTTAACTGCAACTTCCTTGCCTTTGTGTTAGTCTAGAACATCTGAACCAGATTGTGCTATGCAATTGCTGGAGTGTTTGCATCCTGTATGTGTCCTATCATAGTGTTTGTGACACTAATTGAAAGCCAGTACATGACTTTTCTTGCACCTTGGTTCCAATCCTTGAATGCCTTTATATCTGCAGGAGTGGCATTCTCCTCAGATAACTCTGGAGGCTCCTCATTGTCTCGTTCTACATAATCCCAAAATCCTTTACCCATTAGGAAATTGGTCATTCTGAACTTCTAGGCATGGAAGTTATTCTTATCCAGCTTCTGACTAACAATGTGATTAATTCTGTCAGACATGTTTTCCTGCAGCAATCAAATAACCTGCAAATAGACAACTTCTGTATGCAACCTGTAATACAGCAATATCTCCTGTAACTGATGCAGTAGCGGTACTTCAGCACAACCTGTGTGTCACCAAATGTGACTAGAGTACATGTACATACACCCAGTATCAACAATACATGTGCAAACCCTGTCTGCACTTTCAAAATGCATTGCTGCACTGCAATAACCAGATTTTGAGCAGAAACAGTTCTCTACCAGAACTTCCAGAAACTGCTGAAAATACCTTGCAGTGACGAAACGGGGCCCATAACGCGCCCAAAACGCGAATCTAGCCGAAAAAATTTAGTCTTATCGGATAGTATACCTGCCTTGTAGCTCCGCTCTCGTAAAGACAGCTCCTCAATCAGAGATGTGTAGCTCCTAGAGCTACTGAGGGGGTGTTGTACCTAAACCAAGAAGAAGAAAGAGATGATGGTGCTCTTACCCGTGTAGTACCGCTTCCTTCCTTGCTTGTTCTTGCCTCTTGCTTGCCTCCTTAGCTCTCACATAAACCAGGCTCTGATACCAAAAAGAGAATGTGGGGGAGAGGGAGAGATTCAAACCCTAGCAAGCAAACACACACACACACAAGAGAGAGCAAGACACCAGAGAGATGGATGGCTGAATTTTCTTCTTTCTTCTTCTTCTCTACTCAACCAACCTAACATAAAGATAAGAGTACACACTATATGGGTTAATACTCAACTACTACAACATACAAGGATTGGTCCATAATGTGAACCCGACTAAATGAGTTGGCGCTATAACTATGCCAGTCTCTAGTAATCCAAAATGGCTGTCACACAGCCTGTCATCCCACTGGCCGCATATCACTCATAATCTCACTAACCATGCCAGTGGTGTAGATGCGGAAGCTATCACCTAGGCGGGTCATCAATGTCCGCCGTAGCACTAGTTGAGCTCGATATCTCAACATTGTGGCCTCTATGTGGTGTTATATGTGTAACTTTTATTTTCAGCTTTGTGGATTGTTTAATGGCTGTGATTAAATGCCAAAATGTTTAATTGTGCTCATTGTCAAAGTGATGCATACCCACTCCCGCACTTTCCAGGCGAGTTACATTGGTATTAGAGCATAAGGCTTTCTCTCATTCTTATGTGAGAACGATCTTATTAAGGTGCATACTATGGCCATTGGTAGGATTATACATAGCAGTACCAAGCATAATTGGAAATGAAAATTATGGTTTCTTGGAGTCTGTGAGGAGGCGTCTATCTTCTATCTTTGTATTATGGAAGCTGCTTCTCAAGCTCAAAGCAAGCTATAATGGAGTTCTGTTTGTCTCATGGCTTCATGATGTTTTCAGCAAAGAGGAAGAGCTAAGTATTCTTTGAGTTTACAAAGCGATTACTTTTTGATTCTTCATGGTTTATGTGCTTTGAACACCTAACCCTTGTGTGTAAATGCAAGGAGAAGTGTTGTATGTTTTTCTTCAATGTGTTTCAGGAAAAAAAAAATTCATTTAAGAAGCCTAGAATTTAGAGGTCATCTCTATTGTGAGCATGATGCTCAAGGACTGCAATATATATATATATATATATATATATATATATATAACGATGGTCATCTTTGGCATTCTTCAGTTTGATGGCTTTATGGACTTATGGCTCCCTTTATTGGGATTGATTATGCTTTTGGCTCCCTTTATTTGGGATGCTTTGGACTTATAAAACTCATGGTTATCTCATGGATCAAGGATTTCTATTGGCGGCCGAAATGCCTGTAAAACTATTGGTAGCTGAAATGCCTATAAACTATGTGTGGCAGAAATGTTTATGGAGCACCAGGATATCTATGCCCGTGAGTGATTCTTATTTTATGTTACACACTTGAGCCCACCTCTCCTTCAAGGTGTGTGGTCAAAGTACCAACACGGAGTGCAAGTGGTAGAGTGGACATGACGCTTGGTTGACAGGGGACTTATGTCTATACCAAGGGTCATGTGGAGTGACACCTTGTTGGGAGGGAACTTATGTTTACGCCAAGGGTCATGTGGATTGACACCTTGTTGGCAGGGGACTATGTCTACGCCAAGTGTCAGTGAGCTGGAATCTGGTATGCTAGGGACTTGATGTCTGCGCTCAGATACAATGGACGTTCTACATCCGCGTGCATGGTAAACGGTCTTCTATTTCTCGGCATGGACTATGCATGTGTAAGCATGAAAGCCAGTGGAGAGTGGCATGCATTTGACGTGACATTGGGGATTGGGGAACGAGTAACTGCTTCTTGGAGTTAGATTCGACTTGGAGTATGGACGGAGAGACATGATTATGATATCTCGACTTATGGGATTGTTTTATCTCGCTCATTTATTTTGGGACATGATTATGGTATCTTGACTTATGGGACTGTTTTGTCTCGTCCATTTATTTTGGGACATGATTATGGTATCTTGACTTATGGGACTGTTTTGTCTTGCCCATTTATTTGGGACATGGATTCGTTAGTCATATTCGATTTTTGAGACTGTCTTGTCTCGCCCACTTGATGGGACGTGATTATATCTTGATATAGGTTTTGAAGCTTTAAAGTTGAGGACAACTTTTAAGAAGGTGGGGGGAACCAAGTGTTCGTAGCATGGTCTAGGCACTCGAGACGGTTTCTTGGACACAGAAATGGGTTTTGAAGCTCAAGTGTTGAGCGGAAAGTATGTATGGGCGAACTCTTGAGGATTTGGGGGAGATCGAGCAATGAAATAGGTTTGTACATGGTGCTTATATGTATTTCTCATGTGGTGGAACACAGAGAGATCATCTCCCAAATTTTAGGGAAAGTTGCAATCTCCAATGGAGTTTCCATTCGCGTCATTATCTCCGGAATTCGGCATGGATTTGGGACATGTGGCAGATAAGTGACCTGATTTATTAAGCATATATAATGCGTCTTCTTGCTGTGCTGGCTGGCTGCCTTGGGTATGCTGTCCAGGCTGCCTAGGCTTGGCCGCCTTGCTAGATTGGCTGTCCATGAGCTAGCCGGTTGGCTGCCCAGGCCATAGAGTTGGCCGACTGGCTGGCCAAGCCACAAGGACTGGCCGACTGGTTGGCCAAGCCACAAGGGTTGGGCGCCTTGCTGCCTCGGTCCTTCTAGGCCTGACGACAGCATGCTAGCCATACTTGGCTGTTGGGCATTGGCCATGGGCCTCTTGGCCCCTAGGGTGGCCTACAAGGCCTACCCTCTTCTTAGGCAAGGGTATCAAACCCTCTTTTGGGGCTTTCTTGATGTGAAGACCCAAAAGAAACTTTCACTTAACCAGCCATGTGAATCACCTCTAAACAGTCTATGATAACCTCGGCAAGATATATATACCAAAAGAAGACTTAAAAATAAACTCAATTACAAAGAAGCAAGAGGATGTGGCATGGAGGATTCGAAGCTCCAAGGCCTGAACTCTGTCCCCTACACCAAGGTCCCTTGTGTTTGCGCTGCTGCTTTTCATCACCTCCAGGCTTGCAGCTACAAAGAGACAAGACTACTGTGGCCCATGGCTTCGCTTCTGCCTTCTGCTCTGTTTTGCCTCCCTGTATTTCCCTCTGTGTTGCTGCAGTCCATTTGTGTAGCCGTTAGTCTGTTCCCTCTACCTTTCCTATTGAATGCAGCAATCCTCCTGCAGAAATAAAAACTATGGTGCATGCTATCTAGTAGTCATTTTCATCAATATTTAGGTAACAAAATCAATTAAGAATCTAAACATAAATGAAAATGAGTGGACATATGGAAGGCCGTTATGAAGATAATTTTTAATCATATTGTATTATTCATAATTGCTAGACCTAAGGAAGGCTGTCATGATTTCTTAAATCACCTTTCTTAAAAAAAAGTCTTAGGCTGGATCTGGAAAATGCAGATTGTTCTTTTTTTCTTTAACTGACTCTCAATATGTATATCTTAAATTTACATTTTTTTTGCTCCTCGAAACTGTGTTGTTGAAGGTTTGTGCAGTGTGCAAGCAAACACATGGAGCCTGCATTAGGTGCGAGGAATGCACTACCACTTATCATGTCACGTGTGCATCCAGAGCAGGCTACCATATGGAGGTATTCTTTTTGTCTAACTGTGCCAAATTATTTTAGATGTGAGGCTTGGCATTATGGAAACATGCTGTAATGTGTGTGTGTAAGAAAGAAAGATATATTAATGTCTCCTAAAGGCCGAAATGGCCCATGAGACCAAATCAACGTACAACTGATGATGATGATGTCTCATCATAACAAATCTGAAAGAAAGAATGAAAATAGTAACATCCTAAGAGAGCTAAGAGCTGAAAGCTGAACCGCTGAATTGTCGCGGTAAACTCCTCCGGTGGCGGGCAATGATGGCTTGAATCTGCCGATTGTGAGGGAGTCGTGGACGCGATCCTCGTGGTTGTGGGCATCTCGCTCTACAGATGGCAATGGCTCTGTCCAGGGTGACTCCTCTGGAGGGTGGTTTGCCAGGTAGGCCTGTAGATGGGGGAGTAGAGGCTGTGAGGTTACAGTGGTGGCTCTGAAAAAAATCTGTGAGGGCTCTTTGTCTAGGCGGCTCTAGTCCCACTGCCCTCCTGTCCCACAATAGGCTCTCTCTGTGGTGTCTTAAGCTCAAGTATGAAGAGCCCTGAGCACCTTTGGTCCTCAAAGTCCATGATCCGACGCAAAGGTCCAAAGCCTTCACGGAACAGGCAGTGGTACCTTCCTCGGATCTCATAGTAGACAGTACAATGACATATATAGTGTTCCTCCGACTCCACCTCGTAATGGCAAAGCTGGCATATGCGGTCCTCTAGTGATCACAATACCATAGCAAATGAGGCATTGTCTCATCACATAGCATGCAACGGTGACATCTTGCCTTAGCAATGTGCCTCTTTTCCCCAAGAATACACCGACATGTAGAACTCCCACAACGCATCTCCAAAGGAACACTCTTTCTTTCAGTGGTGGCAAGCCATTTTTCCATATGCTCCTCAAACAACCACCCCAACATCTATCTGTTTTGTGCATTGTCCAAAGTGCATTAGCATGATCCGCGATCCAAGGAGCAAGCAATTTGATATAGACCCTTTTAGCTGTTAGTTCATGTAACCTTGGTGGAGTGACCTGCCAGTTCTTCAAACGCTCCTCATGATTCAGTGGAGGCACTGGCTGAAGAGGGTGTAAGAGGGTGCATATGAGATGCCATAAAGGCCTATAGTGCATGCCTAAACCAAACCTCCGGCGTGCTGCTGGGAAGGAGATAACATAGCCTTCATCATTGACTACATCCGCCACGAAATGTACACCCTTTTGTGACAAGGAGAAAGCTTTCTGTGGCTCAAGAAGGTCTAACGGAGCACAAAACAGCCTACTCCAATGTATGCTTTCCAGCTGCATGGTGTTTCCAACCGCGGGTGATCTTCCATGCCATTCTAGTTTCTCTGTCAGTAATTTCTAGTCCATAAGTAGCCTAGAGCTGTAGGGGCAGCCTGGGATTTTTCCTCTAAAGTGCCCAAAAACCACCTCCCAGTAATCTGTGGTCCATGCACCAAATGTGGCGGACTTCAAAGTGGTCCACATGGCTGCTAACATATGTGCCCTGGCTGTTTTTGAGCTGCAAAATCAGTGAGCAAAGTGGCTTTCCTTGCAATAACATGAATATGAAGGTCAAGAATGTTGACGCCCCCATGATTTCTTGGTGTACATAGCTTGTCCTTTTGCAGCAATCTGTGGCCTTCAGTATTGTGTTTAGTTTTCCAAAGTATCTCCAGAATGGTAGACATGTACTCATGCTTCTTTAGCCAAGCAAGCAGCGGCAAGAACTGTATATATGCAATAAAAATGGACTGCACAATATGGAATCTAACATGTAAGGGCCATGTGGCCAACTTCCAGTACTGCAATTTAGCATTTATTCTTTGCAAAACCCAATTAGCCTGGAGTTTGAACGACGTGTGCCATGTAAGTGGGTAACCCAAATGTCTAACTAGTTGATTCGAAGGAACAAGAGCCCCTGGCCACAAGACACTGTGCAAGCTTGTGGCTTGAGATTTATGGAAATTAATTCGCAGTTCTGTAGTTGTACCAAACATATCCGAGGCATCCATTACAATGTGGCGATCACAAGGATCATCTCGTGGCATGAAGAAGGAATCATCTCCATAAGCCTGTGCCACAAAATGCTTGCCAGATGGCAATTGAAGACCACGAAGTGCACACGAGTCAGAGAGTTCACCATCAAGAATACATGATGCCTCACTGCCTTGATACAACCAAAACACAAGATTGGACATCTTTATTCCGAACCACATCTTGCACATGGTCTTCGCAATAAAATCCCATTGCATTGTGTCCAAGGCCTTCTCTATGTCCACTTGCAAAATAAACACATCTTGTTTTGTATATTTTGCATATTCAACCCCAATGTAGGCATTTGCAATGTTATCCATTATATGTCTACCCGGGACAAAACCATATTGCGCCTTGTGTAAGCTTGCATAAAGCACCCCTTTTACCGACCAACATTTTGGTGACCAATTTGTATATGACGGGCATTAGGGTTACTGGCCACCAATCAGCGAAGGTCTCATGCAGGCTTTTTTTTGGGAGAAGTTTTACAAGCCCTTCTTTCCATGATTTGGGCATTTTCCAAGTACGCCAAGCATCATTTATCATAAAGAGCAACGCATGTTTGAGGTCATCCCAGAAGTGCAAGAAGAATTCTACAGTTAAACCATCCCAACCTAGAGATTTCCAAGTGCCCAATTGTTTTATTACCTCTTGCAATTCTTCCTCCGTGTGAAACATTGTTACATAGAGAGTGCCTCTTCCTGTGATACTATGCGTGAAACTTGAGAGAGTAACTGATCCTTGGCTGCCTGAACTTGTGCATTTGCAGGACTTGTAGTGGCAAAGACATGCACATAGTGGGACACACATTCATCAGCCAATTGTTGTTTGGAACATGTCCGAGTTTGCATCGAGGTCTTGACGCGTTTAATGGTGTCTTTTTGCTATTCAAAGTGTAAGCTTTTGAAGAAATCCTTTGAAGAGCATCCCTTATCCTTGAATGGCTGTTGCTTGGCTTTGAGTTGCCATTTTTCTAGCTTACGCCTGTCGTTTCAGCAAGAACATGTTTTGCATTGTATAAATCCTCCTCTTCGGACACCGAAAGATTCCTCATGTAAGCATGTCTGCCAGAGCCTAACAAGTTGCTTTTGCATTATGGACCCTCTATTTTTTTCATGCATATACCAGTGACCATAGTCTCTAATGATGAGTTGGATCCTTTGAACAAAATGATACCAGGCCACATCCGTACTCTCCAGCATTTGCAACTTTAGCGGTGTAATCACCTCTTTGAACAAGTTATGGAAAATGTCATGCGAGAGGTAACAATTATTGATTAGAAGCGGACGACGGTGGTATAGAGGACGATCATCTAATTGTAGTCCGAAGTATAGCCCTATCCACATTGGTACATGATCAGGTAACACTTGTGACGGATTGACCCAAATTTTGTATACGAAATCATCATACTGATCCGCATGTAATAAATACCATCTAAGGTGGGCTCTATATTGAGAAAAATCCCTGTGGTGGAAAGTGAAGCCAAACACCCCAGGGCACATGTGAGTCCACAAATCAACAGCATGTAAACCGTCTATCATTGCATTCCAATGGAACCTCTCAGAAGCTAGCATATGCGAATGTCCAGATGAGTTATCCCCTTGCTGAGGGGCATTGTTAAAATCCCCACACAAGAAAGCATTATGTAGCCAAGGGTAGTCACAAATCTCCGCCCATAACGTTGCTCTCTTGGCCAAAGCGGTTGGCGCATAAAGAGCTGCAAACTCATACATCTTAGCATCTATCAGACATTGAACTACCAACCAGCGACCATCCGGGTCATTATGTGCTAAAACCGGTTGTAACTCATGTCTAACCAACAAGGCAACTCTTGAATAGGCACCTAGGACTGCATAAAAGATGCCATAACTCGCAAAGTGCCCTCCTAGATAGACTGTCAGGGCATCTTCGCACGCGATTCCCGCGAGCTCAATTTGGGAAGACGTTCTGGCTTTTCGCTTGGATTCCACAACGATATACCATCTGATTTCTATTTTGCCATATTGTCCACAGTGCCCAAAAAGTAGTCCACATGAAGAATATCCCGAAGTTGCATTTTGGACACATTCCTCTGGATCAATACTCCTACTTCCGACGCTTGTTGAGACAGTCTCTACATGACTGCCGAAACTTGCAACAAATAGACGACCAGCATAACATGGCCTTCTTTGATTGCTTCTAGCCATTCTAATCTCTGGCCCCTATATAGGGGCCTCAGTTGTATCATGATGTTTTGTTTGTGGGTTTTCACCTCGCAATAAGGTTTTCCACTGGTAATATAAGAATTACTAAAAAAAGTAAGTGTGTGTGTGTATATGTGTGGGTATTCATACAGAAGGAGCCAGATTGCTCATTTCTTTTGTTATTTTTACATGGTGGTCTCCCCACCAATTAGTGGAGATTGGTTTTCAGTGTAGCACGTACCTGCCCGGGATGTGCGGCAGATTTTGAAACTGTACAACATTGTTTATGGGGATGCAGCATTGCATAGCATATTTGGGGTTCTATAGCCCAACTTATGGGCAAATTGAGTGGCCGAGCCATGCATGTGACTTGGGGGGCAGTTGCTTGGCTTTCCCAGTTTGGTATGCAGCTTTTCTACGAGGGCAGTGATATAGACTCTGCTATTTTCATTCGTAGAGGTATTGCCTAGCATGGTTTATTGCACATCCCTCACTCTGATTATACCACCCCTATACAGAGGATTGACACCAGTTGAGAGATTGTTACTAGTATTACAGTGCATTAGTACCATGTGGGGTGGTATCATCCATACTCTCATGGCTACTTGGGCTCGTATTCAGGGGTCCTCTCGTTCCGTGCAGGCAAAGCGCGTTGTATTTATGCCAGAGTGGGACCATGGCATTTTCTTTTCCTCTAGTCCCACAGGTCTCTCATGGCATCATGATGCTCCTCAGTGGTTGAAATCACCTTACATATTGGGGTGATTCTATTCTATTCTGGCTTATAGTCGTGATTGTTGTATGTTTTTTTCATACTTAATAGAAGTCTCTTTCTTGAAAAGAAGAAGAAAAAAGAATGATCCGGCTGAGCTCCTATCTAGTAAGGTTGAGGTGGGCCATCAATACTATACTCAAATGCGTTAGTCTATTCATACCAGCGCCTCTAGAAGAATCCATCCAATAGTCTAGAAAGAAAGAAAGAAAGATTTGGCGTCTGAACCATGTTTGCTAGAGGATGTCCATTCGAATGATACAGTTGAGCTCCTGTCTAGTAAGGTTGAGGTGGGAGGGCCATCAATGTTATGTTCAAAATGCAGTAGTATAGGTACGAACCGCGAGCTCCCCAAACCCTGTTTCGCTCCCTTCCACCTCTGATCCTTCCTCCGCCTCTGTTCCTTTGCCTTCGCTTCCTTCCTCCATCGCTGCGCCCCTCTTTCCTCTTTCATCTCTTTCCTCCTTCGCTGCCTGAATCGCTCCCCTCCGCCTCCGCCTCTTTTCCTCTGCCTTCACTTCCTTCCTCCTTTGCTGCCCCCTCCATCGTTTCCCTCCTCCTTCGCTGCGCCCATCCGCTTCTCTCCCTGCTTCGCCCCCCTTCCTCCTACGCCTCCCCTCCTTGCCTTTGCCCGCCCTATTTCGCCTTTCCCTCCTCTCTGTCCGCCCCTGCCCTTGCCCGCCCTTCTCTTCCCTCTGCGCAGCACTGGTGTGCTGCCCGTCCCCTGCCCCTGTTCGCCCTTTCCTCTCTTTTTTTTTTTTAATTTGGTTTTTTGTTTTTTTTGCTTTTCCCTTTTCCACCCTCCTTTCCTTTCCTCCGCCTCATCGCCTCCCGCTTGGTTCGGATTGCTCCTCATCCGGGTTCAAGTTGGCCTTTTTCCTCGATTAGCATCATGGCTAATCATTCTCCCTCGGCCGGGCGAACCATTGTATTTTCCGAAGCCGAGCTCGCGGTCCTCTACGCCGAAATAGAAAAAGACTCCAAAATGGCCCTCATTGTCAGAATCTTTGGATCTCACCCGTCCCGTCTCTAGGCTCGGGATTGGGTCCTGGCGGCTCTGCCCTCCGACCTCGCTCTACACTTTCAAGATGTGAGGCTGCTTGGAAGAGGTTTCTTCCAAGTGGATTTTGATTCTGAGGACGCAGTCTCAGAGGTTTTGAAGGGCAACCCTTTGCCATTGGGCCCAAGGAAGATATTATTTCTTCCCTACTCCAGCTATTTTGACCCTTTTGAGGAAGACCGGAATCGTTTCCCGATTACTCTCAGATTCCCAGGTCTTCCTCGCGCATATTGGCCTATGTTAGAGGCCATCGGGTCTGCCTTTGGGCTTGTTCTTCAAGTGCCCCCCCTTCATGCCTTGCCGACATCTTCTGCCCAGGTGGTCACTGCGTCGGCGGATGCTGTCCCCAGGGTCATGGTTCTTGCCCATGACATTGAGCTCTTTGAGGACTATGTTTTGCTTCCGGGTCCTTGTGGCCCTTTGAAGCAATGTATGGAGATTGCAGGTAAACCCGATTAGTGTCGGGTTTGTCACCAGCAGGGTCACTTTGCTCGAGATTGTCCTCGGGCTCGAGGTCGCAGGAAAGCGGGCCTCTCAGGCGCCACCTCCCTTGGTTCCTTCTCGTCCTTTTGTCCGCTAGGTTGGCGAGGTGTCTCTCACGCCCGCCCCCCTGGTGCGATTGATGGGAAGGCTTCCTCGGTTCATGTACAGATAGATGATGTTTCTGGTCAGAGGGATGTGTCAGCTGAGGCATCTTTGCAGAGAGATGATATCTCAGATCAGGATGACTTTGTGGAGTCCTCTCTACTTGGAGGGGGCGATATGCAGGATGTTCAGCACAGTGGGGATCATATATTTGAAGGATTTTCAGCATGATGCCATTGCCCTTGATGCCCCGCAGGGCGAACAGGTTTCTCGTACATATGCAGGCACAGTGCAGGCCCTCGGACAAGGGCATGTCAGTGGACTTTGCCCCGTGGATTTTCCCGTCCTCCAGCATTATGAGAGGCGTCCTCAGGCTGCCCATTGTCTTCTTAGATCAGGGGTCAAACCCTCTTCTCTTCCATGAGAATCGTCTCATGGAATGTTCAGGGCCTTGGAGGGCTTCCCACCCGTGGTAGGAAGCGCCTTCTGAAGGACCAGCTTCACCCTGCTATTACAGGAGGGCCTATGGATGTGCTTTTGTTGTAGGAACACAAATTGGATAGATCTCAGTGTGGCAAAACTGGTAAGATGCTTTCTGGCCACACCTTCTGGTCCTCGGCAGTTGGGACTAGAGGGGGTGTTTGTATTTCAGTGGCAGCATCTATTATACCTCATGTTATTGGGCACGGTGTTATCATCCCTGCTAGAGGGCAGTGGATCTTGATCATGCATGAGGGTCAGAAATTGGGAATCTTGAATATCTATGCACCTAACGTGAGAGGTGAAAGGGTGGCCTTTTGGGACACCATTACAAATGTCATTCCCCAAGTTGATCATTGGATAGTGGGAGGAGATTTTAATATGGTTGAGCAACCTTCTGACAAGAAGGGTGGACGCGAAGGGGGTTTACACCCTTTGGAGCGAGCCTCATGGGAGAGGTTCACGCTTTTCTTTTTGGCAGGGATTGCTGGATTGAGGATGACTTCCAGAGAAGGCCAAATTCCTTATCTTTCTCTTGGCACAACCGTAGGAGCGGGGATGAGAGCATCTTTGCACGTGTGGACAGGTTTTATGTGGATGATAGGTCCTTGGACAGAGGAGGCACCATTGCTATTATGCCTGGCGCCACCAAATCCGATCATCGCCCCGTCGTTTTGTGTCTCAGGGAGCCTGGGGCTCGCTCGGCCTCTCCCCGTATCCGTATCCCTGACTCTCTTTATCTAGGTGCTGACATCTCCCTTGAGATCAGAGAGTTATGGAGATCTTGTGACGGTCCTGATCCTTGTCATAATAGTGCGCTAGCTCTTGAGAGGACGAGCCATCATTATCATAGCATTGCCTTGTCTAAGAAGAAGGAGGCTCTGGACAAGGAGAGAGCTATTAGGCATAGGATTGCTGCTCTTCAGAGGGAACATGAAAAGCATCCACATGCGACTTCGATTACAGACCTCTTGACCACAGTTAGAGGAGAGTTGCAGTTGGCCATGGACAGGAGGGCTGAGTTCGACTTTCATGCGAACGAGGCCTTTTGGACTCTGATGGGTGGCAGATGCAACAAAGAGTTTTTCCAGCACACAGGCCTTCCCATAGCAGGGATTCTGTGAGGTACTTGGAGGATTCACAGGGTGAGGTTCAGATTGAGCCTGATAAGGTGAGGGGTATTGCTTCAGAATTTTATCGGTCTTTGTTGACTGTAGAGGTGCCCTCCCCTCAGAGAGATGTGGCACGTTAGAAAGTTTGGGAGTGCATGCCCAGGCTCATTTCAGATGCTGTGTGTTCTTCCCTGGATGCCCCTTTCTCGAAGGATGAATTCCTTCACACACTGCATGCTCTTTCTAGTGGTTCATGCCCAGGGGATGATGGTCTTTCTCCCGCCTTCTTTATTCTTTTTTGGGATCATATTGGAGATGATATCACTGTTGCCCTTCAGGAAATGTGGTTGTCGGGTATGATGCCTCCATACCTCACGGAGGGGCTGATTCACCTTATCCCCAAGAGTGGGGACAAGACTGACATCAAGCAATGGAGGCCCATCGCCCTCCTTGGATCTGCATATAAAATCTTAGCTAAAGCGTTGAGTATAAGGTTGCAGCCGATTCTCCAAAGGACTATCCATGATACCCAGAATGGGTTCCTCCAAGGAAGGAGTATATTTGATAACATCTTTTCTTTCTGGGAAGCTGTCGAGTGGGCAAAGTCTAGTCAGCAGCCTCTTGCCATTCTTTTGCTTGATTTTGAAAAAGCTTATGATAGAGTGGATTGGGATTTTTTGGAGGGCACTATGGCATACATGGGGTTTTCCCAAAACTGGATCAGAGGTGTGTCTTGCCTATACAGGGAGGCTCATAGCACTGTTTTAGCCTGTGGGGGACGCGGTGAGCATTTTCAGATTTCCCGTTCAGTGAGGCAGGGCTGTCCCCTCGCCCCTTTACTGTACCTCATTGTAGCTGAGGCTATGAGCAGGTTTCTTCGCGCTGCCCCTGGTGTTGTGGGTCTCAAGCTGCCTTTATGTACGGAGGAAGAGTTTTTGGACTCTAAGTTAGCGGATGATACGGCGTTGTTCCTTGAGGCTTCACATGCTTGTTTATGTGCTTTCCGGACAGCCTTGTAGGCCTTTTGTTTGGCAACAGGAGCTACCATCAATTGGCATAAGTCAGTTGGTTTTTGGATCAGTGATTCTCCTCTTGCAGATTGGGGTACAGATGTTGGTTTTACTTGGATTGAGAGAGGATGCTCTGCGAGATACCTTGGTTGTCAGGTGGGCGTTGACATCTCCCCTGCACAACAGTTTGCTCCTGTGCTCTTAAGCATTAAAAGCAAACTTCATCACTGCAGTAGGAGAAAACTCGACTTGGCCTCTAGAGCTTTGGTGGCTAACCAAGTTTTGCTAGCCACGACTTGGTTTATCGCTTCATGCTGGATTTTTCATAAGGGCTGCATTGGCCAGCTTCGTCGCCTTATTCGGAACTTTCTTTGGCCAGGGCTTGATGGAAATGCGCACACTAGGGCTAGAGTTGCTTGGGAAACCATTATCAGGCCTAAGCAGGAAGGGGGATTGAATATCATTGACCCTGAGGTGCAATGTAAGGCTTTGCTGTGTAAGCTGGTTGTTAGGGGCTTTCTTCCAGGCACTGAGCCGTGGAAGGACTTTCTCATGCAGCAGATCACGAAGTGTGTCCCTGTTCGCGGAGGTGACTGGACTCTCAGCTCACGCTTTATTTATTTGGATGCAGTTCACCGCTCCCCTTCATCCCCCCTGGTTAGGTCCCTCCTACGGGCCTGGGACTACCGCCTGAGGAGTTTTTTGGTACACATCCCCTCGTGTTCAGCGGAGGAAGTTAACCGGCAGCCCATTCTGTGGAATGACTTGATCTTAGATGTGCATGGTAGGCCTCTTGGGGCAGCTATGCATATTGTTTGGGCTGGCTGGGAGACCCTTTGCCCTACAGTGTTGGCTTGGAAGAGGTTTCAGAGCCTCACCGAGGTACAGAGATTGGATCGCACACAGCATTTGAGAGGCTCTAGTCGGAGGATTGCACAGATTGATGCAGCCATTCCCAACCACTGGATTACTGCCCTATCAGACATTTGCATTGGGACCCCGGTGAGTGGGTGTGGAAGGATGCTTGTAACCCCTTGAAAAGCATGCCTTTTTTCAGTTATACAGTGCGGAATGCCAGACATCTTATCTTGGGACACATTCAGAGTGTCCCTACTCTTAGACCCCATTGGGAATCTTATGGCATTTCGACTGACATTCAGAGGGTTTTTTGGCGGAGATTGTGGCATTCTTATAGGAAGCCACAGATTTCCTCCTTTATCTGGGTTTCTCTTCATGGTGGTCTGGCCACCAATCAGTGGAGGTCAGTTACTGGTGCTTGCCCAGCATGCCCTAGATGTGCAGGAGCTTCGGAGTCGGTTTACCATTGTTTATGGAAATGCAGGGAAGCACAGAGGGTTTGGTCGGCGATTGCACACCTCTTTGGTAGGATTAAGAGGGATGCTATCATTTCTTTTGGTTCTATCATTTGGTTGACACAGTCTGGGCCTCAGCTGAGATTCGAGGGGACTGACAGGTGCTTGGCCATTATGGTTAGGCAAGGAGTTGCTCGGCAGTGTTGTCTTCAGGATTTGCAACTTTCACACTTTGTCCCTCCGGCACAGAGGTTAGACAGTTCTTGGGAGATTATTGCTAGCATCTCAGCCTGGAATATCTAGAAGGCTAGATGCACCGAGGCCACTGAGGGTACTCCCGTTCTTGTTTCTCAGTGTCTTTGTAGGATTTGGAGCGATATTATTCACACCATCATGGCTACCTAGGCCAGAAACCAGGGATCTTTGAGGGCTGCGGAGAGGAAGCGCGGCCAGTTTATGAGAGAGTGGGACATTGGTATCTTTTTCACGTCCTCTCATTCGGGACCCTATTGGCAGCATAGGGCTCCTGATTGGTTGAGATCTCCACCTTTTTGGGTGTGAAATCTCCATTTTGTAAAATTTTGTCATACTTAATAGAAGTTTCCTTTTTGAAAAAAAAAATGCAATATTGTATTAATACAAATGCCTCTAGAGGGAAGCCATCCAATAGTCTAGAAAGAAAGAAACAAATATTTAGAAAGAAATATTTATTAATGTTTACTAAAGGTTCAATAGGCTTATGAGATCAAGAATGTGGTACATATGATCCATGTGTAAACTGAGATCAGAAAACATTGAAAGAAAAAAAAAACCCAAATGAAGAGAGAGAGAGAGAGAGAGAGAGAGAGAGAGAGAGAGAGAGAGATGAAATGATATATTAACGTCCTCAAAAGGCCAAAATGACCTATGAGACCAAAAAGGTTACAACAATTGGTGGATCTGATACAATGTCTGTGTAAGAAAAGCTAAAACAACTAAACAACTAACTGAAACTGAAACAACAACTATGAGGAAAAGTAAGGTACTAGGAGCTCCTAATGGATAGCATCTTTTCATAAGAGAGAGAGAGAGAGAGAGAGAGAGAGAGAGAGAGAGATGTATAGAGGTATGTGAAGATGCAAATTTGGAATCTTTTCATAATGGGGGTACTTTTTATGCCTTAACTGGAGCAGATTCAGACTCTTAAGCACAAGAATGGCATGCACACCGTCAAGAAAATTTCTTACTGTGCTGAACACAGGTATCCCTGAGTTTTGTTTTAGGAAGCATGCTTAGTATTGAAATTGCATTTTTTATAATAACAATTATCCTATTTCCGAGCACGCTTTTTAAAGGTCTTCCTGTTTGGATATATGTATGCAGGGATCCAAATCCAGATGCAAGGTTGGCTCTTACAAGTCCAGATGGGGATACTGAAAGCAGGGACAACCTTGAGGAAAAGGAACCGGATAGCGTAGTTGATTTGCTTGAGGCAAGTTCTATGATGCGAAATGCTGAGACCACATATCTCAGGCCATGTTTGACGTCATCTGCTTGTAGGTGCCGTGAGTACAATGCAGACTGCAAACTAATTGGACAGGTAAAGTACTTCATATTATATCATGTCGTAACATGGATAAGAAATAGAATCATATACACTATCAGCATGCTAGGCATGCTGTTTTATATCCTTCTTTATCTGCTTAGAAGGTATGCCATTGCAGAGGTGTTAAGTGTACTTTAGGCCACTTAGATGTATGTGTAGACTGTTTTTGGATGACAATTTGTGTTATCAATTACCAGGACATTTTCCCAACCAGCTGCCCTCTTTTTTTTTTCTAACCAGCTGCCCTCTTTGTGCGTTTATTCTCTGTAATGCTATCCTTCATTATGGCTTAGTCAGCCGTTCACCTTTGGAGACTTTGGAGAACTGGTATAAACTCAGTATGGTGGTTCATGAATTTTTTTTCACTAAGGTGGTTATGTGTGAACCTGTACCCACTGTCGGGTGCTGATGACGTGAAAGTGGGTTCTGACGATGGGAGTGGGGATGCCTTAGACACTATGCATGATGGAGTTGATTGTTTGAAGCGTTGTGAGTAGACTCTCATGGAGCTAAGATTGCACTTGGTTGTTTTGCAAAGTTAAAGAAATAATGTGAACTTTCCATTGATACAAATATCACCAGGACCTGCCAAAGGAGTCCATTGCTCACCGAGCGGCTGGCTACTCATGGCATTCTCTGGCCGTAATTGACAGTTTAAGAGTAAGTTGGAATTGAATGCAGTTTGTTATTTTAATTATAAGAAAACATGCCAATCTGCAAAAGATAGTCTCGTGTAAAACAAACTGTGCCTTGTTTCTTATATGCATAGTGCTTTTCCAGGAAGATTATAACTTCAAGGAGATGTCATCTCTTGAAGAAAGGCTAGGGTATCTGCAGGTATGTGTGCATAGTTTCTTATGTTTCTGAATCAGCAAGTGAGCCTTGTTTTTAACAGTCTTTAAAGATTACCTTGTCTGATGGCTACACAGTAATGGTTTTGTTTGGATTGAATCAAACATTTTTGAAAAGTGGTTAAGGTGATCAGAATCTTAATCACAGGTTACAGAGAAGTCAAGGATTTGCTTCGGGAGGTCAGCAATACATGGTTGGGGTCTATTCACTAGGTGCTCTATCCAAGAAGGAGAGATGGTAAGTGGGCTCCTTACATGATGCGTTTGGCGAAAGAGACCCAGTTTGAGGTTTCTTTTCACTTAAGTGTACATGGTGCTAATTTTCTCAGGTTTTGGAGTACCGGGGGGAGATAGTCAGGAGAAGCATTGCAGACTTGCGTGAGAAGAGATATCGGTTGCAAGGGAAAGATTGCTATGTGCGTATTGGATGCACTGACTTTTTGCCTTCTTGCCACCCTCCTGCGAGCTATGTACTTTTTGGAAATTCAGTTTGCACTGGAAACATTGTCCTGGGTTTTCTGTGTGTGTGTGTGTGCATGCAGCTGGACATGGGTAGCTTTTGGTTGCTCATGAACGGTTACGAGGGATGCTGCACTCCTCAGGAAACTCGTGCTGACTGTGTGCGCTATGGATTTTGCAGCTCTTCAAAATAAGTGATGAAGTCGTTATTGATGCAACTGAGAAGGGCAACATTGCACGGCTTATCAACCATTCAGTACGCTCAATCTTTACTTCAAACTTTGTGATGACAAAAGGATTCTTAGGGCCTTTACACAACAAAATGCGTTTGAGGATGGTCTATGTACAGGCTTGATTGCCTGTCCATGAGCAGCAAACTGGCATTCACCATTGTCAGATTTTCTGACAGTGGGAATAGGCAGGCTGCCCTTATAGACATGGCTTTTTTCAGCCAAAATGTGTCTACTATATGATATCCTTTGTAATGTGGAATGCTTGCAACAGTGTGCTCCCAATTGTTATGCTCGTATTATTTCAGTACATGGAGCTGGGGAGGCATGTATAGTGCTTATGGCTCGGAAATCTTTAATGGCCGGAGAAGAATTAACGTGAGCTTTTCACACTACTATATTGAGGGTCTCTTGAATAGCAAGGAGCAGGTGTTTGATCTTTTACTTTTCTTCTGCTTTCTTTTGCAGGTATGATTATTCCTTTGATACAGAAAACAAGGAAGTTCCCTGCCTTTGTGGTGCAACCACATGCAGGAAGTTCATGTGCTGAGGTTGGTTGTCAAGCTCCTTGACAAAAAAATTTAATCCTCTCTCTCTATCTTTAGATGTGGCTTAAGCCTGTCCCAGCCACCTGTAGATTGTGTGGAATGAATGGTGCATGTCTTGGACTAAGCTTTTAAACTGACAAAAAATTTGGGTTGCACGCTTTCCCTGCATACATGGTCAATTCTTGTCAAGGTAAAACCATTACAAAATGGTCGCCTTCTGGCTTCATTGGCTAAACAGGCCCACACCCTTGAATCCCTTGGAATAAAGCCTTTGTTGATGTAAGCTTGACACAGAGGTGGTGAGCAAGAAAGGGACACAGATATTTTACACGTGAACAGGAGAGATCTTACATGCCTTGCCTTCGGCAGGAGTGTTTTTGAGAAGTGTACAGACGAGTGTACAGTACAGATTCCTATGGATACCTGATGGGCTAGGTCTGGCAACTCTCACCTAGTTGTTAATATTTATTCAGCTTAAAATTGTGCCCGCATGTGACAATTCTTAAAAATCATGTAAAATCTCTATATATATGCACAAGGCTTCAATTGTGCTGAGGTAAATCATCTTAATGTACTGTTTTCTTCTGTATTTTGTGAGGTTATGTAGCACTCCAGTTAGAGAGGCTATCTCAAAGTTTGAGAGGTGAATTTTTGCTAAGTGAGATTAAAAATTTGACTGGCTTCAATCATTGTGTGTGTTTGGCGTTCAAAGTCTGAAAAGACATGGATACATCATCGTAACTGCATGGTTGCAAAAGAAAGGAAGAAAGAAAGTCAGACCAATGATGATACAATATGCATGTGTACTGTGATTGGAGATGGTTAGCCATATCCTATAATCCTAGCAATGCCAAATGCAAAAAACAAGGGTGGAAAAGTGTGCCGAGAAGATAAAAATGGTGTCAAAGCCTCACAGGGTTACTGAACCATCTGAAGACCTTGTTGGATGCTGTTGGATGATGAATACGAAGGGAATCCAAACTCATGGATCAAAATGGTCCTGTCCTTTGGAGTGTGTATTTGGGGAGAGAGAGAGAGAGAGAGAGAAAGAAAGAAAGAAAGAAAGAAAGATATATTAACGTCTACGAGAGGCCAAAGTCGGCCTATGAGACAAAATAATACAACTGTGTTCTTCCGGTCATCGGAAGAAAAGAACCAAAAGAAAAAGTGTGCATGTATCTGGATATAACTTTGAATCATCATGGATCGGTGGAGCCCATATACAAACAATATGAGGGGGGTGGGGATGCATGGATCAAAATGGTCCTGTCCTTTGGAGTGTGTATTTGGGGGGAGAGAGAGAGAGAGAGAGAGAGAGAGAGAGAGAGAGAGAGACTTGTATTAACGTCTTCAAATGGAATACATCATCATGGTACTGAACGTAAAACTAAAAGAAAATATGTGTAAAAAAATAAAGACCCTCAAGCTCTCGCATCAACCAAGAATATCTCGCATAGGGCGTTGCCAACATGGTACCCAGTGTAGTAAGGCTGAGCCATCAGGAGAAAGTCCTACGGTGGTGGGAAATGATGGCTCTGATCCTCCTGAGGTGATGTGGGCATGGGCGGTGGCCACAATGTCGGGGGCATTGGGCTCTGCATATCTCAGTGGCTCTGTCTAGTGTCACTCCTCTCGGCCGGGTTCTTGCATCAGCCTAGAGGTCAGGGAGAGTGGGTGGATTTTCTCTCGGGGCTCTAGTCTGGAAGAAGTCAATGGCCACTTTGTGCTGGTCCTCGGCCAGGTGCAGCTAATTTGGGCCACCGTAGGGATTCCCTATGTTTGCGGAGCTCCAGAAGAAAGAGCGGGCATCTGCATATATAATGAGCCTCTGTCTCAGCCTTTGTATGGCAAGGCTAGCATAGAGAGAGAGAGAGAAATGAAAATGAAATGAAATGATATATTAACGTCTCTAAGAGGCCATAATGGCCTATGAGACCAAAACTGAGAGTACATCTGAAGTTGGGGTCTCATCAAAGAGAACAACTAAATGAGACAAAAGTACAATAAACTGATTGTCTTACAGTTATAATAAAAACAGAATTGTAAGACTCCGAGATGATACTGAGTAGAAAATACTGGAAAATGTATATCAGGTAGATCCATGTATGCCATGGGGCTGTCTAGAATGGAGAGGTCCTAGAAGCGAGGTAGGCGCCTCCGATGCCGAGCAATAATGGCTCTGATCTAGCGATGGTGAGGATGCCCTAGTCGGGATCCCGGTGGGCGTGGCTGACCAGCACGACATAAGATGACTGCTCTATCAGTGGTGACTCCCTGGGAGCGTGGTCGGTGCCCTGATGGCCCAATGGAGACGTTATCAGGAGGTGTATGGGCTAGGTTGCTGGTGCTGGTGCCGAAGAAATTTGTTAGGGTCCTCTGTCTAGGTACATCATGGCTCGGTCTCGTGTCTGCCAGGGTCTCTTTGTCTCCTGAGCTCAAGTAGGAACAATCCTAGGCATCTCTGATTCTCAAACTCCATGACACTACGTAACGTCTCTCTCAGGCCAAAGAGAACTGGCCTATGAGACAACCATGTACAATGTATGTGGTATCTCTGAGTATCAAGTGTTAATATAACTCTCTATTAATGTCTTCAAAAAACACCTAGGGTCTATGAGACCAAAAATATGTTAGGTTACAAATTACAATGATCTAGTAAATAACATAAATGAAAAGAACCTAAATCTAACAGCATCATCAGCTGCATACAAGTAAGTAGTGGCTAACTAAGGTATGGCATGTACAATTAGAGAGACTGAGGCTCATGGGGTGGTGGCATCTAGAGAGTGGAGACCCAGCCTCATCAACAACTATGTAGAGCTCCTCAATATCCACCTCTCGTGGGAAAATATTGCGGTGTCTCTAGAGTATCTCCCGGATCTGAGACTGATGAGGGGAGTGTGCTCTCGCCGACCTCGGTCATCTGGCCCTCCACATCTGCAATGCTCTCTCGATGGATATCCTGTGAAGGGCATTGTGTCCGTGTCTCTGTGATGCATGCATCAAGCTGTCTCTGTGAGGTATAGCCCAAGAATTCCCTGATCCCTGATCAGGGTAATCCATGACCTGAATGAGTGGTCCAAATCCATCTGTGAAAAGGCAATGAAATCTCCCTCTGATCTCATAATATACGGGGCATCTGCAAATGTAATGCTCTTCTGTCTCCACCTCTAGTGAGCACAACTGACAGATCCTCTTCTCTCTATCAATCCCGAGAGCTCTCCAAATCTCCGCCCGCAAGTGATGCGAGGAAACCCCTAATTTGGTCTATAGCTATCCTCATCGCATGTGTCATATGTCTAAGCACATGCTGGGGTTTCTGGATGAGGGCATCCTCTGTGAGGTGGAGCAAATGATCCCGGTAAAAGTTTAAACTGCATTTTGGTGCCCAGCTGCTGCTGAGGAGCCACCCATATAATGTGTACCTCCAGTCTCGTGAGATCAGTGTGAATGAGGTGCTTAATATCCTGATGGGTGAGTGGGAGGAACGGGAGTCAAGAGTGTAATCGAAAGGGGGGGGATGGTCAATCTGAAATCCATGTGCCAGAAACAACTGCGTGACAACCTCTTCAGGACAGCAAACCTCTTCATCAACTGCCACTTCATCCCAACCTAGTCGTCCAGGCCTCTGTACGATTTGTTGTGGTGATCACCGGTGGTATGAATGTCCTCAGCGCCCTAAACCCTCCAACACTCGGCGCAATTCTCAGGTGGACAGTTGCCACCACGCTGATCATGACCCGCCTCCTGTGAAAGACAAAAACAAACAAATAGCTTGCTCTGTTCGCGTTTCTGAAGTTGTCAGTACCCTGATGCTTAATGGCCAAAGTACCAACCTTGTTCCGGTGAATCTTTCCAAGCAGGTCCTTAGTCTTCTGGGTTTCATTGGCGACCATCCCATCAATGTGCTGGTGGATAGTGGCTGTTCCACTAATTTTGTGGGCACTTCTTTGGTTCACAAGCTTCGCCTACAGACCCGACATTTTGTGGATGCTTTTCAAGTAGAGCTTGCTGATGGTTCCTTCCTTAATTGTAACAAAAAGGTGCAACAGCTTCAGTTCCAGATTCAAGATTACCAAGATAACCTTAATTTTTCAGTGATGCCGTTGTCACATTATGACATGATACTGGGACAATCTTGGCTGTATCGATATGATCCAGTGATCAGCTTTCGTTCTCATTCAATCCGGTTATACCATGATGGTCGAGAGCTGGAACTTCTTGGCCTTTTTAGTGCCAAACCCATCACTATTGTTTCTGCCCTGCAAGTCAAACGCCTCGTCCGCAAACTTGACTGTACAACATCCTTGGTCATGTTACGGGAGATTGAAGCAGAAACTAGTGAGCAATCTCAAGCCTCGTCATCAACAACTGCTTACTTGGAGCAACCCTTCTTCAGGCCTTTTCAGGATCTGTTTCCGAATGATCTTCCGACGACATTGCCTCCTCGTCGTCCTGTGAATCACCTGATTGATCTTATCCCAGGTCAACCTCCTCCAACCCGAGCTCCATACCGTGTTTCTTACTCTGAATCTCAAGAGATACAAAGGCAATTACAGGAGTTGCTGGACAAAGGTCACATCTGTCCCAGCAAAAGTCGCTTTTCGGGGCCCCGGTTGTGCTTGTCAAAAAGAAGGATGGATCAATGCAAGGCAGAGTTCATGGAAGGATTATCTTCCTATGTTAGAATTTGCATATAACAGTACTAAGTATACGAGTACCGGTTTCAGTCCTTTCATGCTTATGTATGGTTTTCAACCTAGATCACTTGTTACAATGGGATTCTCAGGACTTCAACATGATGCAGCATGGAGGGGGCCTAGGGGGATGGGGAGGAGTATAGCAACATTAAGGATATGATTTCCTAGTACTTAACATCTATTTATTGGTAGCATGCATGAAGTTCTTATGTTCGTTCAATAAGGTTTAAAGTAACATACTTTAATCTAAGGAGAGGGGTGTGTAAATGCTAGAGAAAAAACATAGATATAAGGAAGGAGGGGTGACATAGTCATTTTATAAGCTTCAATAGGGGGTGTTATCATCTTGTGAGCATTATATATAGGGAGTTTTCTTGAGGTTCATGCACGTAGGTGGCGTCCCTCTTTATTGTGAGTGAATCCCTCGGGGGGTTTAGATGTTAACCCAAGCTAGGTAGCTTGTTGTTTTACATCGAGTTTAGCCTAATGCTAAACATCGCGTAAAAGGTTCATACTATCTTTGTGCCAAAATTATGAACTTTCTTTTTAAATTATTATCATTTTTTGAGAGAAGGAAGCATGTTTCTCATCACCGTTTTGGATCAAAGTGATAATTGCTTTTAATTTTGAGTTTTAATTTGTTCATCACCACATTAAATGAAAGAAACTATATAGACCTATACCATAAATTATTGTAGGAGGTTATAAATAAAGCTTGCAAAATTTATACTCCCTATTAAATGAAAGAAACTATATCATGTATAGCTTGAAGGTACGACTTCATCTACCCCCATCCGCTAAGGAATGTGATGAACGATGCTATTTTTTACCATGATTTACTTATGGACTTTTTGTCCTTGTGCAAATATATATATAAATACATCTATATGGTCAATTGATAATTTAAACCATCAAATTATTGTTAGAAATTTAGAGGTATGTATTTTTAATTTCATTGTACTCATACCTTGATTTTGGTTCACTTTTTAAATTGATGATATTTTCAATTCAAAGTCCTAAGTAAAGTGTTTTCTAAATTTGCTTTAAAAACGCAGTCTTTTGGACGGAACTTTTGAAGACACCAAATGTTTCTCCTGAAATAAGTAATATTACCTGTTTGATATGCAATTATATTCTATGGTTTTCATCTATTGGATGGATTTAGACATGGAATATTTCTTCCTACTATTTTACTCGTAGTCGATGCTATAGTTTTTGTCTATATATTTTATAGATTTACATAGATAAAGCATGTAGACTTTTAGATTCTAATTATATTGGATTGAGTCGGGCTAGACTCCTTGTAATGGATTTCTTTGGTAAAATCCTCTTTTATTTCCTTTTCTTATTTTTAGACTTTTGTTGTATCCTCGGGTGCTTGTGAGTTTATTTTAATCAATGTTTATTTTAATGCATGCCTCTAAGGGTATGAAAAAAGTTTAAAAGAGCATGAAAATTAATAGGTCTTTTTTTGCATGCATAAGAGATATTTTTGCATGTAAGAGATCTAAGAGCATACATAAGATCACCCTTTTGTTTTTATTTTTAATAGGGTATTTATCTAAGTCTTTAAAGGCACCAAGGCCTCTTCTCTTAAGGTAAGAATCATCCTCTTTTCCTTCTTTATTTATTTACATGCTTTTTTTGAAGCCTCGAGTGCTTGAGGGTTTGTTTTAATGAATACTTATTTTAATGCATGTCTCTAAGGCAATAAATAGAGCTCAAAAAAGCATACATGAAGCTCTTAAGAGCTTTTTTTGCAACTTTGCATGTAGACTACCTAGGTGATCACAATGCATATGATGTTTTTACCATGAAAGGAAGAATGATGGGAGCATTGTTGAGGACCACCAAGGGTGCAGGTGATAGCACACATGCATCACCTCTCATAAACTTGGAGTTTAAGGACATTTGGTGTGTGTGTATTGGTGGCAAACTCAAGATGCAACAAAGAAATAGTACATTCTTAATATCTTAAAAACTAATTTTCTCATACCGCACATCACCTTACAATTAAATGACTCAAATATGTTTGATTGCATCCGAGGACATGTGAGTCATAGAAAGTTACAAATTTGATTTGCCAAAAATAATGGCCAACCTAAGATACCCACTTTCTCATCCAAAGATTGGAATAAGGCCAAGAAGTTATGTAGGGAGACAACCTTGACAAATTCGTGCAACAATGAGAAAAGGTGCTCAAGTTCCGAAATTTCTTTTTCCTACTTTGAGCTTTCAAAACATTGTTCAATGTTATAAGATGACATTCATCGAGAAGAATCCATGAGATGATGCATAGTATTCTCCTCCTAACTCAAATACTCTAAGGTTAAGACGGTCCTTAAAGTAGCAATATTATACTCAAAATTAAGCATCCTCTCGAGACACCATAAGCTAGCTTGAAATGAGTAAAACTACCAGAAGAGATGGGATACATCTATATTACCATAGGAAGCATTCCCTTGACCCCATACTCTAGCCTAAAAGAAGATAATCTAGTAGAAGATCTAGGAGTAAATCTATAAGACTGTAATGTAACATGGATCTCTTCTCATCCCATGAGCTTTTATTTTCCAAGACCTCAACTTTTGTAGTAATCATTATAAAAAGAATTTGATCAGTCTACTCGACCATATGTGTTAGGTTTATAAGGTATGGTGACACATTGATTGACACAAAACCTATATGAATGCTACAACTACATCACCTAGAAATTTCTTACCTTAATAAAACACTATCTCCTTTGAAAATTTAAGTACACTCTCCTCTCATATTGTGCTCTTTTCTCACCACTGTTTTGCACATGTCTGTTGCAACATCTCTACCTCTTCTAACACAACATCTGTCGCACCTCAGCAACTAGATTACTAACACTTGCATTCACTCCACTCTAATAAGCTATGTCTCTGACATTTAGAGCTCTAAAACTCTCCATACTTGTGCAGTTGACCTCCTCTTGCTATCGGAAGCGGGCGTTACATTATGTATGGCTGTAGTAGGAGTCCGATATAAAATTTTGTAGAAACAGCTTCAACCCAATAGCTATGCGGCATATTCTTCTTTGTCATCAATGCTCGTGCTATCTCTACAATGCACTTGTTTTTTCACTCAGCAACTCCATTTTGCTGCGGAGTGTATCTACATGTAAATTATTTTTGAATGCCATTCTTTTGCAAAAAATCAGAGAACTCATTGGAGAAGTACTCTCCCCCTCCATCTGACCTTAAATACTTCACATGCTTCCCTGTCTACTTTTCAACCACATCATTCTGAAATCTTGAAAATGAGTGAAAACTTCACTCTTCTTCTTCATGAAATACATCCACACTTTCCTCGTGTGGATCATCAATGAATGCTACATAGTATCTGCACCCACCCACCCATAGATATATTTTTTTGGAGAAGCCCATACATATGTGAATACACAACATCTAGTACATTCTTGTCATGTGGAAATACATGCTTTGTCTGCTTTCCAAATTAACATGATTCACATACTTTCTGCATACCATCAACCTTAAACTTAGGCAGCCCTGTCACAATTTCTTTAGTCTGCATAGACTTCATTCTTTGCACATTTACATGCCCAATTCTTTTATGCCAAATGTCTATATTTGCAATAACTCTTGAATCCTGTACAAACATTACAGCTTTCACTTCAAGCATATTTACATCTAGTGTAAACATTCTGTCCACTCTATTGCCTTTTGCAACCAAATTGCACTTGTCTCTAAAGTCTTCGACATAACAACCATCAGGGTTAAATCGCACCTGAAAACTCTACTCAATCATATAAATTTTCTTACTCCTTGATTCCAATCCTTGTATTCTTTTACATCTACAGTAGTTGGATTAATCTCAGGTATCTCTAGTGCCTCCTTATGTTTACCTTCAATGTAGTCCCAATAGCCTTTTCTCATCAAAAAATTTGTTAATCTAAACCTCCAAGCATGAAAGTTATTATTGTCAAGCTTTTCTGCAACAATCTGATTAATTCCATCATTTGACATCACATACTCATCCAAAACAGCACACTTGTTTGACCTGCACAAACTGTTGTATTCTTTGTCGCCAGTACTTTGTCCAAACTGTCACAACCAGTGATTGCAACCTGCATACATACACCAAATAACACATGTAAGATCTCTTTACAGTACATACAGTGTCTGCACAGCCAAATGCCTTTCCTGCAGTTTCAAAAATAGAATTCTCGCACACCTATGAACTGAAAAACGGAGGTCAAGACACGTCCGAAACGTTTTTTCGGTCCCAAAATTTATATCCAAAGGAAAAAATAGTTGCCATGCAGCTTCGCTCCCATGAAAACATCTCCTCAATTGGAGTTCATTTGCTGGTGCCCCCGAAGAGCTCCTGATAAGGGTGTAGAAGCCACACAAATGGGGAAGAGTAGGTGAGGCTCTTACCCCCTCGTACCGCTTCCTATGTTTCTCTTGCTTACTCCTCAGCTTCTTAGCATGAACCAGGCTTTGATACCATGAAAAGATATAGGGAGGAAGAGAGTTTGAGCTCTTACAAGCATACACACACTCACATAAATCCTAGAAGAGAACACACAAGATAAGAGGCTGAAAATTTCTCTTCTTCTTCTTCACAAAAAAAGGGTTCTACCAAAAAGAAAAGGGAAATACAACATAAGTACTAAAGTACTATGTACATATGGTCCATAATATGAATATGCTAAGTGAGTGCAATGGCAAGATAAGTATGCCATAACTCAGTGGTGGACTAGTAGCTGGTGTAGTCCAGTTGTAGAATCACTAGCAAAGATCTATCATGTCAGCATTCTACCAAACACGCCAGTCAGTAAGTGGCAAAAACGGTCACCCAGGCATATCATAAGTGTCAGTTCGTGTTGAGCTTGACATCTCAACAATTTCCACTTCAATCTTAAACATACATTATTGGCAAACTCCCAAGCCATGAGAGAGCTTAATGGCCTATAAGCAACAAAGAAACAGAGAGCTTATTATAAGTAGCACAAATATTAACTAGTTAAAAGTCCAATAAATAATGCATTGAATGAGGTTTAAGTACCCAAGATAGAGCTCTATTTAGCAAATCCTAATGAAGAATTGAGCAGGAGGAGAGGAAGAAAGATAACACACTAAGCATCCAAGAGAAGAACTAGAAATAAGATACAAATCATCAAAGAGGTGAGTGATTCTGAACCACCCTAACAGCATTAGGGTTTTGAAATAGACCCTAGAATTGTAATAAATTGTCTACACAAAAAAGCTAATGCATTACATGTTGATTATCACCTAAGTGCTATTTATTATTAAGAGGAGGACGAGGAGGTCACCCACATTTTTCAAAGTGAGGACAAGGAACGAATTCCTAACACTCAATCATTTGTAAAATCTCCTTTTTCCTATAAGTTAGCAACTAGTAAGAGCTAATAAATCTGCATGAATAAACATTATACAAAAAAGAGAGGTCACATGTTGCTGATGCATCATTAGAGATGTGAGAAATGCTGACCACTTCTCAATGCCACCTTACATGATGATAAGCAATGCATCGTCTTTTTTAAGGGTGATGGGACCCTTTGTATCTTAGTTATAGTTGAATAATACATGGAAGAAACCATCCCCATTTGTAGGATTAGCTATACCCAATAATTTATTAGTGTGGTCCTTAAATTGATAGCTTCATAAATTTCTTACTGCTTACACATACTTGTTTTTAAACACTTGAGGTTGGCCATGCCTTTTTTCATGGCCGCCACCCTATGTAAATACGGTGACAAAAAATCATCCCTTAATTATTAATGAGAACACTCAAATACTCACGAGATTGATTTTTCTTATTGTCTTGTGCTCTTGCACTTTGGCAAACCATTCCTTAGGGTGATGATTACCATGGCGGCATGGGTGATGTCCGTATGGCAGAATGTCACCTCTCTAAACTTTACGGATTGGAGAGGTTTGTTAAAGGAAATGATGAGAGCTTGATCACAAAGAGATAATATGCAATCAATTATGAGTGATTGACATTATCTTAATCTATCATCAATGTTCTCAACACATGCTCAAGTATCCCTTTTCACTAAATAAGTTAAGATGTGTACACATAAACTCTGATCACCCAAGGAACAATGATGGTAGTAATCTGGCTTTGATGTATTCTTCATAATTTTCTTAGATGTTTGTGCTAATGCAAGTTGGGCTTTAGTTTTAGTGTGTAGAGATCTAGGCATTATGACTAACACCCACATTCATACATGAACTTTCACCCCTTTAGCCATTCAAGACCTCCATTGCAGTCAGAGAGAATATTCCCAACTTTCGGGACTTGGGTGTCTATGCTGATCATAGAAGAAAAGTCTTTAGGTGTCTATGCTGATCATAGAAGAAAAGTCTTTAGGTGAGGACTCTTCTTCACAAAGCAAAAACACATCAGAACAGGCCTCGAGGTAGAAGTCATGGTCGAGTCCAAGGTGGTGGCCGATAAGGAAATCATAATTCTAGACAACAATAGTCCAATGATTCACAGTAACAATCATACATAGGTGGAAGAGGCCAGTCTAAAGGAAGAGCGAGCCAAAGAGGCCAAGGTGGTTGGCAAAGAAATCAGAATGTAGAAAATGAAAAAACCAAGCTATGTAGAAACAAGTGATGATACTGTGTATCCCATTGTGTATGTTGGTAAGTGCCATTGTCTATGTAAGATGGAAAAATGAAGTACATGGCATATGTGCTTCATGTTCCAAATATTAGAAAGAACCTGGTTTCTGTTAGATAGATGGTTGACCAGGGTCTATAGGTGAGGTTTATTCCTCAAGGATGTTTTGTGGAAGACTTCAAAAATCAATGTTGCAAAGGGTAACAAAAATGGTAGGATATTTACTTTGGATTTGAACATACTTGAAGTGAAGACAGCCATGTTTGTGCACATAGAACAGGTGTCATTGCAGATATTGACATATGACACAAGCGCATTGGTCATGTGAATGTACAATGATTGAAGTCTATGCAGGCCCAGAATATTGTTGCAGGTTTGCCAAAGTTTAAGGTTGATGGTATGCACAAAGTATGTGAAGCATGCAAGCTTGGTAACCAAACATGCTTTCCTACATGAAAAGCATGTCAGTGCAAGGCCATAGATGCCATAAATTGAGATGTATAGGGACCGACCAAGACTGCAACAATTCTAGGTTGCAGGTATTATGTTATATTCATTGATGATTACACTAGGAAAGTGTGGGTTTACTTCATGAAGGAGAAAAGTGAGGTGTTTGCTCACTTTCAGAGATTTAAAGCCTTGGTCAAGAAGAAAAAAGGCATGTACATAAAATGCCTAAGATCAAATAGTGAGGGAGAATATTTCTCCAATGAGTTTGGCGATTTTCTGAGGAAGCAAGGAATCAAGAGACATTTTACATACAGGTACACTACGCAACAGAATGGTGTTGTAGAAAGAAAAACAGACACATTGTATAAGTGGCATGTGCCTTGATGGCTGAAAAGAATATGCCACATTATTTTTGGACAGATGTAGTAGCAACTATTGTGTACACTATGAACAGAACACCCATTGCAGCTGTTTATGGTATAACACCTGAATAGAAGTTTACAGGCATAAGACTAGATGTGTCTCATTTGAAAGTGTTTGGGTGTATTGCGTATGTGCATGTTCCTGTGAGATGAAGTAAGAACAAAGTTATATCCAAAGGTAGAGAAATGCATCTTTATTGGTTATGCTATGGAGCAAAAAGGTTATAGATGTTATAACCCTACCATTCGTGAGATGCAAGTAAGTAGAAATGTTGTCTTTGACAAGATGAGTAGTTGGTATGTACCAGAAGGCAACATAAGATGCAAATGTCAGAAGTGTTGATGTTGCACCACATGTAGAGCAACAATCACAAGTTCTTAGTGGACCTAAAGCATCCTCTAGCAGTGGATCCAATGTTAGCCCATGGTCAAGAAGGTTGAGGACAGATGTTGGTACATGTATCACGCAGAGGGAAGGAAAAGGTAGATCAACCTTTTATGCCTGTCTATCAGCAGGTCACTCATATTTGGATGATGACTCTAGCGGCTATGAGTAGAGCCTTGATAAGGAGCTTGGCATTCCATCTGTGGTTACTCCTAGTGTAAGGAGAACAAGGACTGTTTTGAGAACACCTAGCAGATCCAGGTGTATGTAGGTCTACAAGGGTCAGGTACCCTGTTGATAGGTTGAGATATGATGGATATATAGCCCATCATTATGCTTACATGGTTAAAGCAATACAAGAATTGGATCCCACTTGTTTTGAGTAGGCACTTGGAAATAAGAAATGGGAAGATGCCACAAATAAGGAGATGGTATTATTGGATTCAAATGCAACATGGGAGTTAGTTCCTTTGCCTAAGGAAAAGAAGGCAATTGGATGTATAAAGTCAAGCATAACGCTGATGATTAGTTGGCAAGTATAAGGCAAGATTGGTGGCCATAGGCTATGCGTAAACTTATGGCATTGACTATGAAGAGATATTCAACCATGTTGCAAGAATGGCAACCATGAGAACTGTCATTGCTATGGTTTCAACAAAGGATTGGTATTTACATCAAATGGATGTAAAGAATGTTTTCTTGCATGGGTGATTTGCAAAAGAAGAAGTTT
Organism: Cibotium barometz; assembly: GCF_041138505.1. Taxonomy (NCBI): domain Eukaryota; kingdom Viridiplantae; phylum Streptophyta; class Polypodiopsida; order Cyatheales; family Cibotiaceae; genus Cibotium; species Cibotium barometz. Next base: position 33,075,375 of record NC_141067.1, read on the forward strand.
ACATGATGTAGCCAACAGGTTATGAGAGTAATACACACCCAGATTTTTGTGTGCAGGTTACGCAAAGCCTTGTATGACTTAAAGCAGGCACCCAGAGCATGGTCAAACAAGATTGAGTATCTTGTTACCATTGGATTTCAAATATCCAATGTAGATTTTTCACTTTATATAAAAAAGACAGATAGAGGGATCATGCTATTAGTCATCGATGTGGATGACTTGACTAGTGATAGTGATGTTGACATATATTATGTCAGGAGGCTTTTGAAGCAAAAGTTTGAGATGAAGGATTTGGGTGAGCTGTGATATTTTTTTGGGCATAGAGGTGGTGAGATCACCTTATGGCATTTTGTTATTGTAGAGGCAATATGGCTTGGACATGTTGTCTAAGTATGGTATGCCATGCTCTAAGCCTATTTTAGTGTCATTGGAACAGAACACAAAGCTTTTTGTCATAGATACAGGTGAGATTTAGAGGACCCCACTACATATAGACGCATAGTGGGTGGGTAGGTTGATCTACATGACCATTACTAGGCCAGACTTGAGTTATGATGTTGGACTTGTGAGTCAGTTTATGCAGGCCCCTAGGAATCCACACTTGGATGCGGCTAGATGAATTCTCAGGTATATAAAGTCCACCATTGATTATGGACTTTTCTGAAAGGCTGGTATAGAGATACAACTACATGGGTACATAAATACTAATTGGGCTGGTATAGAGATACAACTACATGGGTACATAAATACTAATTGGGCTGGTAGTTCTGTAGATAAGAGATCTACGAGTGGTTTTATGTTCTCATTTGGGAGTGCTGCTATGATTTGGAGCAGTAAGAAGCAGCCAACAGTTGCCTTATCCCCGAGTATAAAGGCAGAGTATAGGGGTGCTGCTATGGCATCTTGTGAGGTAGCTTGGATTCAGAAGATACTTGGCGATATGGGTGAACCCGTAGATAGAGCAGTTGTCATTTATTATGACAACTGCCATCCAATTTATCTTCAACTAACAACATGCTAAAGTCATTGGTGTTTCCACACACCTTCCAAGAATATGTATTCACTAACTGAACATAAGTCACTTACCTTCAACTAACAACATGCCAAACAAGTCACTAGAGTGTTTTCAGACATTTTCCATATGTATTCACTTTATTGAGCACAAGTTTGACTCAAACAGATGCTGTCTCAACTAAGGAAACTTGTAACAAACTGAAGCAAAGCACTACAAAAAATTAGACAAAACGTTCCTATAAGGAAAAAGTGCACAAATGTCGATCAAAAACCTATGAATCTGAGAGAAATCCCCAAACTTTCTCACATAGATATGTCAATCCTATTTGAGCAAAATTTGTGATTTTGAGTGCAGATTTTACAAAAGCCCCAAATTTTAACAGATAAAATATGCCTAATATGTTAATCTCAGGTCAAAATCGCCAAATCCCATAAATTTGCATACAACCTATAAACTATATAACTTATAAATTTTAAAAAATTTTAAAAGCCCCAAATTTAGCATTGTATAGGTACACTTGTAGGGGACGTCAAACAATAGCAAAAAGTATTGAACAGGTAAAGATGCCACATTCTAATGCTATGTGCTTCCATACAGAGCAACAAATGTGGTGAGGGTAGCATGGGTAGCCAGATGGTGGTGCAGTGTAGGGCAACACGTGCAGAGCAGCGCTAAGAAGTAGGTACAAGGCAACATAGGGTAGCAGGTGCAGGGTGGCATGTGCAAGGCGGTACCACGCAACAGGTGCAGGGTAGTGCATTATGCATGGTAGCAAGTGCAAGGTAGCAAAGGGCAATAAATGCAAGGCGATACATATCTATGTACGGATTTTACGGGCTCCACAACAAAGTAGCATAGATATGTACGAGGGCAGTAGCCTATAGGTCGATGGAAAAAGAGCTACAAGCGATGAGCATGTCGGCTCTGATACCAATGTTGGATGGGGGAAGCTCTTCACACACACTCAGGCCTGGGATTTGAAGAGTACCCCTATTTTTTCTTTTGACGGGCTTTTCTTTTAACTAGCTTTTCTTTATGAAGAGATGGGAAGGGCATATAACTAAATTTCCCAAAACCCTTTCCTTTTTTTGAAGGGAAATTCTGTTTTCACCCTTCTTGTGAAGGTTTTGACCCCCTTGGAAGGGTACTGCAACCTTCAAATTCTAGCGCTGCACACACACTGATGCACACACACACACACACACACACACACACACACAAACGTAAACACTCGGGGAAGCATGAGAGAGATATCACAATCCTGGAAAGAGATAGTACTTCAATAATAATAAAATATGTGAAGTACAAGGGATATAAAAGACCTAAGCCAACACACTCGAGCATGTTCCCACCATCATGGGGAAACAATCTGTGTCCAGTCAGGGTAAAGAGTGCCCATGGATGGATCGTGTTCACACTAGACTTCCTGAGAGTGTAGCTAATAGTTATCAAGCTCTAACCACATTTTCAAATGTAGATTATCCATCTTTAGATGGATTGCTTAATTTATTATGTGCTTGCATCATAGAGCTTTCAAACATTCCCACATTGATTTAACATGCTTACCATCATGGTTCAACAAAAATATCATCGCTTTCACATTACTCGCTTACCATCATGGTTCAACAAAAATGTCATAGCTTTCCCGTAACTCGCTTACCATCATGGTTCAACAAAAATCTTCTAGCTTTTCCTCCTCCCATTGATGCATCTACTAGCACATCCCCATTTCTTCTCATCCTTCTAGAGCTATACATGTCCTCCATGGAAACCCATTCTAGAAAGTGAACTTTCACATTGTTCAATGCATGCAATGATAGCTATGGTGGCATAATAGAGTAAGCATAACCAAGATGAAGCTCTTATAGCTTATCAAGAATCCTTATCTTTGCATGCAGTGTACAAATATGCACTCTCTATATGCGTGTCTCTATACGCGTATAGTTAATGTTAGATATAGATTAGGATCCTCTTCAAGGACAAGTTGTTGTTGGCAATTGAGAGGTTGCTTCATCTTTCTCGACTTCCCTTTTCTCTTGGTCCTCTTTCCATGTGATTCATCTTATTCCTAGTTGGATTCTAGAGTCACTAGTATAGAGCCACACCAATTCACTAGGAAGAAACGGAGCTCATTTTGGGGCCTTTTGGTCAAAACAAAAATCTCTCTCCACCAATCAGAGAAGGGTCAACGTAATGTTGGAGAAATCATGAAAAAAAAGCGTAATTCACAAAAAGAAGAAACTAAAATGATATTTTATTGAAGATATGATCGTGCACATTCAATGAAGGGATCTTGTTTGATTGGCACCTGATTATTTTATTGTGAGTGCAATTACGTCATCTTTGAACAAGTCAAAGAGAAAAAAAAAGGTTCCCTCCCAAACAAGTTTTCTCGCTTGTGCAACGTCTTCCACTTGCTTCTTCAAATTTTTACACTCTATCATCTTTTGCTGCTGCATGTTCTCAAAAATGGCCACTAGAAACCATCAATGAGCTTGTGGAAAATTCTTCCTAGAGAAGAATGCAGAGGATCATGGAATAGAGGCAAGTTCTTTGCCCCAAGGACAAGTTGTTGTTGGCAATTGAGAGGTTGCTTCATCTTTCTCGACTTCCCTTTTCTCTTGGTCCTCTTTCCATGTGATTCATCTTATTCCTAGTTGGATTCTAGAGTCACTAGTATAGAGCCACACCAATTCACTAGGAAGAAACGGAGCTCATTTTGGGGCCTTTTGGTCAAAACAAAAATCTCTCTCCACCAATCAGAGAAGGGTCAACGTAACGTTGGAGAAATCATGAAAAAAAAGCGTAATTCACAAAAAGAAGAAACTAAAACGATATTTTATTGAAGATATGATCGTGCACATTCAATGAAGGGATCTTGTTTGATTGGCACCTGATTATTTTATTGTGAGTGCAATTACGTCATCTTCGAACAAGTCAAAGAGAAAAAAAAAGGTTCCCTCCCAAACAAGTTTTCTCGCTTATGCAACGTCTTCCACTTGCTTCTTCAAATTTTTACACTCTATCATCTTTTGCTGCTGCATGTTCTCAAAATTGGCCACTAGAAACCATCAATGAGCTTGTGGAAAATTCTTCCTAGAGAAGAATGCAGAGGATCAGGGAATAGAGGCAAGTTCTTTGCCCCGTCGACCTCCTTCCTCTGTTTGCTCTGTGGAAATTGCCAACATAGTTTCTCCAGCAAATCACTGGGCAAAGACTGATTGTATCGAAAAGAAGTTGGTTTTTAATGCAACAAAGCAGAAAAAGAAAACAAAGATCAAACAATGCATATTTGGCAATATGGAAAGGTAGGGTGAAGGATTTTAGGATTGTAGAAGGGAAGAAAAATATCAAGGAGATTTTAATTCATCATGTCTACATGCACAAATAACTTGTCTTACAGGACTATCGTGACTATCTTCCACGGCATGGACCAAATTGTAAGTGTTTTTTGTAAACCTGAACCTTTTATTACTGAAACATTATTGATTTTTTTAAATTTGAGATGTTCACCTATCACAATATTTACCCATCATCCTATGAAGAATGGTATCCCAATAGAGTGCATTCTGGGATGGTGTGATGTTTTACAAAGTAGCATCAGGGAATTGCAATACAAAGACAGAGCTGCTACCCAATTAGCACAATCAAGTATATTCTTTTATGACCATTTTGTACCAATTTCTAGATAAGGGAAACACACATGGTGTTGTAAGAAGGTAGGATCTTCTAGCATGGAATAGTGTGGATTGGCCAATTCCTCATGCCTCTATTTACTGAGTCACATAGAGCCAAACTATTTTCAAAAGTGCAATGTTCCTTAATGGCCAGGCATTACAACACGAATTGTGAAAGTAAATATTTGCATGCTCATAAAAATTTTTGTGGACCTATTCCAACAGGTTTCCTCTAAAGGTCTGCAAAACAATGCTACAAAGCCAATGGTGCTAAAGACAGTCTTGACTTTCTGGAGGATGGCTGAGACAAAAAGACTACCAATAAAGTCCACTGTGAAGTGGTGGCGAACTCAATTGCAATCAAGTATATGATTGCATCACATAATTTTATAGTCTCGTTCTATTACAAATGTAGCAAGCTTATTAGATATCAATTGGTTTTGATGGATCAAGAACTGAACTCTTTTGTTGATGAAAATGAATCACTTGATATAAAGATTTATGAGGAGGGATTGTTGTTGGTCCTTATATCGCTTAGATAGTGCTGTACACTAACACATTGCCTCATGATATTCTAATGGATATTGAGGGCAATGTGTTAAGAAGCTTTTTGTTTATTCTCAACAACAAAAAGATAAATCAAACATCTTTATCTTATTGAATATACTGACTTTGTCATACAAATCACTAACATAACAATACAACAGATACTGCAAAGAAGGGAAAGTAAGATAAAAGACATCCCAGACGAGATTGTTAATATTTGCCAAGATCAATGATTCCTCTTCCATGGGCTCCTCTTCTGCAACAAGCAACACAACAAGCTTCTCTTCCATGGGCTCTTCTTCTGCAACAAGCAACACAACAAGCAACACAACAAGCTTCTCTTCCATGGTCGCAATCTCCTCAATTTCTCATTCAAATGCCTTAGCCTTCTCTTCCTTCCCCTTGGAGTGCTCTCCTGAGGCCTCTCCTTTTTTTGGCATAGCCTTCTCTTCTCTTGGTGCTCTATGAGCATGATCAAGGAGAGAACTTATTGTACGAGCTCTAAATCTCTCCACAAATTCATCATTGTATCTCTCTCTTGTAAGTTGTAACAAAAAATAATAAAGACTCAGTTGTTTTTTAATCTCATATTCATTTTTGTACATTGTAGAGCTCTAAATCTCTCCACAAATTCATCATTGTATCTCTCTTCTGTAAGTTGTAACAGAAAATAATAAAGACTCAATTGTTTTTTAATCTCATATTCATTTTTGTACATTGTTACTGTTATGAATGAATGGGCTTTTGGAATTACCGCTTTTGGTCTAACAATGTCAAAATAAGTATCAAACATGTACTTTGCATGGATCATGGTCCTCCATCCACATGAAAATCCATCTCTTTGTTGTGGAACCTACACAATCATTACAAACCTTGAGCTATCTATTTACAATCGATGAAGTACAAACATGTGTAGAAGGAAAAGAAGCACTTATAGGCAAGCTCATAGGATCAATAAAATATTGGGAGGAATATGGTCAAGCATGTTGAACAATCTCTTCAAACATCTACAACACATAGATTTCTTCTTTAGCAATTTCAGACTAAGCTTAGCAAAATGGAACAGAACTAAAATAGAAAAGATATACAAATGAAGCTCTTGATGAGTCTGTCCTTATAATGGAGTTGAAAAGATAGCATTGCTTGTCAGCCACATCAATGCACACCAAGCTCCAATATCAGATGCAAGAATAGACACATCAGATAGTTAGACTCCACAAGTAGACATGCTAGTAAGTTAAAGGTGATATGCATAACTTATTTACTTTGAATGGTAGGGGAAAAGGATCACATTGACCAAAGAAAAATCACAATATGTGAACCATTCTGCTAAGCTTTTGATTGACTCTCTTGGATTCCTTAAAGCCATATAGAAGTGTGGATCCAAGATAAATGTCATTGTCTGGACATCATGAGGTATTCTGAGCCTAAACATGCTACCAAAAGGACTAATCATAGTGTTCTCTAAGAAACTCATGTTCAACTATGAAATAAACTGTTAGCAAGCAACAAGTATCAATGTGTTTGAAACCTCATCGTTTCTATTCCTCAAGATCTTAACACACTCTCTAGACAACATAATTTCTCTATCAGCATCAACCTCCTCCAATTTAATTATAATGCTGGATCCTAGACCTATCAATCTTTGTAGGATCCTGAAGGGCAGTCTCATGTGACAAAGCTTTGGATGAAGACTCCTTCTGGCTCTTCAAAGACTGCTCATCATAGAGTGCCTTGGACCTTGTGTCCCTGCCCATGAGTAACTTTCTAGATCTTTATGCCCTCATCTTTTGGCTTCCTTTTACTGGTGGTACTATCTGAAAGATCCCTGCCCCCTCAGCGCAACAAATTCAGGGGTACTAGCAGCAAAAGTAGCACTTCTTGGCGCAAGGCAGAGTCTCCCTTGGGGCCTTGCCCACGGATATCCGAACAAGAGACTAATCCCTCGGTTCTTCCAAAACTGAATCCGGAAAAACTTCCCTCGCCCAGCAGACATAGGCGATTCCACTGGGAAAAATATATTCTAACGTAGTCAAGAGCCTTAACTAACCAAACTGATCCGACCAAACCTGTAAGTCACATGGTGAGATCAAGGAAGATACTTGCACTTGGATCATAGAGACCAATGCTTTTTTCCTCATCAAGAGGCACAGCCGTTGATTCTTTTCCTCAGAACAAGGGTTATCCAAGATTTTACTTCAACTATCGTAATATAACAAAATTGAGTCTCATTTTAGGGATCCATCAGTCCAGCCTAACCCCATCCAATCCCATGTGGGTTAGCCAACCGCCCAACCACTGTATTGATAGGGTCCATTTAGAAATTTGGTTATGTTTTGCCCCGAGTACTGGGGAAAAGCGTTTCTAGGCCCCCTAGCCGGCGCTTCAAGCAAAATTTAAGATAGTCACACCACTTACACACCCAATATGAAATTGCCTTTTTTCACAGATTCAGCTGTCTTTAAAACAATCTTTTAATGAAACCATAGTATAACTGATCATAATCCTCCAAAATATCTAGCTTGAATTCCAATTTCTAATCATTCATTTATCGGTGTACCTATGGTATCATTGGCAACCAGAACACTCACCACCTACTCACTCAGGGGCCTGCTCAATAGTTCCTAGCTCATAGTACCCGGAAATATAATCACATAAGAAGATCCAGATGGACTCTCTGTTGAAGATCAGCAAGATCAACCAACAGATCCATATAAAAGAGCCATGGACTCATCCATTGAAGACTAGCAAGGCCAATCAACCAGATCCATGCCCGTGTTTAGAAAACAACTCTAACTCCTTAATCCATTTTCTTCCTCGACACACACGTGGGTATCTTCGGTGACCCAGAACCCGAGCACCGTATGGTCAACACCCTCTAGGCTCCTTTGCAAGTCACCTAGTGCTCATAGGCTGCTTCCTTGGTCCCTCATCCACCATACCGGAAGCTCACCATTTAAATTGAACCAAGGCTGGTCAAGACCTCGATCGACCTTGCTACGCGAGATGTCCTCCATTGACTCAAGTGTTATGTGTCATTTCCTTTAAGTACTTTAGAACTTCAAAATACACACAAACTATGTCCCAAGCTTACAAAAGCTGGGCACCGAAAACACAATAAAGCCCTAGTAGAGGAAGAACGTGAGGCTAAAAAGATCATGGCTAAAGCCAAAAGTGACAATGAGGACAAGCCAGACTTGCTTTCAGTACCTGACCATTTCAAGAACTACACTGTTGTGACGAACGGTCTGACTAACAGCTACGAGGGTGAAAGAGGATGGGCTATCCACATTGTACAATGGCCTAGCACAGAAGTCAAGGAGGTAGATATTGCAGGACTAGGGGAAGAAGCTCGGCCCTATACATTACTAAAGACTTGACTTTGGTTGAAGAAGAAGAGCTCATTGCTCTCCTCAAAGAATTCAAGGATTGTTTCGCCTCGAATTACAAGGAGATGAAGGGGTACCGCTTGAGGTGGTATAGGATACGATTCCAATCATGAAAGCTTCGAGACCAACCAGGCAGAAACCATACTAGATGAATCCTAAGTATGCGGCAATTGTAAAGGAGGAAATTGACAAGCTCATTGCTGCAGATTTTATCTATGAAATCGAACATACGGATTGATCACCAATCATGATAGTGCCTAAAAAGAATGGAAAACTTAGGGTATGTGTTGATCTTAAAAAGTTTAATGCAGCCACTAGGAAAGACCATTACCCATTACCTTATACAGAACACGTTTTGGAAAGAGTGGCAGGGAGAGAAGCATACAAGTTCTTGGATGGATTCTCTGGCTACAATCAGGTGTCCATAGCACGAGAGGACCAGCACAAGACATCTTTCAACACAATGTGGGCAACATTTGCATATACAAGGTTATGCTACTCGGCCTCACAAACGCCCCAGCAACCTTTAACGATTAATGTGCATAGCCTTCAAGGACTACTTACAAAAGTGGTTGGAGGTATTCATTGACGATCTATTGCACACGCTCGATGGATATATCATCTGGCCTACTTAAGGAAAGTGTTCGAGCAATGTTGATTATATCGTATATCACTGAACCCCTTGAAGTGTCAGTTTTGGATCAAGCATGGTGTGATATTGGGACACATTGTCTCAAAGAATGGTATATCCTGGCGATAGTAAGGTCAAACTGATATTGGAGCTGCCACCGCCTACCAACTACAAATGAGTGCAAAGGTTTATGTCACAAAGACTCGAGGAAGAAGTGGCCACCGAAATCCGGACTTACCAACCAGGAGGCACTGAGGAAAATATCCTCAGTCGCGTCAGATAACATAAGAACCCTAGCAATAGCTCACTCCCCTAGCAAGCCCTGCCCAACTTATATTTCTCGATTTATCTCCTCTCAAGGATTCCAGTCTGGCAGCAGACACACCAATAAAAACAGCTCCAGAACCAGCAACACTCATACAAGCTGAAGAAACAAGAGAAGAAGAGGTAGCCATAGCCCAAGTACGGGAACCTGATAAACCCATGGAAGCAAGCAAACGACAAAGAACTCCAGAGCCATCAACTCCAAGCAAGAGGAGGAGATTGGAAGATGAAGAATGACTACCACAGCTTGCCTCCCTGCAAAACATTTATTACCAACAATAGTTCTTGCAGGAGACTGTAGAGGGACTTGACAAGCTACTTAAACAACCACCAACTAGGCTGGAGACATGATCAGGCACCAATGCAATGTGGGAGCAAGAGTAGAAAGTGTGGCGATGCCATCTACTAACAACACATATGCTCCATGACCACAACAATGCATTGTGGAAGCAAGTTAAAGATTCATCAGCACAATTGCAAATGTTAATGGCCAACTTGGAAGCAACAGAGTCAACCCACAAGGATGTCACTTGTGAAGAGTTTGAAGGCTGCAGAAGAGCAAGAAAAAAGGTATAACTCGTTGGAGAATAATAACCTTGTGTTAAGCCAAACGATAGTATAAAATATCAAAGAGAATGCGGATCTCAACGCCAAGCTGGAACAAGCAAAAGAACAACTCTAGAAAGAAGTAATCTACACAACAGAAATCATGACACTACATGCGCAGCAAATATAGGTCTTCCAAGACAATGCTAGGACCAAAGAAGCAGCATTGCAAGACCAGATTACACAACTAATAGCATTGCAAGACCAGATTACACAACTAATAGCATTGCTCAAAAAGCACAGGAAGAGAAGACACTACATCTGCAAACAAGAAAGAGAACAAACCAACAAGGCCCATGCTGAGAAGACGAGAGGTCTCAATGATACAATAGCTGCGTGCCAGGCTGAAGCACACAGAAGTGAGTTGGCACACAAAGAAACAGTGACACAGTTCACGGAAAAACTTCAAGAGAATGAGAGGTTAGCAGCACAAAGACTACAACAGATCACCGCCACTCAGGCAAGGGAAGCAACAGCTCGAGGAGCCCAAGAAGAAGCCACCCAAATATTTGAAGAACTGGATGCTGAGTGGATGGTAAGAGAAATAGCAATATCAAATCTCATTAGCAACACAGAGTCTCGCATGCAAGAATTCGAGCGCCAGCTCGCCATACAAGAAAGAAGTCAGCACGGCGGCCAAAACGCAATGAAGACCTTTGTCTACTCCTTGAGTGGGGCTTCGAGTTGGGAAAATTGCCCCAGTAACTCCTCGGGCCCCTCCTCACACTCTCTCTTTGTTTTTGTCTACACTAACCCTCTCTTTACTTCAATATGACATAAATCTAAACGAGGATATAGGCCTAAGAGAACTCATCTTAATCTAATGAAATATAGAAAGAGACATTGATCCCACCATAATCATGGAAATTTTGCAGGGTGACTTAGTATTGACTAACCCTCAAGATATCTTTTTCTATCCCCTACATCCTATTGTCATAAACCTTCGTAGTTGGTGTCACGTGCTCCAAAACTCAGAAATTTTGGACAACAGTGTCAAAAAATTAGACCTGATTGTCCTAGATGACATTCCAGAGACACCCGCCAACTATGAAGTTATAGCACATAGCTACCAGTTGATCATAAGTTACGATTGGTTAGAGGTCTATAACACTCACCAACTTCTAAACCTCTATGAGTCCACTCTCTATCACCCTTATGGCATTCTAAAACTCTACAATAATATTTAGAAGCCATGCTAACAACTGTACAATAAAATTTTGATGCTACCCATATAGAGTATCCAACTATAAACGAAGATGAAATTCCAGACTTAAGGGAATTTATTAAGTCTCATAAACCTAGTCACCCACTTACCCTGTCTACGCTAATGTCGCCTAGTAAACTACTTAACCCATATCCTAGCTCGCAACCTACTAACACCTCTAAGGCAGAATGCATTTTCTCATCTTTTTATCCTCCTGAGATAGATTTTTCCACTAACACTCTCACCCCCAAGGAGGTATTGGCACCTACCCCATCTCCAACAAGGCACACTCAAGAGGTAAGACAAACTGTCTCGCAAGATAATCTTCAACCGCTTACTGAGGAAACAGTATTGGATTCTTTGTCAACTCTGCAGACTACCAGGGACTCATAAGAGCAGGCAATCCTCTTTTGAAGCCCAAACTAATGTTCAAGGTACTAATATGCAGATTATTCCCTTTGAGCCTACACGACGGATTAGTGGTGGTACTCATAGACCAACCAAAGGAGCATTATGATGGTTATGAGGCAGAAAACTTGAGGTTTGACATGAACCAAGGCCCATCAGATAGAGGGATCAAGCTTTATTACCACCATCTTCGTTGTCTTCCCCAGGAGGATACATGCACATCACTTTTGAAGATATGGTGGATACTGGATTTTAGAGATCCCATTCGGCTTTCAGATGTACACTTAAAAAGCACCAATCCAGAAGAAATTTTTACCGACATGAGTTCGGTGACCAGGTCTTCCGACCTAGGTAACAAGTTCTGAGGACAAAACCTACATTAGGAAGGGGGGATGTTAATCCCATTTCGGATTAACAAACATGATCCTCAATTGAGGACATTAATAAATGTCATGAAACGGCACTATAAAAGTTGTACATTATGAGATATTGGCCACCCAAGGCCTCATAAGTGAGTTTTGGGCACCCAAGTGTGAATAAGGGCCAAATGTATATAAGGCATTTTCTCATAAAAATGAAAGGACACAATCCCTTTGTGCTATTGAGAGCTCTCCCTTTGTGTGTCTTGAGAGAGATTGAAGGAGTGAGAGCATTCTAGCATTGTGCCTCTTTCATGCTTGTGTGTGTGTGTGTGTGTGTGTGTGAGAGAGAGAGAGAGAGAGAGAGAGAGTAATTTTCCTAATATGCGAAGGTGTGACTGACTCCACGGTGATAGTGTGGAGGTGGAGCTTGGAGTTTGGAGCTTAACGAGCGAGCTTGGAGGCCTCAAGGGACTCAAGATCGAAGCATTGGTAAGTATGCAACATTGCTCAACCATTAGGTGAATGTGTAGAGTTCCCTCTTGAAGGTGTGGTAGCCCATAACAAATCCCGTGTGAGAGTTAAAGGCGTAGGGATTTTCGTGAGACAGAATCCTGTGAGAGTTAAAGGCGTGAAAGTTAAAAATGTGAGAGGGATTTCTGCGAGACGGAATCCTATGAAAGTTAAAAACATGAAGGTTAAAAATGTGAGAGAGATTTTCGTGAGATGGAATCCCGTGAGAGTTAAAGGCACGAAAGTTAAAATCGTGAGAGGGATTTTTATGAGACGGAATCCCGTGAGAGTTAAAGACGTGAAAAACGTGAGAGGGATTTCCGTGAGACGGAATCCCGTGAGAGAGATTTCCGTGAGACGGAATCCCATGAGAGTTAAAGACGTGAAGGTTAAAAACGTGAGGGATTTCGGTGAGACGGAATCCCGTGAGTTTTATTAGCGTGAAACTATAGGTTTTGGCAGTTTCGTGAAGTTGCAAGTTTTTGGCAGTTCTGTGAAACTACAGGTTTTTGACAGTTACGTATTTATGTTTTGTTTTTCTCTGAAAGATTTAATTAATGCAAGTTGTTGAGTCTGCATAGTGGAGTTCAGAACAAAACACGAAAATCGTGTGATGAATAATGTGCAAGACTTTGAGTTGTCGAGACATTCAGTTGATCATAATCAAAGTTTGAAAGGATGAAAAAGAAAATAAAAACAAAGAAGGGTCCACTCCCACCTCGATGTGTGAATGTCGATTAGAGTTCGAAGAGGCGGGGATGCGATGTAAGAAGAGTGATTGCAGGAATGCACGATGGAAGACTGTTTGCGTTTGAGCAGACGATGCAAAATGATGAAAAAAGAAAAGATTTTCAAATTTATAGCGCAGTTGTCAAACTGGGCGGCTGCCTTAATGAAGAATGCTATGTGGCATCTCGCGATTGGCCCGTGAGAGGTGACTGTTTCATGACGTGAAGAATTTTGGACCAAATCACGGCGTGAACTGTTTTGTACTAGTTCATGACGTGAACCATTTTGGATTAGTTCACGGCATGAACCTTTTAAGATTGGTTCACGATGTGAACCTTTTTGTATCCGTTCACTCACGGCATGAAATTTTTCGGATCATGAGTGTGCAAGATTGAAACCTTCTATTTCTCTTTATGTTCAGCCATTCAATCATGCATATAAAGGAGTGAATGATACCCAGTTTTACCTTGTATCCATTTTGTGCATAATGGATACCTTCATCTTGTAAGATTCCTCCCTCCAGCTTTTGAGGTGTATAAGTGTAATAACCTCCCCTTCTGATCTTATAATTATTCCCTCTTTGAAATAAAAGAAAGATCCTGTTTTACCATGGAAAGAGAAAATGTCTAGAGGGAGGTAATCTAAAATTGAGATATTTTTGGATATAAAAATCCTCCTAGTGTCTAAAATGGTTTCCCCTGAAACGGAAATTCAAAAAGAACTTTCCAATGTGCAATTAGAATTAATTAAAAATAGATATAAAGGACCTTAATGTAAGGGTCTAGATTTTTATAAATTTTTGGATTATGGTCTAATTAAAGTTCCTGTGGGCCAATAGGATCAATCCAAGTGTGGGGAGGAGATAAATCTAATTAAGGTTCCTATGGGCCAATAGGATCAATCCAAGTGTGGGGAGGAGATAAATCTAATTTATAAAAGAAAAATACCCAAAAATGAGTAAATGCCCACATAAGATGAAGAGTTGACTGAGTATAAGGTCTATTAGTAAAAGACTATGAATATTACTAAAAGAATGAGATATTTTGGGTATAATGATACATTTTTGACACCTTGGTAAGGAGAAGGGGGCACTTCATGGAGGCGTCTATTTCACACACGTGGTGGAGTTTTTAACTCAAAAATATTGTGATATTTTTATCTCTCCTCTCTCCTGGATCAAACCAAATCAAAAAGGGAGCCAAACTAGGTCCAAATCTTGTCCAAGCTCAGCCAAGCTGAACTTGGAAAATTCTAGAACCCTCAGCGTAGAAGTTGATTAAAGAGGCTCTTAATGTTTTTGACAAAATGCATGACACTGGATTGGTTCCCAACAAGGTGAGCTACATCAACATCATTAATGCTTTGGCAAACCAAGAGAAATACTAGAAAGCAAGAGAATGCATCACCTTATTGTTCAAGAAGGGTATAAATCTACTTTTGATGTCACTATTGCCCTTATACACATGTGGAAGGTGCAGTAGTTTATAGGATGCCCATCGCTTTTTTGATAGAATGCTGGTTTGGACCTATATTTCGTGGAATTACATGATCCGAGCGTATTCTTGCAATGGTGAAAATGGTCCTGCTCTTCAGCTTTTTGACTAAATGAAGCAAGAGGGTGTTTTACCAGAGTATGATTTCAGCCAAAGAAGGCATACAGATGCATGTCTTTGTAACCAGCACTAGTTTTGAATTAGATATGTAGACATGTATTGTAAGTGTTGTAACCTTCAACCTACTTGTACTCTGTTTGATAGCACGACTACACGGGATCTATTTTAATGCTTCACAGTATGGTCACCTACTTGATATACTTAAATTATTTGACTTTATGCAAGCAGAAGGTGTGGTACCTGAAAATGCATCCTTTGTTAGCATATATCTTTATGTGCTAGGCTTGTAAGGTTGCGCATTTTGGCAAGCAATCCAAACTATGTGGGGTTTTGAAATTGATATTGATTGCAATTGCAATTGTAAATATGTATGCCAAGTGTGGGAGCATTCAAGAGGCATGACAGATGTTTGATAAGGTGCCAGAGCAGAACATACTTTCATGGAGTGTCGTGATGGCCACGTATGCTTGGCATGGGCATGGCAAGGAGGCAATTTCTCTCTTCAAAAAGAATGCTTGAAGAGCTTCGTGTGTTTTTTTGGTCTGCACTAATTGTAGGATGTGCCCAATGAAGTCAAGATGAACAATCACTGAACTGTTATGAATAGATGCAGCATGGGGACCTCTCTAAGAATGGAGTGATTATTTCCAATAGATGCAAAGCAAGGGCCTTGCTAGACATATTCTCTTGGAGTGCCCTAATCGGAGAATATGCCCTAAGGGGCAGACTGAGGGAGCTTTGGTATGTTTTCAACGGATGCAACACAAGGGCATCTAGAGGGTAGAGTGAGGACACTTTGGACTGTTTTCAATGGATGTAGGGAATCTGGAGGGCAGACTGGGGAAGCTTTCGACTGTTCTCAACGGCGGATGTAACACAAGGGCATCTCTCCAGATGTAATTACCTTTATTTTCTTGATGAGCTTCCAGTTCAGGACGTAGTCTCTTAGAATGTAGTAATTGCAGGTTATGCCCCCAACCAACAGGGGCAGGGTGATGAAGCTTTGGACTGTTTCCGATAGATGCAAAGCAAGGGCCTCATGCCAGACGTATTCTTTTAGAGTGCAATAATCAGAGCATATGCCCAAAGGGGCAGATTGAGGAAGCTTTAGACTGTTTTCGATGGATGCAACACAAGGGCCTCCATGTGCATGCACATGGTTTTTTGCCTAGGATGTGTTGTTTCAGTGATCAGCATTCTGATGTAAGTGTTTACAAATTGTCGGAGTTCACATGAGCACTCTCAAGGTATGCATGTGGTCATGCCATAGAACTTGATGATTCCTAAGCAGATGCTTTGCCATCAAGATTTTTATATTGTTCAGGCGAATCCAAACCCCATCATCTGTGGAACCAGATGAGATCATAACAACCTCCTTTGATGTAAATCCATATATAATCGTGATTGGGCAGAGGCTTTATGGGTCATGAGGTACATGTATTGGTCGATATTACATTCATATAGAATATATGGCAAGGTTAACATATCTCTTTGAACATATGCAACTAAGTTGGGCCACGTTTCCAGTTGATTCAAACAAATCTGGAAATGATTTTATCATAGGAATGATCTAGGTAATCCCTTTAGAGCTATGAGCTTGGGATTGCCTTAGCCACCCCCCCTTTTTTCGCCCTTTTTTTAATACCTTTTGGCTACATGCCTCTGTTTTGTAACTCCACCACCTTGTATTTTGCCTTGGGGCGTGTGGCCTTAGGTGTTTTTTTAACAGAATGATCTTCTGTTAGGAAAAAATTGCATCACCTTGATGCATTGTGGCTTTGAGCTGGCTCTGATGATCCATACACTTCTAATGGGAGCCATGATGTGTTTGTAAGTCCATGTCTGACATGCAATTTAACTCTTGTAGGTAACAAGTACCGAGGTTTCTACAATTTCAAAACTCAAATATCTTGTGAAGTTGAGTCTGACGACATGCATCTATGTGGATGATGAGGATCTGGCCCATCTCAACAAAGCAAGCAGATCATTACAGGTTTACTTTACATTTTTTTTTGTGCATAATTAACATGTACAAATATTATGTTGAAGGAAGTGCAACTAATCAAATGTAAGATCTAGCCTCTTCAGAAATATTTTACCTATGGAATCTAGTCTAAATCACTCATTCAATTTGTTCGCACAATACTGCATAATGTAGAAGGTAGCCTAGCTTTTCAAGATGGCTTTGATACATTGGCATTCAAGTTTGTATAGGAAATATATGTTGACAAGGCTTGTTTACATACACTAGATGTGTCAAAGTGCCAAGGGATCAGCCACTCAGGAATTACAAGCTTAGCAAAGAGGGCTTTTCCTCTGCAAAACATAGTGCTCTTGTATTGTTTCCCAGTATGTGGAGTGCTGCAGCATCGTAGGCCTTTACAATCAAGGAATGTTATCACCTAGTAAATGATATGCATGTTGGAGCTTTTGGTTGTTGCATTGTGTAGGTGACAGATCCTTTGCTATACAGACCTTTTGTAGCCTCAAGAGTTTATGGTTGAGATTTCATGGTTGTGATGGGAGTGGATTGACTTGGAGCTGATTGGGAAGTGTTGTATGAGTTTATTAATTGCAATTGAGCTTGATAAAATGCAAGGGTGTTAAGATGTTGGTGTCTCAGGGGGCAATGATGAGATGCTCTAGCTTGCAGAGCATCGATGTCACATGCTGTTGCTCAGTGCGGGCGGATGTAGGGGTGTCGTTCATTGCCACTTGTTACAAAGCCCTTCTTAGCTCAAAGGTTGTGTCATGCTCCCAACTATCAAAGGAAGGGCTGAAAATGTTTTGCAATTCTTGCCATATCTTGAAAGAGTTGGATCTGACCGACAGCAGTATCAAACGATGCAAGCAATTCACACTATGCACCCATATACATTGTAGAGAGATGACAGTATAATTTCTTAGTGTGCTACATATTGTTATGGAGACTAAAAGTTCATCTTATTGCTTTGCAAGACTGATGTCGATGGCAAAGTGCAGATATTTGAGAACACTGAAGCTAGGATTTTGTGAAGGCATCCAAGATGATGAGCTGATTCACTTTGCATCTAGGTGCTCCGATCTTGGAGAGATGGATGTTTATAGGTATTTTATCCGATGAATGTGCTTGTTGTTATGTTAGTGTTTTTTCCATTACAAACCTTGTGTATGTGGGAGAGATCTCCTGATTACCGAATTTTCTTCTTCCTTCTTAGGTGTATCAAGATCACCCCGATAGAGGCATTGTTGCTATCTGCCAAGGATACACGAACTTGAAGGCGCTCAATGTATAATTTTGCACAAACATCACTGATACTCGCATTGCTCAACTCCAAATTAAGGCATTTTAGAGGTTCGTGGGCAGGATGAAAGTGTCGTCCTTTGGTATGGCATTTGTGGCCAAGTGTTGCCAACATTTAGTGGAGCTAGACATAAAGAGATGCACATCCATAGAGAGCTTTGTGCTGGTGGCACTCGCCTAATGCTGCAAGAATCTTAGAAAGGTGAGTGCTTCTCGTTCATGTCCAAGGGAAAAATCCATGTCAGTTTCTTTTACTTTGTAGTAAGTTGTTCTTGAAAAAGTTTATGGTGTGTAGAAATGGTTCTTGGAGTCTTTTTGAAAGAGCACCACTTACATGTCCATAAGAGCATTGCCTAGCACAAAATTTTAACACAAGAATTTGTTTACCCTTGTTAGTTACTTGCATGATGCATACCCCTTCAAATTGCAAGAATAGGTGATTGGATGATGTCCTTATTTCCTACTGATGCACATCCCTTCAATATGTAACCATAGGTGATTTCATTGGGAGACAAGCTCCTATTAAATGCTTGATGACCCTTTTGGCTGCTTGCATGGTGCACTTGTTAGCTATTTGCATGATGTACAACCCTTCAAGAAGCATGTGTAGGTGATTATATTGGGAGACAAGACCTCACTTTGTATCAGTTTACAATAGACAAGCCCTCTCTCCTCCTTAATTATCTCTCTTGAATTCTCTATCTCTCCAAGTAGACTTTCCTTTCCCCCTCTATTTTTGTCCCATCTCTATCTCCTTTCCTTTCTCCCTCTATTTTTTCTTGTCTTCTCTATGCTCTCTCTTCTCCCTCTGTATATATATATCTTCTCCATCTTTCAACCTGCCAGAGTTTGAGTCCACAATGGACAAGGTTAGTGTGCTTGCCATAAACAATTTTGTTTGTTGCAGGATGCCTCCTCACTTAAACTGGTGTGCTTAATCTCCAAAATGTTGTTTTGCAATCTTTAGGTGTTCAAAGTTCTCAAAGAAATTGTTAGAAGAGTTAATGCAGCCAAGATTGAGCATAAAAAATTTAGTATCGTAATACGTTTTCGATGCATCCAAGAAGAGGTATGACTGTATGTGAATTTATACAGTCAACAATGCTTATCTTGCCTCCTTTGCACAAACTAAAAAAAAACTGGTGTATTGCATTTTTTATTTTTTTAAGTTTTGTATTGATGTACGGAAGTAAGACTTTATTGTGTGTGTGTGTGTTTTAAAAGTGTGTGTGCGTGTGTTTAAATTCATCGAGCATTCTTGGAAATAGAATAGTTTAAGAGAGTTAGAAAATTCAAAAAGAAATTCATGAATATGAAGTTTTGAAGTGGCAACATGATGGAATCATGTTTTGTACAATGCGTAACATGCGCTTCGGTTTTCCTTATGGCATCTACAAACAAAAATTTAGTACTTTAAGTATTCACTGTTTATTAATTTAGTACTTTAAGTACTCACTGTTTATTACAAAGCCTAGATGCGTGATTCACCCAACTACATTAGTATCCATGACCAATTCTAAAAGGCATCTTGCGTCTCCCAATGGTCTTACATCAGTAATATGATAGTTCTCTGACAAACATCCTCATCGAAACATGCAATCCAAGAAGTTTTCAAGGAGTTTGTAGAATTTTTTTAATCATCTCATGTCTATAAACCTTATAATCTTGTTGAGTCCTCCCTCTTTGAAGTACTCCTTTTGAAAACTCGCGGTCTTCAGAGACACTTGCAAGGTAAATTTAGGGAATTTTACCAGAGGAAGCTTGCCTTGAAATGTGGAGCATTCTCCCTTGGTTTCTTTTGGAGGAAGATCGCATTCATATATGCCTCAATAGTTGTTCGACCATGGCAGCTATGAGGGTAAGAGCTACAAACCATACCACATGAACATAGTTCTCCCTGTGCATCAAGGGACTTAAACCATAACTTATTGATTAGGAGACTCAAGTCTTATTAATCGAGATACGATGGCTTTTTCTTATGCTAACTATAAATATCCAAAAGCACATAATTTTAGAAATATCCTAAAGTGTTATGCTTAAGTAGTAGATGGTGGTGTATAAAGTTGCCAGTTATGGTAGCCCATGTGTATGGGTGATAACATATAAATATGGTCGTGTAAGGTTCCAAAACCACATTAATTATTCTTGTGGCCAACTCCATCATAAGAATCCTTTTCAAGGACTTGAAATCTTTAAAATTTAATTTTACAGGAGGGGGAAAAATGTATAAGATTAAAATTTTAAAAATACAGGAGGTTTATTATAATATACCAGAAAAGTAACAGGAGGTATGCATAAAATAGGGCAAAAGAGGTTACAGAGGGGTTTTAAAATATACCTTTGAATGCACGTGATACACACATGATTTTTGAAGGTGCACCCCTCGAGGCCAGTGTTTGACAGCCTCGAATTTGACGTTTGGATGGACACTTCTTACCTTGGACCAAGTCTAGCACTAGTTGACGGACCCATGTCCACAGATTGCACTTCTTCGTCATGGCTGGTTTAGAGACCGAAAAATCCCTGGGAGATATCAATGGTGGTTTCTCATCTTCCCCAAACCCAGAGTATCGCAACCCCTCTTCCATGGATTCTTCACTACTAGTTTCAACCGTGGTTAGATTCCTCATGAACCCACACTTTTTTGATAGGTAGATCTTGGGTGATTTGATGTAATATCGTCAGGTCCAAGATCTTCTCTGATGAGATTTCCAGACCTTAAGTGCATGTATGTATGATTTGATACGCTATTTTGCTGTCCCAATTAAGTTTTGATCAAATTCTGTCGACCTGTTTCTAAGGCTGTGAGATTGTAGAGAACAGTTGAGGGCGTGAAGTGTCAAAAAATAGTTCACGTCGTGAAAGATTTTTTGCAGTTTCACGTGTTTACATTTTTTTTTGCTTTTGGGATTAGAATTCCACGTTACCTTGTTATGGGTGTCAATTTTTTCAAGACTTCCTTAGCCTTAATTTGATTATACCAAGTTTGTGAGTTTGATTCAATTGACGCGTGAGGTTGCAGAAAAAGTTCACGCTGTGAAGAGATAAGGTTTCATGTTGTGAACAAAAAATGGTTCACGTTGTGAAGAGTTCTAAAATGGTTCACATCGTGAGAACAAAAAATGATTCATGCTGTGAAGAGTTTTGAAATAGTTCATGTCATGAATAATTTTCTACACGTTTGCGATTCTTAATTTTGTCAGATCTCGTGGTGTCAGAGATGTCAAGATAAGGCTATCTATTTTTGGCAAGGTAATCCCGTGAATTGCGACATTGATGTAGGGAGTGGTTCACGGCGTGAAGCTGTAGAAAACGGTTCACATCGTGAGTTTCAAGTGGGAACTTCTCGCCGACTAATGTGATTATGGGTGCAAGATTACTTATTGAACTGTTTCCAAAATGATTGTGCCACGCCTAAGGAGTGTAATACAAGTTCAAGGCACATTTAATGGCTCCTTATTTTTTCGATTTTTGTGAATTTTTGAAAATAAGAAAAACAGAACACCAACCTGGTCGTTCATGTTGATAATTCCAATGATGTAAACATTAAAATTAACTAGAAAAAAATAGTGAAGCTCTCTTCCAAGACCACTCCACCACACACATACACAACAAACACAACCAATTTCTCACAATTTTTTACTTCCACACAAGTCTTATCCATTTATTTCCTACACAATGCACATTTGAATGCAAAGGCAACCATAAATCTTATGCAATGGGAGCTGAAACTCCATGAGGAAGGACGAAACAAAGGTGTTTCCCCGACAGCGACGCCAAAAATGTTATGGGCTACCACACCTCCAAGAGGGAACTCAATGCATTCACCTAAAGGAAGAGAAATAGAACACAATTATCCATAGGGCACTTACCAATGCTTCAAACTTGAGTCCCTTGAGGCCTCCAATCTCACTTGTTAAGCTCTAAACCTCCAAGCTTCACCTCCACCCCATCACCGTAGAGTCGGTCACACCGTCGCATAAGGTAATCACTCTCTCTCACTCTCCCACACAAGCATGAAACATACAAGCATAGAAGAGGCACAAATGCTAGAATGCTCTCTTTCAATCTCTCTCAAGACACAAAGATAAGCTCTCAATAGCACAAAGGGCGATTGCGTCCTTTCATTATTATGAGAAAATGCCTTATATACATATGGCCCTTATTCACACTTGGGCGTCCAAAACTTACTTAACTAAGGCCTTGGATGGCCAATATCTCATAATGTACAACTTTTATAGTGCCTTTTTATGACACTAGCTATATGTTTTCTACTTGCTTGTTCTATCTGCTTTCAAGGGTTTGTGTTCTACTATGATGGAGGAGTTTGATGTGTGTTGTGTATCTTATCTTCCATAGGGTTTTTAAAGGCATGCTTAATTACCTAACAAAATGGTAATTTGGTAGCTCACATATATAATCAAAGCTTATGATATTGAATGTGGTGTTACAACCTATTGCATGAAGTAGATGTGCAAATGTTTGTTTGTGGAGGTGAATTTCCCGAGACTGTATAAGTGTGAGGTAAGTTATAAGTCAAATGAAGAGGTGAGGTGACCATGTTCACCAAAAATTAAGGTGAAATTTAAGCATATGTATGGGCATTGATCAAGTTTTGGACGTGTGATCTCAAGAAAGCTCCCTGAACCAAACAATTTTCCCCATGAGGTTAGCATTTCGGCTATGAGCTAGCTATTCATATTATAAGAAGGTCTTCTAGCTCACTCATATCATATAAATGTTTCATGCAAGGTATCACATATTACTAAGGTTTGCCTTCTCATCAATTAGCTATTCATATTATATGAAGGTCTCCTAGCTCACTCATATTATATAAAGGTTTCATGCAAGGTATCACATATTACTAATGTTGTGCCTTCTCATCAATTAGCCATTGCCCACCCTTGTCCTCCATAGGCTCATTTACACATGGCATTACTCATAAGGTCTTGCCTTAAAATCTCCTAATTAATATGCATTCTTGCTCTCCACACCATGACTAACCACGACTTTATAAGTTCAAGTTGAAAATCTCTCATTGAAGTGGCTTAAAAAAGCACTACTTGGGAAAGTGATGAAGCATACACGACGGTGTTGGCACTAGGTAGAGGGGCATCGTGCTAGCCACCAAAAGAACCTTTGAGGAAATCAACATCTTTGTAATGGTGGGTTGACAGGGTAGTGCAAACCCCTCCTCCCCACCTCTCTCTCTCTCTACCCCTTATCTCTCATTCCTTCTCTCTCATCTTTCTTTTGTAATTATTTTATTAGTTTATTATTTAATTATTATATTTTTTTTGTCTATGTTTTAATGTAATTCTTAGGCATTTGAGATAGTAAGACGAAACTATATGGCGAGAGGAATTAAAAAAATAGAGTTCGAGCTTAAGAGGATGTGCTTTGTATTATGTAACCTTTGAAAAAAGATCCCATTCGTTGCACTTTCAATAATGAAAGTGTTTCTCTCAACAAAGGAAGGGCATGCTCCTCTATGTTTATAAATGTAAGAGAAGACTTGTGCCAACTCTCCGCCATGAAATAAACAAAGGAAGGGCATGTTCCTCTATGTTTTATAAATGTAAGAGAAGACATGCTAGGTCTCCACCATGAAAGTGTTTCTCTAAACAAAGAAAGGGAACGTTCCTTTGTTTCTCTAAATAAAGGAAGAGCAAGTTCCTCTATGTTTATAAATGTATTCTACTTGTGCCACCTCTCCACCATATAGTATATGTTGGTCTTTTCTTTTTCTTTATTGTGCACACATTAAAAAAGAGAGCACTAAAATTTTGTATGCTGATAAGACTTTATGTTAATTAAAATATTATTACCATATATATAAATTTTAGTGCAAGGGTTTCTCGGTAGCATTATCTGTCAAGGTATAATTAAAATTAGAAAGTATGCTCGTTACTTGCACAAACATTTTGTCAAGAGCATCCATAACTTTTTTGGTAGGTACAACTTTGAAATATTGTTTAATCAAAATTATTTATTTATTGAATCAACCTAGTGCAACGTATCATGCATAGTATGCACTGTATTGTATAATAGTGTTAATAATCTTTTGAAATTAATGTGTTCACATGTACCCCATAGGATTTAACTGTTCTCTTGTCACATTGTACCATTCACATGAAATCTCATATATGCTTCTATATTACTATGAATTCATAGGCTCGGAACATAAACCTAGTGCAACTTATCATGCATAGTCTGCACTCTGCATAAGAGTGGTAACATTCTTTTGAAATTAATGTGTTCACATGC
Source organism: Cibotium barometz (assembly GCF_041138505.1). Lineage (NCBI taxonomy): Eukaryota > Viridiplantae > Streptophyta > Polypodiopsida > Cyatheales > Cibotiaceae > Cibotium > Cibotium barometz. The sequence continues at coordinate 33,099,939 of NC_141067.1, forward strand.
ATCATAGGACTTAATGGTTCTCTTGCACATTCTACCATTCACATGAAATTTCATATATCTTCTATATTACTGTGAATTTATAGGCTTGGAACAATTTGTTTCAATATTAAATTCTCTAGTTTTGCCTATACATAAATGCTCTTTTCATTGTGTATAAGTGACTCCTTTTCACACTAGGTCGACCAACTTAAAATAAGTCCATCATTATTACTAGTCTTAAGTAATTTATTATGTACACGAAGTCCTTAGACTTTCCCTATTTGATATTATGCTCAAGTAAGGTCATTGTATATGTTCCAATGTTGTACTGTGTTGAAATATACAAGTGAATAGGGTGTGTGCGGGAACAAGCCCCTAGCAAGAGGCTGTAAAAGAGAATCTGTAAATGTGAGCGAACCTGTGAAAAGGTGAGAAGTATCTACTGGGAGAGAATAAAGGGTAGCATGAGGAGATTTAGGAGGTGTGGAGATATTTGGGAGAGGTGGAGAGAATCAATCAAAAGAGATGGAGTGAATCAAGGAGAAATCAATGGGATTAGATGCTTGGATGTAAACTCTATAAATTGAGGCATTGGACTAATGAGAATTTGCTGGTTTTTGATTATCCATGCCTACATTAACCTATTAGTTAATTGCTCACTAATCACATCTTAATTATCATCTAATCTCTTTGTTAATGATATTGATTCTAGCATTTGATCCACCATAGCTCATCACATTGCTGCAAAATTAACATGGTATTAGAGCCTAGCCTAGAATCCATCAATTTATGAGTCCATTATCTTGCTAATCACTTGGCTAATTAGAATTAGTAGATAATTAACTTTTACCTCTTTTTTCAATTAGCCTCTATACCCCCAGCTGGTGGAGGAGCTCTTTCTCCCTTCATACATCAAATTAGACCAAACCGTTTTAGCCAAGCATAGCTATAACCCTTGTGCTCCAGCCCATTCAAACAAAAGCTCAAACCGCTGGCGCAAGTAGCAGTTCTATGCGATTTTGCAAGCGTCTATTTTCTGAAGAAAAAATGAGATCTCTGCTGCTCCAGATACAATGGGTCTAATTCTTCTTGGACCCTAGGGGTTTTCAAGGGTGCTCTACAAGCTGGTGAAGACAGTTTGATTTGATCAAGTCTACAGTGAGATCCAAGCTCTTCATCAAATCTGCAAGTGACTTTGGTAAAACAGAGATTAAGCATTCAATGTTTAGTCAAATATTGTGTTTCTTAGCTTAATCCTCTACTAGACTAATTGCTATTGATGGCCTTGAAAGGATTTGAGCTCATTTGAACTCTAAGGTCTCACATATGGACTCCCTGCATACTCTGTTTTCTGCACACAAAACAAAGGATTAATTTATTAATCAGTGATTAATCAACACTAATCACTGTATTTTGGTGCAATTGAGAGTTCAAATTAACCATTAGGTATCTGATACAGATCCCTATAACTTCAGATTGTAATTCGACCCTTGATTTAATGTAATTTTTGGTAAAATTATGCTGATAAATTTGTGGTAATCATCATCTTGCATTTACCCCTTGGTTAATGCCTGTAAATCACACTCAAATTCAAGATTATTCATAGCCAGAGTTGCATTTGGGAATGTGCATAAGAATGAATGCTATTTGCATTATGTATTAGGCACACATGGGTGATTACATCATTGTGAAAATGGGATTAGACATTGCCCTTGTCCAGAATAAGGCAAGAGGTAAGACCTCCTGCATAGATTTGGTTTGCATTACATAATGACACAAGATAAACATCAAAAGCCCAAAAGAACTGTCAACAATACATTAAAACATGTTGCTCATATGGAGCAAGAACTGACGGACAAGCTTGTGGCCCCAGCCATGAAAGAAGAAGAATATCTCTTTCCAAGAGGAGGATTAACACCGAGAAGAAGAGCTAGAGGAAGCATTGAAGGAAGACATGGATGCGTGAAGAGAAGCTGCCATGACAAGAAGACTGAAGACAAGAGAAGATGTGAGGCTCCAAGAAGTGAGGAGCCATGTGAAAATCTCAGAGAGAGAGAGAGAGAGAGAGAGAGAGAGAGAGAGAGAGAGAAACCCCGCAACCTAATGTAACCTGCCCCAACAGAGTAAAACCACCTCTGAGCCACCGATGATGTAGGCCATGTGGTAGATGTATGTGTGAGCACTTTAGTCAAGGTCACGGGCACTTGTAGTAGCCTTGGACATATAGAGAGAGAGAGAGTGTCAAGGACTATGAGTTTAGGGACTTGAGGCACTGGTCGTGGACTATCAAGTAAGAAGGAAACTTGGTATAGGGTCCAGGTGTGCTAGGATTATTCACTTGAGGAGAGGTGTGCTAGGCACTGGTCGCGGACTATCAAGTAAGAGGGAAACTTGGTATAGGGTCCAAGTGTGCTAGGAGTATTCACTTGAGGGGAGGTATTGAAATATACAAGTGAATAGGGTGTGTGCGGGAACAAGCCCTTAGCAAGAGGCTGTAAAAGAGAATCTGTAAATGTGAGAGAACCTGTGAAAGGTGAGAAGTATCTACTGGGAGCGAATAAAGGGTAGCATGAGGAGATTTAACAGGTGTGGAGATATTTGGGAGAGGTGGAGAGAATCAAGCAAAAGAGGTGGAGTGAATCAAGGAGAAATCAGTGGGATTAGATGCTTTGTAAACTCTATAAATTGAGGCATTGGCCTAATGAGAATTTGCTGGTTTTTGATTATCCATGTCTACATTAAGCTATTAGTTAATTGCTCACTAATCACATCTTAATTATCATCTAATCTCTTTGTTAATGATGTTGATTCTAGCATTTGATCCACCATAGCTTATCACATTGCTGTAAAATTAACACACTGGAGAGTGAGTAAGATGGCAAAGCGTCTTACGGTAGGTTGGGCGCGTGAAACCATGTTAATCTACAAAATTGGTTAGCATTGGAGAAGTGTGGTAAATCTTAATGTAAGGTTTATGTGGAAACCATTATGCTCACATGCATGATATAAATTTGGTGTGTACTTTGTTTGGCCAATCATGTCCACGTGCATGATATACACATAAAACCACGTGTATCCGATCTCTCAACCCTCCTCCCCTCCCCTCCCCTCCCTTTGTCCCCTTTTAACATCCTAAAGACATGTGATTATCCTAGTCTTGTGTTCTCTTGTCCTTTTTTCTCAAAAACACCATCATCAATGAGAGTTGCTTTATCTTTTGCTAGATGCAATATGGTTTTCTAAATTCTTGTGGCATGTTTCCTTCCCACCATGCAAGACTTAGCAAAATTGCCAACAAATATTCTATACATTCACTTTATGGCATGCCATAGTAGAAGGAATATGGCTCATTGATTCCTTGATTTTTCTAAAGAAAAATCATTTTTCTACTAGCATCATACACATTATGTCATGCCATATTTGTAGGGATATGTCCTTTTTTAAGGGGACTACATCCTTTCAAAAATGAATTTAGAAAAAAGTGGAATGCCCCTAAAAAAGGAAGCAAAGAAAATGCATGTAGATAAGAGCCCTACGCTTCATGGATACCTATTATTGGATATGGCATCTTATTAGGGTAATAATGCTAGCTACTTGTGTTGCTAGAAACAAAAGTGCATACTAACTCCAAGCCCAAGAGTATTTATTTATAACCTAGCAATAAAGTTTGGCATGGGTTAAAATTTTTATGGTAAACTTCCAAGGTAAAATGACAATAGTTATTTTGTTTTTAATCCACAAAAAAATCTCTCAATGCTAATAATTGAACCCATAAAAGGTTTTTAGCATATTTTTTTCAAAATTGGCCCAAGATGCAAAAGACTTATAATATATGACTCATTTCTCACATTTAATCATAAAAAATGTTAAGTATAAGCTCATTAGTGTCTCAAAATAGACTCCCACACCTTGGATCTATGTAAACTACTATGATACAAAAAGAACCAGCTTATGGATCAATGTGCGAATGGCAATTGGCGATTTGCTCCTTTGCAACCCATTACCCCATGCATGTATCACGCGTCACGCGTGTATAAGGCCCCTTGTGGATTTAGACTCTTGAACTTACATATTCTAACTCGTGCATTTCCACATACTTTTTGTTCGAGAAAAGATTTTGAAATTTAAGAATTATTATGTGTATGTGGATCTAAGTGAATGCCCATGATGGCAACCCACCCAAAAAGAAAGAGAGAGAGAGAGAGAGAGAGAGAGTATCTTTAGGGACAACACAAGTAGCTTGAAAAGACCATGCGCCCTTTTTTTGCAAATGTATGGTTGTGAATGGTTTTCCATGGAGGAAAGGTGGGTTTTAAAATGCAAAACCAAAGGTGAAGGCCTTCTGAAAAGGGAGACAAGCATCCTGGTCGTGAGGATCCTAGTGATGGAGGTGGTAGGCCCAATTGGTGCTTTGGTATTGGTTCTTGTTTGCCGAATTGGTGTGCACGAGTATATTTTGAAGCTCTATTATTGGCTAGACCCCTCAGAAAAAGAGTGTCAAGTTGGCGGGCCGCGTTTGTACGTGTGCGTTATGCATGCCATGCATGGCACACGAAAGCTTGCGGGTGCTGCATGGACGGGATGGCACGTCACCGCACTATCAAAGAAGCTCCACCGCACGCAGCTTAATCCAGCTCCACAGCTCAATGCCAAACCTTAGTCGAACCATAATAATTGCTTTTATGATACCTTGGATTAACCACCTTTGGACCAATAATTATTCGATGGGAATTTGTATGTGACGTCTGGTCTTACGCGCTATTAATTAACTATCGTGGCATACTCAAATCCTTACCCTAATGTTTGAGGAGTTAAGTATCTTGGTGAGCTTTGCATGGAACTTATGCTACCAACCTTTCTATAGCTCGTACCAACCTTTGGATTTGTGATTTTTTTCAACCCTTGGGAATGACCCTAGTGCCCACTACCACGTGGAGCAACTCCCTTCTTGGAATTTGATGAGAAAATGTATAAAATAATTCAAATAATAAGGGGAGGAATTGATGGCATTATAGCATGTCCCCTTAGTGCAAAAGCTGGGTAAAATTTCATCACTAACGAGGAAACCAAGCCTTTATTGATTTGAGCTTGACTAGCCACTTGTAATTAACAGTGTGTTAATTGTGGATCGTATAGGGTCCTTTTTTGTTGGGACCAATAATAATTATATATTTATATCAGCAGAAAGGGTCTTTTTTTAATTTTATAATATATTCCTAAAAACAAGCTGCTATGGTACATATCAGTGAAAAGATTGAATGGTGGAATAACGTATTGATAACATTTCATTTTTCAATCTGGGGGGGGGCGGACAAATTATGTGGATGTGAAATCGTTTCAGAGATGGGCGCCCACACTGGTCGGGCGTTTGGCCAGCCGGCCGTCCAAGCGATGAGACCTTAGACGTAACTCGTAAAAGTGATGGTTAGTCTCGTCCTTAATTCAACGCATTAGAGCACCCATTTATGTATATAAACGTTACAAGTGCATCACAATAATAATGTGAGACTAGTCTCCTAGAGACTAAAGGTCAACAATCAAAGACCTTTTCCAATTGTGAAAACGAAAGCCACAATGCACATTGTCTTATTATACAAGTCCCCTTTTTAGCTAAAGGTTCGTGTTTCAAATCCATACGTTGGCATTTCTATTCCTTCCACGTTTCCTTCTCCTCCTCCTCCACCTTTGCGTGTTTAATGTTGTTCCTCGGGAAAATTCCTTGGCATAAATTTTTCAACCTTCGGCATGCTTTGCTCAAGTATAATTTGGCATGCTTTGGGTAGCTACCAGGTCCTTACCATAGACTATGGTCAAACAGTTATTGGAGTCTGGTATAGTTTGATAGTGAAAGTGGAGAAAAGCTTTCCTATGAGTGCATATAAAAAGACTAAGCGTGTAAGGTGAGCCCATTGGAGGTTGACTAAAGTAGAATGATTTAACTATAGTCAACAAGTTTCTTGAAACTAGACGTGTAATCATAGCTTCTTAACAAAAAGAAAATCATGAAGATTGAATTGCATTTCCCTCAAGAGTGAAAATGCCACTAAAGTATGCTGGAGAAGGTTGGAGTACTTTCTCTTCTCTCGTCAAATGGCATCAAAGAATATATGCTCATGAGTACCCAATAACCAATGGTGCAATTGTACTCAATGAGTCTTAAATTCATACACTATTCGGCAAGCATTATGATGCAATGTGGAAACGTTTTGCATAAGATTTTTGTCCTAAAACAATGAAACCATGTTAAATTATAAATAAGCAAGATTATGATAGACTTCAAGTATTAGACGAAAATTCTTAAATTATATAAATAAGCAAGAATATTATGGACTTCAAGTTTTAGAAGAAATCTCAAAGCAGGAAATATACAGTTACTTCCATCATTCAAAGCATTCATGTTGAATTTATAAAAACTTATAAAATTCAATGTCGATGTCAAGAAAAACATGAGGATGATGTAAGTCTTCTCATTTAAAATTATTATCATGGGTAGGCAGTAGCCCTTGCAAAGCATAATTTCACCTTCCATGTATATCTCTTAGTGCACCGCTCTTCTTGAGGCAACCATCTCTTCTATTGAAAAGTGCCTTGCTCTTCATGTAGAGCATGCTAACTTGGCTAGAATTCATTGATTCTACCCTCGTCCATCTCAAAACCTTGCTCCACCTACTTGTGCTCCCCAAACTTCTCTTTCCTTGCTTTACATATGCCCACCAATGTGCTAGAAACAATTTCATCAAAGTTACAACTATCCACATTGCTTCTACTTGCCTCAAGGGGTCACTTTGTAAGAAGCTTTATAGTACGTACATGCAAGCGTGCATTTAAGATACCCCTAATTTTTAAGATATGCACATTGCTTCTACTTGCCTCAAGGGGTCACTTTGTAAGAAGCTTTATAGTACGTACATGCAAGCGTGCATTTAAGATACCCCTAATTTTTAATTTCTACCCTTCATTACACAATTGTTTATCACCCCCCTTTTATAAATTTACATTTTTGGATTTTGAATTTAAAACACTCTCACATAAAATAATACCCACCCTTTTATAAATTTAGATGTTAGGATTTTGAATTAAAAAGTCCCTCACATAAAATAATTACATTAAATGATCTTTCATGCATATGGCATGTAGGTCCCTCAACTATAAAAACTTTCCTCCATGCACTAAGGTGCTATGTTACATATGTATAAAGTCATGAAATACCCCCCCTCCCCACCAAACTCGTCCCCACACCCCTCAAGCCTACTTGTTATATTCCTAGGAAAATCAAAGGTAGAAGAGCTAACTAAAGTTAATGGGATGTGCGCTAGAATCCGAAAGTGTCCTAAGAGTGAACATCTAGACAGTGGGATTTGTACTTAAGTTTGATGGTTAGGGTTAAAGACACCAATCAAATAAGGTTGAAAGGTATTGAAGTAGAAAAAAAAACTAAGAATGTATTGGGATCTTATTTATTAACATGGCTTTGTCTTTCTAAATGGATTCTTACTTTTATTTACACACTTCTACATGAAAGAGGGATCGTAAATTGAAGTAGGAAAAAAACTAAGAATGTATTGGGATCTTATTTATTAACATTGCTTTGTCTTTCTAAATGGATTCTTACTTTTATTTACACACTTCTACATGAAAGAGGGATCGTAATCATGGAAGACCCGTAGGTGAGATCATTCATACAAAGCTGGGATGTGAATGTTTCTTGGTTCTAGTTAGCCTATCGTGGTGTGCTTTCCTCTTACCCATTGATTGGGGGTGAGGTCGCTCAACTCTATGGTTGGGCTACCCATTTAAGATTCTTTAATAATCAAGCTTAAGGCAATTGTCCAAGGAAACCATGCAACTATGAAGTTGAGAAATCTAAAGTGGTGTTAAAGAAGTTTTCTTTTTGAGAGTTTTCTACACCTACACTCACCACACATGGGTCGGTCATACCTCTACTCCCTTCCATAGCTGTGGAAAGCTGATAAGGGGATTGAACCTAGGACCATTGGCTTGGACTGCAACACCTTAACTAGTCAGGCTACACACCTTGGACTTGCTAGGAAAGTTTATTTGGTATTAGCATAGATTTGGAGTAAAGATGTCAAAGGATAACTAGTACGAGCAATTGAAATCATCAATAGAATCATTGGAAAATTGTCTAGAGGTGATATTTATTTTGTTTTATTGCGTTAAGAATTATTATTTGTAAAGGTCAATGATTTTCCTTTAAATTTCCCTGCCCAATAAGTAAAAGATTTCTAGTCAAGATAGGAAGAAGATGGGTGCAGCTCGCATGTATTTTTTGTGTGAAAAGCACGCAGATGCCCTTTTTGGGTGGGAAGCCCTTGCATGAAGGCTCAAGGTTGTCATACCCAATTTTTTAAAAAATTTCACATTTTTTTACACAACTGGTCACCCCCATTTTATGAGTATTTATTTTTAATTTAAAAATCATTTTTATGAATTAAGATAAACAAATATTACATTGAGAGACTAATTATTTAATCTATATATGGCATGCAATTTCCTTAATAAGAAAACTCCTTTGTGCATGGAGGTGCCTATCCCCTCAAAGCTTTATGCTAAAACCTTTAAAAAATGCTTAAAAGAAAAATTAGATGTGTGGTGTTGCAGCAATAGGTGTGGGGTGGTAAAGGAAGAACCTAATTTCATCAATGATCTTATGTTTAGATACTTCTATATTTTCCCAAATGGTAGAAAAAGTAAAAGGTTTACAACCATCTATCATTGTATGACTACAAACATGCTAGCTATAAAGTAAATTTTTTAAAGGAAAGAGTTACTACTCCATGTGACCATGAAGGGCCCAAGGTGGGAGACAACTCAATGCTTGTTATTAACATAAGAGAAGAGATAGCAAAGAGATAGCACTATGTAAAGAACCTCGGAGCTAGGAATTGCCACCCATTGCTTGAGGTAAGAGAAAGGTGATAGCTGTAAGCTTGGTTGCAAAGAGAGAAAGTCTCATTAACATCTACGGAAGGCCAAAATGACCCATGAGACCAATATATGAATACATAAGTGACGATCATGAATTATGTCAAATCTAGGCCATGAGTTAGGATGAGTAGGGATCATGGTCTTATCTCAAATCTAAAAGGAACACTCAACTTAAAAAAAATACTAAGCTAAAATGAGCCATCCTAATTCTTATCTCTTATAAGATACAACATTTGATGTAGTAGTCAATTGATGTTGGTGGTGAGGCTATGTTGGCAATATCTGCCAACTAGTGACGCTATGTTAGCAATATCTACCACTATTGAATTTGGGTTTCAAAAAATTTTGGACAAGGTTTTTTCCATCACGAAAAACTGTCTATTTTATTTATGTGCCTTTTAAACTTTAGTGAGTTCAACACTTTTTTTATTAGGACTACCATGATAATCTCATATATAGTCCAGACCATGATTGCTTTTAGCTTTTTTGATTGTGTGAGGATGTCCACATTGTTGGCTGTTTTGGTATCATATGTGAGGATGTCCACCTTGTTGGCTGTTTTGGTATCATATGTGAGGATTTCCTGATTGCTAAATGCTTCCAACTTCTTTAGTGTAGAGACCATTTCCACTCTATAACTTGAGTTACATGAGCCGATTCCTCCCACAAATCAACCCATATGTCTTCCATCCTCCTACCAATTCAGCTTTGGAGGGAAATGGTCTCCCTTTATGTTGTTTCCTTCATTTGGTGATGGCCATTGCTCGTAGGGCACCAATTGTCTCTTGCTATTCTTCTTTTATCTCCTCTTTCACCCCTTCCTTCACCGTTTCCTTGACCTTGATGAGTATTATTTCTTGGTACTCAATGATCTGAATTGACTAGTTTTTTTGCATGAAGGGTCCTTTAGAATACTACTAAGAAAGGCTTATGTTCATCGAACAACATGCCATTGGTTTCACTAATGCTACAAATTATCTATATGTATTGATGGGCTAGATAAAACTATGACCAAATGTGGGTGTCAAATCTAAGTTATCAACTATGAGATTTTCAATATCCTACACAGTTAAAAACTTAAAAGTGCCTTTTTCTCAAAATTTCAAGCGTGGTCCGAGTATTAAAGATTTCAACTCACTGGCAAGCTTTTTTTGCCATTGTTAATTAATTTGAGTCCATTGAGATGTCAAATCTCATATGTAATAAACTAACATTTGGGGGGCTCTTTTTAGGACATAAATAGAAGATTAGACAAATGAAAACCGAGTGAAAACCTCTTTACAAGGTCATGCTTAGCTTATATATTTCCCCTACATCATAAAAGTAATTTTTAACTTTGTCCCCCATCTTGGGCCAAATTAATTCCAAATTATGTTAAAGGATCCATGGCACATTGAGATAACGTTAAAGATATGATTCCACATAAAGCATCCCTTAGAGAGTGGAGGAGGCTTGGAGAAGCTTGACACTAACCTTTTTTGCCATTTTTAATTAATGTGACACCACAGGGACACTCATGATTAGAGCTCATATCTAATATATCAATATTTAGGGAGATCCTTTTTAGGACACTACTAGAAGATTAGTATGAAAATCCTCATTTACTTGTGCTACATTCACCCTTTTATTTTTGCTTGCACCATAAACGTAAGTTTTGAACTTGCCTCATCACAGTTAACTATCTCTAAATAATTCTAAGGAAGCCATGCCATCGTTCAGCCAAAACCTTTATGTTTGATTCCATGTAAAAAAGTATAGTGAGAAAAGACACCATGGCTTTAGGAGACCTAAATCTCCACATTTTTCTACATGGATCAGCATAGTATGATCCATAGTTTTTTTAATCAAGACTGCTAATGATGAGTTGAAAATATTATTCGAAGATAAAGTTTCTCTCACTATGTGTGTAATTGAAGGCCACAAGCCTTAGGGTTAGGGTTAGTAGTACACAGGCCTAAGGGGGATGGATGGAAGATATCCATCATGAGAACGTATGCAGGTAGTAAGAGAGAGATGATTGCACAACTCAATGTAGATTGATTGCATGACTTAATGTAGATTGATTACCATATCAAGTACATGTACTTGATATGAAGTACACCAAGTACATGCCTTTTTATAGGTTGCAAACCTTATCTTTTGACTCACATATGGGGACATGACACATGGCACACACTTATCGTATCTAGATAAGATGGTGTTCACATACATGTAGGCAAACTTACATATATATGTGGTGTTCACATCTATATAATTACATTTAGATGGTTATATACATATATATATGGTTACACACATATAAACACATATAGATGGTTACACACATAATGATATTAGCTACTACACCAAATGGATATACAAGACACAAGGTACTTTGAAATAACCAACAGAACCCCCTTTAGAGAGCGAGGGTAGAGTTATGAGGAATAAAGCTTTATACTTATAGTGATTTAGGCTCAATGGTACCACGTGATGCAAAAGATCATAGTGGTCGTATTTGCATGATGCAAAAGATCATAGTGGTCGTATTTGCATGATACAATAGATCACAGCGAAGCCTACAAACAGTCAAGTTCAGTCTCGAGAACTACCTCTGACTCAAAATAAGGTTAACATGGAATTTACGTAGCCTTTTATAACACAAGGTGGTACAAATAATTAGGCAAGAAAACACATGGAAAAATATCACACACACACACATAAGATTATTTTTTAGAGTTTGGGAGACATCTCGGGAAGAGAACCCATTAGCTCACACACGTTGAAACATAGATTTTTATGTGAGATTATATCCCCCCTCGAATAGATGTCGATGATAAGTTTTCTTTCGATGGTGTTTCCAGGCAGTTAACACTCGGGGCATCATTTCAGGCTCCAATGCTAAGGTCGAGAATGTGGAATCACACAAATTGAGAGCTGTGCATAAGAAATCCAAAGTTTTTTGTCAATGAAGCAACTCTAATTTGATGCAGAGGTCTCAATTTCGGAAAAGCTTCAAATTTGTATGTGTGCGCAGGACCTAGAATTTGGTGTTTTTCTCCATGTTTAAGAAAAAGCCCCAAATTGTTAATGTTGTAGTGGCTTTAATGTTGATGCAAGAGCTCAATTTCTACAAAACCCTCAAATTTTTGTACATACATAGGCTTTGATTTGAAGATTTGGCCAGAAAATCAAAAGGCCTAATTTTAATTAATGTAGAAGAGCTTTAATTTGGGTCAATTTCTTTGATGCAGAGGTTTCAATTTTGGAAAAGCTTCAAATTTGTATATGTGCGTAGGACCTCTAATTTGGTGTTTTTCTCCATGTTTAAGATAAATCCCCAAATTGTTAATGTTGTAGTGGCTTTAATGTCGATGCAAGAGCTCAATTTCTATAAAACCCTCAAATTTTTGTACATACATAGGCTTTGATTTGAAGATTTGGCCAGAAAATCAAAAGGCCTAATTTTAATTAATGTACAAGAGCTTTAATTTGGGTAAATTTCTTTGATTTTCAGAAATCCCTAATTTTTATGAAGTACAAAGCTTCAATTAATTGATTTTCAACACATTCATAAAGAAGCCCTAATTTTAATTCAATATATATTCTTGAATTAAATGATATTCACCACTGTTAATGTTCATTTTTTTGTAGGTACAAGAGGCTAGAGCTTCGATGGGTGTGGAGACGGTAGCTTTGGCAAAGCATACGAAGACAACTTTATGTTTGTCTAGTAGGCGAGCTAGTCCTACAACAACAAGTAGACGCGACGAATAAAGTGAAGACGACAGTAGCACAACACAAACTGCTGATGTGGCACAAACGACAGAGGTAATACGAGATGGTCGCATATGGTTGATGAGGCGATTAGGAGGGCAGCATACAAACTGGCGAGACGGGTGGATGAGATGATGTGGCAGATGCTATAGCGCTGAGTTGCACAAGTGAATTGTGCATGCAAAGTAGGCATCGTTACTCAGGCCAGGTGACATTGAAGGCAGCAAATGGGCACTTTAGTGACATCATCGGGTTAGTGAGCTAGGTGTTGTGACTCGTTGAGGTGGAGCTGAGGCATAGCTGCATGGACTGAACCAGTGTGTAGGGGACGCCAACAAACAAGTGCACTGAGGCATGAAGGCGAACAAGTACCTGGAGAAGGTGTTATTATTGAAGGAAGGAGCAGCACATGGAGGCTTCTACTCTAGGCTCGAGTAGGAAAGACATAACTATGTGTATAGTGACAATTAGCACAATAAAGAATGAATCCCTATAAAAGAGAACCCTTAACTTGTGCTATGAAACCAATTTAAGGCTAGGGATAGCAGTACATAGCCCTTAGGGGGATGGAAGATATCCATTGTGAGAATATATGTAGGCAGAGAGAGAGAGAGAGAGAGAGAGAGAGAGAGAGAGAGAGAGAGAGAGAGAGAGAGAGGGAATTAAAGAGAGAAACTCAATGCTCCATAGAGAGATATGATTACACGACTCAATGTAGATTGATAAGAAGTACACTAAGTATATGCCTTTTTATAGGCTACAAACCTTATCTTTTGACTCACACAAATCACACTCACATATGGGGACATGACACATGGCACACGCTTATCTTATCTAGATAAGTTGGTGTTTAATACACATGTAGGCACACTTACACATAGATGAGGTGTTCATACTTAAATAGGTGTTCACACCTATACAAACACATATTGATGATTACACACATTGACAGGTACACTGGGTGGAAATATAGGACAAAAGAGACTTCGAAATACCCAACAGTAACATGAAATTTGGTATATTGTATATATGATTATCATTCAATTTTTTTTGTTAAACACCTATAAATTTGGTATATTGTATATATTATGACTATCATTGAAAATTTTTGTTAAAGATAGATAAATTGATGTTTGATGAAACACCAAAAAGAGTCACACATTATGTACAGGTACATGAATGGATTGTCCATATGTGCTGCTTATTCCACAATTTTCTTAATGAGCTTATCGCATAATTTTCTTTCTATAGGCATTTTAACATAAAAAATTGAGGGTACTTTATATGCATGCCTACATATAAAATATCATCGTACCCTCATGAAACAACAATAGAGCCACAAATCATGAAAAGGTACATTGATGGCCAACGTATGATGGTGTAAGGTGCTCAATCAAGGTTGCTAGTGATAATCCTCAAAAGCTTTTTCTATGACTTGTTCTTTGGTGAGTACGACAAAATATTTGGGGTACTTTATGTATGACTTTCATTAGAAAACATGTATCATCAATGAAATATAATTTGAGGCTCTATGAAATGCTAAGAGCCATGCTAAGGCACCAAAGACACAAGTGCTAATCTACTTAGATTTGTGGAAGATAAAAGCCAAGAGGAGATAAGGCCATAAAAGCCATGTAACACATGACTCCAGTCTTGAGGAGGCTTGGAGAGGCGTTTGCATGATGGTCTATGTGTCAAAACCATCGGTATGGCATCTCTTGGAAATATTGTAAAGCAAAGGAAGCACCAACTTCTACTTAAAGAAAAGTGGTGATATGTACCTAGTACTTAGCATGCTAAGGGTCGTGCATAAGTTTCATGACAGCTTGAAAGTTGTGTGATTTAACCTTTTGTTGTTGGTATGTACTATGGTTAATTACTTTCAATGTATAATGCGCTAGCATCACATGTGATTCTCACACCATTGTGTACCCATGAGGGTACGTGTAAATGAAACAAGCGCAAGTAAAGAACATTATAAGTGCTCTCTCGACTAATCTATTTTTCTCACACAAGTTGGTGATATAGTCCCTTTTTGCAGCCTTTTTAACATTGGCGCTAGGTCTATTTGATATATATATATATATATATATGTGCTTGCAACGCTATCAATAATTAATCGCTTATATATATATATATATATGCTTGCAACGCTATCAATAATTAATCGATAGGTCTATTTGATATATATACATACATATATATATATATATGCTTGCAACGCTATCAATAATTAATCGCTTCAAAAAGGCATCAATAACGACATCCTTGCTCCGAAACGCGTTGTGCTTTTTTTTTTTCTTTTTCAAAAGCCCGCCCTCCGTGTTTTTTATATTTAAGCTCAAAATCAAAAAATTACACCACTAATGCACAAATATATCTCATTGCTAGTGGACCACAAAGATCATATGACACATCTAAGTGCAAGAAAACTTGAACTCAAGATCAGTATCAATGCCAGTTTTATGAAATTATAGCTTGTAATATATTTACAACTGAATGTTGTTAGAACTTAGCACACATATGCATGTGTGTGGAGTAGAAGAAATGGGTTGAGATAAGGCATGAACCCATGTGTTCCAATATCTATACACATAAAGGAGTTGGAATGGACGGCATGATATAGCACGCCCCTATGTCCAAGAGTTGCTAGCATATTCTTCATGTTCACATAGTGACAATCCCCACATGGAGGAGTAATGTCATCATCATCATCACCATGAGTATGATCATTTTCACATGGTTTTGCCTAGATTTGGAGGAGGTTTGTGAGGGGGCTTATCGTAACAACCATCATCATCATCATAGGTGTCATCATTATCAGCATCATCATGTCTATTAGAAAATGGTAGGTTTTTGATGCTCCAACTCTTGGGCAGTAATGAAGGTTCCATGGAAGCCATAAGGGACTCTGGAAGGAAGCTTTATAGAGGCCACCATGTGAAGGGAAGGGGAGCTTGCATCTAAAACTAGAAGCTCTGAGAGGCCAGTGTCCTCATTGTGCATGAAGGTGAGCACATATCCATCATCCTCGGGGGTGGAAGGGTCTAGTGAGCGAGGCACAAACATGGGCTCTCCACCGTAGCAATTGGGAGGGTACATGAATGAAGCCACAATGTTATTATCATTGGGCTTATTGTGAGTACTAATATTGACTACATTATTGTTATCATCTACATGGGGATGGGGATCATTAAATGGATGGAGGTTAACCTTGGCGACTCCGGAAACCTTAGGCCAGGGCTCAGCAATGGCTAAGTAGGCGAATTGGGTTTTTTTCCCTACTAATTTGCGGTTAATTTGGCCAGCCTCTAGGTTGATAGAAGGAGAGATTGCACGTCTAGTGGAAGTTAAGGTGGTTAGATTAAGCCGGATTTCTGACAAAATGCTGCAAAGGGACTCTTTAGATTCGTTGAAGATGCTGTCGGGAGGCGTCATGCAGGAGCCAATCACCACAACTTCATCGCCATCCTCCCATGCGTTCCAAAGGTGGAAGCAGAAGCAATCTGGGACGTCGATCCACCGCATTTCGCGATCATCGACGGCGTTGCGTGGCAAGATGCCGAAGCGGGGCATTTTGCCTTGCTCATGGACGACGGGTGAACCCCCGCTTAGCATCTCCGGGAGCTTGAAGATCACTTGTTGGTCGGGGATCACCACGTATTTCTGCGTGATTGCGAAGTCATGCATCATGGTAGGCTCTCTCACTGCGGTAATGCTCACCTCGGGGCCTCTCTCTCCATCTCTGGATATTCTAAAATACTTCAAATAAGGCTTTTTAATCACATCATAGCTTAATGCAAATAATTCCCCCGTCTCTAAGTCAACCTTAGGATGTGCTATCATAGCTGAACTTAATTGCCCATTGAAATCATATCTACCTAAGGTCTCTAAATCACCCGAGCTCGTGATTTTAACTGCATACGGCAGATCATCTTCCGACATAGCTAGAAGGTGGCCATTGAAGAAGACCACTCCTGCATTGGCAACCCCCATGCCTTTGCTGCCATCAACTAATCCAAACAAGCAGCGAGCATAGAAAAGCAGTAAGCGAGCTACACCACTATGGCCATGGAGCTCTCCAACTGCCTTTGGGAAAATGGCCCGCCCCACCCTCTTCTCCTCTCTCAGACGATGGGTTTTTGTGAACCTATTGGCGTAGCTTGCTATGCCTTGCTTCAACCTCACAGCATGCAGCATGCCATCTCCATCAAAAAGATGGTGCCCGGCCACTGGCTTAAACATTGGATTGGCCCCATTGCGGACATACACGCCTTCTACACCCTCAGGTAGCTCGCCCTCCACTTCTAGCTCGTGTTGAACTGCACTCTCTGGCACAGGAAAGAAGTTGCCAGCCAGCTGAACGCCTGGATCAGCTGTAGGAGGAAGCGGATGCTGCTTCTCAAGTGAAGCTATCAAGCTTTTCTCCACCATGTCCAGAGCCCCAGCTACTAGCTGCTGCAATGGGTTCCATGATTTAACCCCCTTTTGAGGCTTTGTGATAGGATGTTGGTGGAGACGAGGATTGGGAGTGGGGTTTATTGGGGTAAGCTCACGTGATGGGGCGGTGCTGATGTTATTGGGGGGTTTGTAATCTAAACGTGAGATTACAAGGAAAGGTTGATCAGGAGGGGTTGATGTAATAAGGAGGCGAGTTGAGGGTGTGATTAGTGGGGAGAAAGCTTGGGAATGATGGAAAGAGAGCTGATCCATGGAGGGGGTGGTGGCGGCTACTAAGCAGCCAAAGAAGTGCTTGGCAGCAGAGAGTTATAAGTAGGGTTGGGGGGTGTGAGTGTGTGTGAGAGAGAGAGAGAGAGAGAGGCGTAGGAGGACGAGAGGAGAGAGAGTGTCTTTCAGAAGCTGAAAATATACTCGACACATTGAAGTTAATATATAGGCAGGAGCTTCAAGTTTGTGGTGGGGCGCCTGCTCTCTTGTGTGTCAGGGTGTCTCCTGCCTGTGCAGGTTGTCCAAGCCACTTGTTCGACCGGTGGGTCCCACCACTTGAGCAAAGGTTCACTCCGTGGCCAACAAATAGGAATTGAGAAAATAGCAGAAAGGCATCCAACACGTGGCTCGTACGCAGCTTGAAGAAAGCTTTTTTAAATTGTATATTTGACCAAAAGAGAGTGTCCGTGTCCGTGTGTGTGAAAGAGAGAGAACGCAGACCGGGCCCCGTTGTCCCCCCGGTCGCCCGCCGTCCCTTTCCCCGCCCCTCCGTCCATAAACGAACGATCGCAATCACCTTACCCCATCCCGCCGTCCACGCTTCCTTCACCGGCTTCGCACACTCAATACATAGCTTCCTAACCTTTCCTTCTAAAGAATTTTAAATCCTCTCACATTATCTTTGACCATCCACACAATAGAACACTCCACCAAAACTAAGTGGCAAGTCCCATGCCCATCTAACCTAGAGTGTTTGTGTTCAGGGAAACACACGCATCTGGCCAAAATTTTATACATTTGAGACACCTGAACTTGATTAGCCACATATTCCAACTGGTCACCTTCAACTTCTTAACCTTCTAAATCTAAACATGCCTCACCCACCCCCCACGCACATGTGCATTCGTAAATACCACATTTGGCATCCCAAAATGAGGTGTCTACTTGCAAAGCATTACTCTGTATATTGATTTCAAGAATATCTACTAACCTTATACAAATAAAGGCCAAGACAAATAAGACATATAAATTTTGAAGGCTACTGTGCCTTGAGGAAAGAATTAAATCATATAGTCTATTTACATAAGTGAACCATTATATGTGGCACATAAGATAGCTTTGATTTCAACCTACCCTATCTCTAGTGCTACCTAGGAGAGGATTCAACTATCCTATGTACTTCACACTCCCAGAAATCGCTAAAACGTTCCTTTTGGATTTGGACTACAAGTAGCTCAACTTAACATCTACTAAAATAAAAAGGTTGCGATGTGTGGTGCTTTCTTTTTTGAATTCTTGAATCAAGATTTTATGTAGCTTTTATGTAGAATGATATATTTGAAATAAAGGAAAATGTAGGGGGTATTCTTAGACTAATGCTATTTTACAAGGTTCATCATGGGCTATTTTACATGTAGGGGCTATTTTACATGTAAAATTTCTAGCTGTTTTAAAAAAATCACCAAGAGTTACTAGTTTTTTGTGAGTTACAATAAAAAATGCATAAAAATTACACTACACATTAGATATAAAAATTGAAAGGTTTTTCTAACATTTCTATACTCTCAATAAAAAAATACATTAAAAATACACCACACGTTAGATATAAGAATTTAAAGATTTTTCTGATATTTCTATACGCTCAAGTCCATGGAAGAAACATTTTTGCCAACCTATCCATGTTCCTACCACCCTTATTTTTTACCTTGATTTGAAAGCAACCCAATAGTCATGGAGCCAAAAGTGTTCCTATTTAACCTTTCTATTACTCTTACATGTAAATATAAACGGTTTCTAAGTGAATAAACTATCATGGAGCTAGAATAGTGATCCATTTACTACCTTAATAAACTATGTGCCAAGAAATGTAACCTTTTGATTTTATTAGATTTATGAACTTGTCATTTACTTTTAGTGTAGTTGCTCCAACTTACTATGCCTAACTCAAGCAAGTAAATAATAGCATTAAAGTAAGAGCAAACATACATAGTAAATAAAGTGAGCAAAAAAAAACATAACGTTATCACATTTCAGAAAATGCAGTGAGAATTTGATGTACTTTTTCAATACCTTATTATTTAAGAAAAGGGATGGTTGTTTTAAAAAGGGATGAGTATACAAGAAAGACTCATCATGAATGACAACAAAATCATGCAAATGGTCCAAGTGTTTAAGTTTTCTTGAAACTTTTCTCTAAAACCTCTAAAAAGTCAAAAATTGTTATTATGATCTATTAGTGCAATTTTGAGAAAACCTGTTGCAAAAAAAAAATCAATTTTTCTAAACTTTTAAATACATAAATTTCATGATGAAACATTCAATTCTAGAAAACACTAGCTTTTTACAATAGAAAAGCGTGGCATTGCTTCAAAGCTGCACAAGAAAATCACAATGAGTCAAAAGTGCCTTATCTACACACCATGCACATACTAAGACATTCACTCAACATTCTATCTCAAATATTTCACAACTCTCTTTCGTAGCCAATGTGGCACTTGTAGAGTAAATCCATAAATTATTATTTTTGGTATCTCTTAGCCTTAAAAAGTAAGTCCCATGATAAATTGATTCTTCTTTTTCTTATATTCAATTATCTTTAGATCTTATTTTGTAGCCAATGGGTCATTGATTGTTCCATAGTACCAATGTATGTACCAATGCACTTGAACTGTATTGGCTATTTGTTTCCCCTAAAATACTTTTTAGAACCAAAATACGTAATCTTTTCATCATTTGAAGCCAATAATACAACCTCGTCCATGATTCTCTCACACCTTCATTGTTCATGTTATCAACACTTTGAGGACTTTCTTGAACAAATATACATTTTTCTTGTTTCTTTATGAGCCATTTGCATTAACTCTTGTTGGAATGGAAGCCTCACTAGCACTAAAGATTGCCAAGTTTCCATTATGGTAAAAGTGATCCTCCCAAAGGTTGGACAATCTTTAGTGCTGGTGATCCAATTGCCAAGTTCCCATTACGGTAAAAGGGATCCTCCCTAAGGTTGGACAAACATGGCTTGTTTTTCAAAATTCTCACATTTGTTAAAGTCAAGTAACTTTTTAGGATAATTTACAAAATTTGACATGCTTTGAAATTGAGCAATTGGTTGGATACTAAAATCTATATTTTGATATCCTTTTTAGAAAATCATTTTTTATTTTTTATTTTTTAGTTTTGTTGTTCTCTTTATATTTAAACTCTTGGAGACTTAGAGTCTTGGAGCTTCTCTCTCCGCACTGAGCCTTGAAGCCGTAGAGCTTCTCTCGAGTCTCAATGCAACCTTCTCTCTATGTCTAGAGCGTTGAAGCCCTAGAGCTTCTGTCAATGCACTCTCCTCTTTATGTCTAGAGCCAACCATAGTAACTGAATCGTATGTACAATGTAATCCCTTTTTTTGCATTTATTTCTTCATGCGCATCAGGGTATGGAATTTCTCTCTAACTGTAGATATGTGACCTCTTTGTGTGGCCTTTATGAATGCCTACACATAGCTTGTGTGCATGCCTATGCATGAGGCGGGATTGCTTTTCTTGTGATTCCATGCATTGGTGAGACCTATTTTTTTTTCATACGTCCCTCTCTTGTGGCATGGACTACTTGTGCATCTTATAAACTTTCCTTTTCATCATAAATAGGTAGTATTTATTAAAAACAAGAAACATTTGGCATCTTTCAAAAATTCCATAAAAAAGGTTCACTTTTTACCTCTTTTTGAAAAGTGGTCTATACATGTGTACAATACTGCCAGAAAATAATAATATTTTGGGCACTGCGTATTTCTTATAAAAATTGACATGAAAAAAAGACTTGGTTTTTCTTATTTTTTGAGATTATAACTAAAAATCTAACAATAAGTCTTCAAAAGCATACCAAAATAGAGACACTGTTTTATCATTGCCATCTTCAATCCAGAAAAAAATGATACAATTATAAAAAGGAGCTATTTGTTAGACATATAGCTCATGGCATATTTATGGTTCCTCACAATCACTGCTATGTATACCATGACCATCACTAGTTGATGTGACTTCCCCTAAGAAGGTAGATGAGGCATCCTCATCTTCACTATCCACACATACATTTTTTTCTTCTATGTGTACACTTGAAGTTTAGACTCCTTGGGTCTGTGTTGCCCTGCTAGCATGATTGAGGATGTGCTATATAGAACGCAACTATAACAAACCATTAGTTTACATGAATATATTTAAAAAGTGTTATCTTGATACAATTATTATCTTAATTATAAAACCCTATTTTGGCTCTTGATCAGAGTAATGCTAAACTCCATTTTAAAGCTCTTGAGTATCACAATTTATAAATTGATAATATATACTTTTTTTTTGGGAGAGTGTTACGTATAGATGAATTTTAAAATATCTTGAATAAGCTTATATTTAAAAGTTATCTAATTTTGAAAAAAAATTACACTCATTTTTAAAGAAAAAATGTGTGCTTGATGTGAGAAAAAGAAATTATAATGGTAATTTTAATTGTTAAACGAGTTTAGAAAGCATGAAAAAGCTCGGTTTGGGAAAAAATGGGTTATACCTTCCAGAATACTTTTTTGTAAAATATGAGGTAGGGGCTTGGGTTCGGATCCTGCAGGTTACGACACATGGTAAGGATCTGTTAGCTATAACATTTGCAGCCAACTTAATGCAGAGCAACAACTTTTCAGCTAAAAGTTGATCTTTTGCATTAACTTGATGCAAACATCAACTTTTTGGCTAAGAGTTGATGTTTTGTATCAAATTGATGCAAAACATCTTTTGTGGAAAAGTCGATGTTTTTGCATCAAGTTGATGCAAAACATTAACTTTTGTGGAAAAGTCGATGTTTTTGCATTAAGTTGATGCAAAACATTAACTTTCTACACAAAACATCAAATTTTCCACAAAACTTGTCATGTAGGCTGTAATGCTTATTGACCGATGGCCAGATGGGGCTTTAGCGTCAACGCCTTGTCTGGAGCGCCGAGGACGTGGCCATCTAGGGTTCAGTGGGAGAGGACGTCCATGCGGAGTCATGGGCGGCCAGGCTAGTGTGGACGACATGCCACACACTATATAGCCTGGGGGGGATGAGGGGCAATCCTCATTCTTTCTCTGTGGGGGCAGGGTGGTGAGCCAGAGGCCGTCCCCTCCGGTGGTAGCGCCGTAGTGGTGTCACATTGATCTAACATTGGTATCAGAGCGTCAGTTCCATTTGGTCAAGGTTCGTGCGTGACCGGGGTGACCGGGGACCGACCGAGGACCGGAGCCCACTCCCGGAGCCCACTCAATGGTTTTCAACCATTCAATAAAAAATCTTATCCTCATCTCTCTATAGGGTACAATTGACTACGTGGAGGGAGGCGGCCATAGCTGGAAGGAAGGGTTCTCTCTCTCTCTCTCTCTCTCTCTCTCTCTCTCTCTCTCTCTCTCTCTTCATTGCACACACCCAAGCTCTCCATTGCAGGCACCTTTCTCTCGGATCGGAGCATCCCGGAGTAGCGGCGCTTGTAGAGGCTCGCAGCGCAACACAAATCGACAGTCGACGACAGTCGCTCCTCGCAGGCGACCGTAAGGGGGGTGACTATTCTCTCTCCACCACCACTGCTCATTTTATTAGCATTTTTTTTGTAATTTTTGAGTTCTCGCATTTTTATTTGTGCAAGAATTAAAATATGTCTGCTAGGCGTAGTGTGTCCCCACGGCCTTCTACTTCTCTAGGGTTTTCAAGTCTCTTGTCCCCTCGGTCATCGCGGGTTTGACCCCGACCGAATTGTCAGGCCGTATATGCCCGACCGGTCCGGAGTGCGCTCGTCGATCACGCGTGATCCGCTAGCGCCCTCCTCGTATGTTGACCCTGCCTTAGGACCCAGCGAGCCCGCAGAGCGACCGCAGTAGTAGCAGATGACCCCTTTTTGGTCGATGAGCCGACATGAATACCGACGTCGCTGAGGGGACCGAGGGGGACCTCTTGGAATATGACGACGACGATTATGACCTGTTGGACCCTGCCGATGTCCTGACAGAGATGGAGCTCTCTAGTGGACTTTTTAAATATCTTAATGCAAAACTGAACAATATGGGTAAAGTCCAGGCTGACTTAGTCTAGGCTGACTTAGTCACGATGCTACAGAGCAGCTCCACACGGTTGGATGCACTGACAGCCGCCTCAGCTAGTACTCCGATTCCTCGTGGTAGTAGCCGAGCTTTTGCAGCACGAGTGTGTAGCCTCGCCAGTGGTTACAGGAGTACAGGCCGATGCGCTTGCGGGGCCGTCCGTAGACAGCTTCGTCGTTTTATTGAAAGACTTAAAGCCCCCTAGTTTGGTGGCGAGGAGAAGGAGAGAAACAAGGACTCGATCAACATGTTTGTAGCAAAGTGGTCAGACTTGCACGTGCTGCGACAGCAGCCTAGCCGGATATACAGCCCGTAGAGGCTAGCCTCTCATTAACCGGCAAAGCGTACAAGTGGTGGATGAGTTTGACAACTCGTCCTGCCACTTGGATGGAGTTTGAAACGATGTTTCGAAAAGAGTTTTTGCCCTTTAATGAGGTGGAGAGAAGCTGGGAGTTATGGGACAAGTGCTCAATGGAGAACAAATCCCTGACTCAGTACATCTCAGATTATAGGGAGATAGTACTCAAGCTAAAGGAGATCGATGAATTCCAGACATTGCGAGGCTTTAAAAGAGGCCTCAAAGATGATTACCTTGAGTACGTAGAGCCCTTACAGCCTAAAGACTTAGCAGAGGAAATTAAGTATGCGCAGATATTTAATGACATCAAGCGCCGTAGTGTGCGTGGTGGTTCGAGCAAGGCCGAGGGTAGTGAGAAGAGGAGGTCAGGCCTTAAAAGAAAAGGGTTCCGCAGTGATAAGCAGGGGGATAGGATGGACCACCAGGGAGGACAGGGTGGTCGTTGGTCTAAAAAACCGCAACCATCCACGAAGAAAAGAGACAGCGAAGTCCAAAAAAAAGAGGAGTATATTAAAGCGCGAAAGCAAAATCACTGCTTTAATTGCAACGATGTAGGGCATACGAAGGCTGAGTGTCCAAAGCTTAAAGCCAGCATGAGCCACAACGAGCCCAAAAGAGATGGTAAATCCTCTAGGCAGTTGCATACAGTGTAGAGACTCCCTCTCAGTTCCGCAGAGTTCAGAGAGGTGACAGTGTGTCATTGTGATGAGCATCACGCTTGTTTGGTGACACCAGCGATGTGGTAGCCTACTGTAGGTCCGCATGACATGGTGCACATGTATGGCACCATAGGTGGCCGTAGAGTCACAGTTTTTATCGATGATGGAGCTAGCCACAACTTCTTGAACTACTCGTTAGTCAAGAAGTTGGGGTTGACTGAGACCCAGAGCGATCATGAGCATACTATTGGCCTAGCCAACGGGTATGACAAAACGGTATGGAGTACCGTAGTATTGGGGCCCCATTATCTATGCAGGACTATGAGCCTCCGCTTGACTTTCAGGTCATGCACTTAGCCAGAGCAGACGTATATCTAGGCAGGGAGAGGCTGTATGGCTTGGGCCCTAGTTTAGCTCGGAGTTACCTACATAATACGCTACGTTTTGAGCATAGAGCTACGTAGAGTCATTACCCTGCAAGGCGATCGTATTGTCCCCGCCACACCACTTATTTCCTCCATGGAACTATGCACAGCGGTCCGCAGAGGCCAGATAGTAGAGGTATATGCTTGTTACCCTCTTTTAAATTCTGTTTCCGTAGATGAAACTGTAAATGATGTTTGCGTAGACAAACAAGGAAAACAAAATAGCCTTGGACGAGACCCACTGTTTGAAAACCTTGTTTGGCATGCATGCGATTCAAACAAGAAAAAATCCAAGGTGAAAGACACATTAAAGAAAAAGTACATCGATACTTTAATGAATTTAAGAAATTTCAGGATGTTTTTCCTGAGATGATTTGCCAGATGGCTTACCACCATCTAGAGAAGTAGACCATGGCATCGAAGTTATGCCAGGATTAAAACCTATAAGCAAACCTGCTTATAGATTAAGCCACTCCGAGGCACAGGACGTGGAAAAACAATTGACAGAATATTTGAACAAAGGCTTCATTCGGCCTAGTTCAAGTCCGTGGGCATCGCCTATTCTTCTAGTAAAGAAGAAAGACGGATCTATGCGGATGTGCATAGACTATACGGCTCTTAATCAAATAACGATTAAGAACAAGTATCTGATACCACGCATGGATGAGTTGTTTGATCAACTCTATGGATCGAGATACTTTACAAAAGTAGACCTGAGATCAGGTATCATCAGGTTAGAATTAAAGCAGAAGATGTTGCGAAGACAGCATTTAGGACCCGTTTCGGGCATTTTGAGTTTTTGGTTATGCCTTTTGGGCTAACCAATGCTCCAGCGACGTTTATGACACTGATGGACAGCATTTTACGTCCATATCTAGAAAAATTCATAGTAGTTTTTCTAGATGATATTCTTGTATACAGTAATACACAAAAAGAACACATAGAGCATTTGCGTCTAGTGTTCGAGTTGTTGCGAGAGCACAAACTATTTGCAAAGAGCAAATGTGAATTTTTTGAAACAGAAATTCACTACCTTGACCATATTATATCCGTCGCGGATGGTACGCGGATGGAGCTAGAAAAAGTAAAGGCTATTCTTAAATGGCCAGCACCGAAGAATCTTGAGGAACTGTAAATTTTTCTTGGCATGTCGGGGTTCTACTGACAATATGTGAAGGACTACGTGAAGATCGCAGTCTCGTTGAGATTGACCAGTTATTACAGTCAAAAACTAAAAACATTAGTTGGGGGGAAGCCCAACAGAAGAGCTTTGATAAGCTCAAGGTGACCGTAGCAGCTGCACCGGTTTTGACTATTGTCAATCCAAATGAGCCGTTTGTCTTGGAAACAGACGCTAGTAATGAGGCCATTGGGGCCGTACTTATGCAAAGGGGATGCCCAATTGCATTTGAGAGTAAAAAGTTAGATCGTGCGCAACGTAACTACTCGGCTTACGAGCGAGAGTTACTAGCAATAGTTCATGCACTGAAAAAGTGGAGACACTATTTATATGGTGCTACTTTTGAGGTCTGGACGGCGGACCATGAAAGTCTGAAATGGCTTTCAAGTCAAAGTGAACTAAAGGGTAGAAAAACTCGATGGGCGGAGATTCTACAGGAGTTTGACCTTCAGATACGTTACTAGAAAGGTGAGTATAACGTGGTGACAGATTCACTTAGTCGCATGACACAGATTAATGAACTTAGTTTCATAGTCTTCAAGAATGATTTCTTGGAGTCACTACGTGGTTTACGTGAGCACGATCCATCTTTTACAGAGGTCTGGGGCGCGCTGTACGCGTACGCACTTCTTCACAAACGCGACCACCTCCCTCGTTGGCACGGATTGCTAGTCTGGAGAGACTCGTCGAAGGTGTAATGGGAAGGGAAGTGAGAGTTAGTCCGGAGAGACTAGCCGTGTCTTCTGGGTATAGTTTGGAGCCAGAGAGCTCTAACATAGGCCCTTCATCACCTTTGACTGCCATGGCTTCAAAGGGGAGTGATAAACTTCGTCGGGGGGGAGAAATATGCTAATTACTCCATTAACGGGTTACTCTACAAGGGCCAAGTATGTGTACCAACTATTGGTGACTTTCGGGCCCAAATTGTGAAAGAAATAGGTTTAGGACTAAGGATTTGAAAAAGGCACATGGTCCCAACCTTTGACTATAAATTTGGGAGGAGGTATTAAAAAAATACTTTTTCATGTATCCATGTAATCTTTGTATCATAAATAATATCGTTGCATAGTAGATGCCAAAACTTCATGATAGCACAAGAGCTAGATGAGGCAATCCATGATGGCCTCTGCAATCCATTGGTTTTGATCCAGATGTGCAAGACTCCATTGATTTGGAAGACCATGAGTCAATTGATTCACCAGCCCTGAATTTTGTTCTATAATTTGATTTTAAAGCTATAGAACTACAAGAAAATGCACATGGTGGGATAGTCTATGTTGGGGACGGGGATGCATGTGAGCCTCAACCGTGCCATGCTTATGTGTAGTAGTATGCTCTGTAGCATTATAGAAGACCTTGAAGTTACCATCATCATGAAAGCTCCAAGCTTCTCTCTTTCGCACCAAGCCTCTCTTTACCACCATTCAAGAAGCTCCAAGCTCCTTTCTTTTGTCTTTGCACACAAAAACAATGTCGCGGAGATTGCATCTCTTAGCATCCTTCGTATGTCCTCCAAATAATTGTAACCGAAGCTCATTCCTACACTACCCTTAGACATAACATCTCTTAGTATCCTTCGCATGCTCTTTGAATAATTGCAAAACCAGAGCTCATTCCTACACTACCCTTAGAGATACCATCGCCTAAGTTCATGATAATGGACAAAGCTATCTGGATCAAAAATCAACATATGCATATTGCGATTTTTTGCCACCACCGCATATCTACATGATATAGGCTATGATTTCTTCCTGTCATCATATACCCATATTGCATAACAAGCATCTCCTTCATAACAAATGCCTACCTGGGTCAAAATTTACATCCATATGCTGTATGATGTCTCCCTCCAAAAACGTATTTCAAATTTCTACTCTTAACATGCTTAGGTTTACTCAGAGTCTTCCTAGTTGCCATCTTCTACATATGCATCAATAAAAGTCTACCTTTGCACGCTTATAAGCTGAACTATTTAAACTCTTAGCATTGGTTGTATATCACACACACTACTTGCTTAAATAATAGATCAGTGTAAACTGTCAAAGTAAGCACATACTCAAGGCTTTTCTATTTGGGTCTAGAAATAGACTTAATGATGTTTGTAGAATTTTTCATAAATTACGAAGCTTATACTGTTATGTATTCTAATTTCTTTGAGTACTTGTTAAATAATAAGCATATTTATGTAGTGGTAATATTTTTTTTTCAAAAAAGTCCATTTAAAAAAGTGTCTTTCATTCATGAAATTTATAAGATTATTTTTTATTTGAAAAAGATTGATATTTCTTTAAGTTGTGTGGACTCCTATGCCATTTGTAAGTCAAGTTTATTTTTATGTCATAAACAATACCAGTTCATAAATCTACGGAGGTCACAAACAATACTAGTTTATAAATCTACGAAGGTCACGTGTTCTCAATCTTGAAAAACATGTCAAAATTCATGTAGTTTTTAAATGTATATATGTAATTCTAGATTTGCTTTCAAAAACCGTGGTTTTAAGCCATTTTTGAGCTTTCACGCATTTTGGGAGGGAATCTTTTTAGGTAACCCTGGTCAGCAACCTATTTTTCCCACAATAGTGTTTTTGCCTTTGTCTCTTTGTATTAGTCCTATCTTTCAGTTGTTGTAGGAGTTTTGTCCCCGATCTTGCAATAGCCATAACTTCTATGTTTTGCATCAAAATACAATCATAGTGGTACTTAAAGTTTGTGGATCTACCTCGGTTTGCAACCACCATTGGTAAATTTTCAAAACTGTGATGTGTCAGGTCACTTTGTAGAGCATTTTGTAGAAATTGAATAAGATTTTCATTTTGAAATAAGAGATTTCTCATTTTTTGGCTCCTTTTTCTCTTTGTGCTTGGGCTCTTGGAGCCTTGGAGCTTCACTTTATGCTTTAACTCTTTGACTAGAGTTTGTCTTTGTGCTTGTAGTCAACCTTTGCAATTAAATCACAAGTACAAGGAAAACCTTCTTCTTGCATTTTTCGATTGTGTCTCTCTGTGCATCTTGTTATAGACCTGTTATGGAGTTGCTCTCTAGTTAGTAGAGCTCTAGGTGACCTCCTTACGTGGCATCTATGCATGAGCCTGTATGCAAGCCTCCATGTACGCTAACATGCAACCTCTATGCATGCCTATGCATAGGGGACTTGATTATGCTTCTATGCATGACCAAGTCCTCTCTTCATGCAAGCTCACCCTTGCACTTCCATACATGAGTGCGATGAGATTTTTGTTACATCTTATTCCATCCATAGCACAATGTGCTTGTGCTTCTTTAAGTCATACACTTTCATTTCTCTTTACATGTTTGTACTTGTCCTAACTTCTAGTTATAATATTGTTTTCTTCAATATTAAAATAGCCATAACTCTTACATTTCACATCATAATCCTTTCTCTTATAGTGCTTAGAATTTGTGAAAGAGTCTTAGTTTGCAATCCCGGCTTGGGTAGTTTTCCAAAATCATATTATAAAAGTCGGGTTTCACTTTCTCTTAGTGCTTAGAATTTGTGAGAGAATCTAAGTTTGCAATCTAGCTTGGGTAGTTTTCTGAAATCATAGTATATATAAAAGTCAGGTCACTTTGTAGAGTGAAATTTGCGAAGTCTTTTGTAAAACTTGAGTCATGGTTTTGAATTCCAGCATTTTGGATTCAAAAATACAAATTTTGGTTTCCTTTACAAAGAAGCAATCTCTTTTTCTGGCTTCTTTCCAAAGTCTAAGCAATCTCTTTTTTTTGGCTTCTTTTTCTCTTTGTTCTTGGAGTGTTTGAGAGCTTCCCTCCATGCTTTGAGTATTAGATTCCTTAAGCTTAGAGCTTTGAGTATTAGAGTCATGGACGTTTTGAATCTAAGGGCTTCCCTCCATGCTTTGAGTATTAGATTCCTTAAGATTCTCTTTATGCTTTGAGTTTTAGAGATTCTTTCTCCCTTTGTCCATGAAACCAACCTTAAGCTTCTCTCTATGCTTTGAGTTTTAGAGCTTTTTTTTCCCTTTTTCCTTGGAGTCTTTGAGTCTTAGAGTTTCTCTCCATGCTTTGAGTATTGGACTCCTCAAGCTTCTCTCTGTTGTTTTCAAGTCAACCGTCACAAGCATATCACGGGTATGTTGAAACCCTTTTCTCCCTTTTCTTGTTTGTGTATCAAAGTCACACACATCTCACAATAGTGTTGGTTTCTAAGGGCAACCACATAACCTCCTTGAATGGCCTGTACACACTCCACCACCATGCATGCCTATACACAACCTCTATGCATGCCTATGCAATAGCGTGGGTACATTTCTACATCATGGGTAGAGGTGAAGAACCTATCATTATACTTTCTACATGCAGCCAAATGGCTCAGGGTGTCCCACTTTAGCTCCTCCTTGTGTTTCCACATGATTTGTTGTGTAACACCACAAGTGGTAGTGGATGCCAACTCCCAACCCTCACGAGGTAGTCATACAATCTCCTTAACACTTTCCTCACAAGCTAGGCCCTCTTAAGATGCTTCCACATGATTTTCTAACAACAACATAAGACGTAGATGCCAAGTACTCCCAATCCTCACGAGCTAGTCACTCTACCTCCTTAACACTTTCCTCCCATGAGAGCATAGCATGAACCATGTCTAAATAATTTGCATCAAAATAAAAACTTGCACCTCCACATGCTCAAACTCAGCCAATCGTGACTCCTCTTTGGTGCTGCAAATGTCTCTATAGCCCTGAAGTCATCCATGGATTGTCCAATTCATCTCTACTTGGTCTTCACACCATAGGGGGAGTAGGGGAAGCTATTTAGCAATAGATCCCTCTAGTACATGTAGCAATGCCCTCTCAAGAGACTAGTTAGGCTATGGTGCATATGTTGATGCCTAGTGTACAGATCTCGTCATACCAATTCCCAACCTCCCTATAAAAACATCTTGGTGGGGTATAAGCATGTGTGGCAAGATGAGTCTCAAAACACAACATATAAATAATAGAAGCAAGGTTAAATGTGTGGGTGGACAAAATTGAACTAGTCAAGGGATGCCACTTGCTCCATTCCAAGATCCCGCTTTATAGTTATGAACAAAGATGACCATCGACTCTCTTGGATATAGGGACATCCAATCGACTCTTATGGGTGCAGCGGGATGTATATTCTCCATAAAAACTAATTGACTCTTATGGGTACAATGGGATGTATATTCTCTATAAAAACTAATAGCATTATCTTATACCTTGCAGCAGAGACCTGTATTAGGTAGCATGGTCAAGATAATACAAGGAATTATTTGACTCCAAGCATGCCACATGATACCAGCTTATCATATCTTTAATCTCTAGCTCCATGTGTGGCAAACCACAAGTTGTGTAAGGACTGAAAATGAGAATGCTTGGAGAGTATATGTTCTTGTAAGTAAGAAAGGGCACTCTTATAGCTTTTAGAGATTTTTTTTGAAAAAGTAAATAAACTCTTTTAGTATACAGTTTCAAAGAAATTTATACTCTCAACACAATGTATTAGTCTTGAAGATACCATCAACACAAGGCATTAGTTGGAATCAAGTACCAAAAAAGGTTTAAACACATAGTCTTCCATGATCATTATTTATGAAATTTCTATAAATTTTATTTTGATAACACCTTATAAATTTTTTAGCACACAAAAATTCTAGTGCACAAACTCTTCTACATTAGAAAATTGGCATGTGATTTCTATCATCTAATTTGAAGAGAAGAGGATATTACAAATATGTTTTTATGCTATTTTTAATGATTTGTCAATCATGATAAGTTTACTAGGTACATGATTTGTTTTCATATCTTGTGCCATAGGTAGATGCATGCTAATCAAGCATTCTCCAATAGTTTCAAGGAATTTTAAGCTGATTTGCCTAGGATTACCAGATTAATCTCTCTTTGGTCCTTTGCAAGTTACCAAAAGCCACCTAAAATTTTAAGGAATCAAATATTATAAAAGGAATACTTGATATGAGATTCAAAGTTTGTGGCAAACTTACACATTTAATATGGAAGATGGTGTAGGTTGGGTAGTCAATATAAAAGTTACATTAATGAGAAAGGTATCAAATGCAAAAGGTGGAATAGGCTAGGTATCCTATACAGAGAAGGTACTACAAAAGGTAGCGTAGGCTAGGTATTTTGTACACAGAGAAGGTACTACAAGAAGCTCATATGTAAAAGGTGGCATAGACGAAGTATCCTATGGAGAAGGTACTATAAGCTTGGTATGCCATCTATGAAGCCTTGATTTTTCCATTTGGTTACATAAACATGAGACAAAAGATGAACAAATTTGTGTTAAGAAAAACATTATTATAGTTTATAAGGTTTAATGTGAATAGATGTTTAAAAATATATAGCTTACAAAGTGAAATTACAAATTTAGGTGGTAAGGGGTCATATTTAGAGTGCTCTGCCAGAATGCGCAGCAAAAGACTAACACACGTAGGAGATGCATCATCATCGAGCACCACGAACACCCCCAAACGGGCACTGCAACATCCCTCCACCGGCGGCCTCCCATCTCCTAGTGAGCTGCCTCCCAAAACACCGGCCGGAGGAGATGACTATGACAAGGTGCCATTCTAGCCTATATATGGCTCTTCAACTTCCCATGCTTCCACTTATGGGATAATCCAAGGCACCCTCTAGCCATAGATCATATACTCGAAATCGCCAACCTTCCAACACCCTCCCTCGATTCGAGCTCCGCAAGCCACCAAGGCACGAGGGGGTCGTCCAGGACTACACATGCCTGAGCTGCCCAGGACCACACATGCCTGGGCTATGATACCATGTCAGAATGCGCAGTGGAAGACTAACGCACGTAGGAGACGCATCACCATTCGAGCACCACGAACACCCCCAACGGGCACTGCAGCATCCCTCCACCGGGCTCCCATCTCCCGGTGAGCTGCCTCCCAAAACACTAGCCGGAGGAGATGACTATGACAAGGTGCCATTCTAGCCTATATATGGCTCTTCAACTTCCCATGCTTCCACTTATGGGATAATCCAAGGCACCTTCTAGCCATAGATCACATGCTCGAAATCGCCAACCTTCCAACATGCTCATATTTAGAGGCTACATATAGTAAAAATAAAGAAAAAACATGTGTTTTCAAAGATATCACATTTTTGGTTATATATAGTCACTTTTGCTAATTTCTGCTCGCACTAATCTCACGAACACGGCCAAGGCAACGTTTCCTTTGTTTGTATCCGATTGTGGAGGAGGGAGAGAGCATGTCTTCTTGCGAGGAGTTTTGTAATGGGTAGAAAGCGTGTGTTAGAGGCTTGCGTGAAGAAGGATGGCATTATAATTAGCGTGGTGTGAAGTTGGTGTATGTAGTAGACATGATATATTTGTATTCTGGAGGATTTTGAATCCATGTAAGAGACGTGTTGACCATCAAACTAAAGTGAGGGGATCTATGGTGGCAGTCGTTTCGATGAGGCAGGTTGAATCTAGATGCGCCCCCTTTTTTTGGGAAAGCTCAAGGAAAAACAAAATATATATTTGTTTTTGGTAGCGTCTCGTGGAGACTTTGGCGTAATGATAAAGCTGTAGGATTTCAATGTCACCACTCGGGTTTAGAAGCTAGTGCCTACAAAGCACTTTTGGGCCCTTAGGATTTTGAAATTTTTCCAAGTCCCCAATCCTTTTTTTTGCAAAATGGGGTTGTAAATTTGGCCCCACATTTTTGTAAACTTGGCCTCGTTAGCGGTTGGGACTATCGTTGAAGGCCAAAAAATGGCCGGAATCTGGTCGGGCCGATTATAATTTTTTATGTAAACCTGGCCACGTCGAAAAAAGGCTCGGTGACGGACTATTCGCGGACGGCCAAAAATGGCTGGAATCTGTGCTCCTCCCTTGCAACAACGATCGGGAAATTTTCCCGATGGAACGGGAACCCTTTTCCGACAGCCAAAAATTTTAAGTGGCGCCGGGTTTACAAATTTGTAAACCAGGACGTGTCCCAAATCGAATAGGAGATCTGGCCTTGATTTTTGTACTAGGGCTCCCTTCGCTTCACTTCGTTGTCCGCGCGTGTGATATAGTACTGAGAAGGACACCACACACACGAGCGTGGTATTCAACATGACAATCACTATAATCAAGACACATAAGACACATGCCGCACCGGCGGCTTGATCTCGATTCTCGATATTCATAGTTTCTGAGATGGGGTGGACAACCAATTTGCGCCATGGTGCGCAGAGCCTCACGTATAAAAGGCACGGTGTATTTTAAGAAAGGGGAGCATGGCATGACAGCACGGAAGTCGGGTGCGTGAAACAAAACATGGGCAACCATCCCATTTACATGGGGCAGGGTTGGGTTATCAACAAGTCACGCCCTTATGGACCTGTGAACTACGTATAGCATAACAGTAGAACATTAGCGTGGGCCACAGGTTCGAAACGTTGAACTCAAGCAGGCTGCGTTGAACTCCAACATGCCTGCGTAAGCTCGGGCCTTTTTAAATCTCATTAAAAACATCTCGAAATGCACGCCCGGCTTCCACGTTGTCGATGCTAGTGTGTCACGGAGCGGTGATCTCGGGTCGCGTTCTGGAGAACTCATACTGAAAAAACGGTTTCGGCGGGGATACCAGAATACTATGTGAAATGGAAACATCGCCCCATGACAGATTGCACATAGGTACCGCACGGCAAAATGATCGAAATGGCACGTCCGTTGCTTCTACAGTTTTACAACATGGTGCCCGTGGAGGATGATGTACCACCAGATTAATGGCTTGAACGGGACTTCAAGCTCTTCAAAAGGGGGGTGTATGTGAGGCGTGGGACTCTTGGGATTTCTATCCGGCCTCACATGGTTCTCTCGAGGTATGCTTGGACGTCCCGAATTCTTTGCATCTATATGGGAGTACCTTGAGGTGGAGTAATGTGGCCTAGCCCGACCTCTCCTACCTACGATTAGATACAAGACGGCTTGTGGGCAAGGGATCCCGTGCCTCGGATACCCGCAAGTCATTTTCTCTCATCACTCTTGTGATCCCGTTGTAATCTCGTCGCTTGTCGGCATTTTATCAATATAAGTTTTGGGGTTGGAAGCCCGCTTTTGAGTGACACCGTTTTCCATTGCCGGTTGCACGTTTTTGGTCATAACTCTCTCATACGAACTCCGTTTTCGGAGTTCTAGTACTCAAAACGACCGGCTCGTCGTCCTCTTCGAGACGAGCTATACGTCTTGAGGTGCAGCATTCAGCAAGTGCTCGCTGTTTTCACTTTTGTTGTGGATTTTCTAGTCCCGAACGGGAACGCCTTTACGAGTTGAC
The DNA here is from genome assembly GCF_041138505.1 of Cibotium barometz. NCBI lineage: Eukaryota > Viridiplantae > Streptophyta > Polypodiopsida > Cyatheales > Cibotiaceae > Cibotium > Cibotium barometz. Next base: position 33,135,335 of record NC_141067.1, read on the forward strand.
ATGTTGGGCATGTACGAACATATTCGATGACATCATCCGTCATGCGTGGCCAGAAAAAATGACGTTGAAGCTGCTCGAGCGAGCGCTTCTGCCCACCATGCTCGGCCAGTTTATAGTGGTGGGTTTCTCATCGTAGCATGGCTTTGAGGTCCGGGTCATCGAGGACATACACCTTTTGATGGGCGTAGAATATTCCATCTTTGATTTCAAATAAACCCACGGCTGCGGTGCCATTATCTAAATCTGTGACCATGCGCATGATTGCTGCATCTAATTTCTGAGCATCCCTGATTTTGTCCAATAGTGCCCCATTTGCCACATTTACTGCATTTACCTGCGGCATACGACTCAAAGCATCTAGCATCAAGTTCTGCTTTCCTGGTTTGTGAATAATGTCAATGTCAAACTCGGCTATGAAATCCTGCCATCGGCCTTGCTTTGGTGACAACTTGGGTTGTGTCTGAAAATACTTGAGGGAGATATTATCTGTAAGAACCTTGGTATGTTTGTCTTGCACATAATGACGCCATTTCCTAAGGCAATGAACCACTGCTTGCATTTCCTTTTCATGTGTGGTCCATTTGCGTTCTACATCACTGAATTTACGAGACTCATACGCCACCGGGTGCCCGTCTTGTAATAATACTCCTCCAAGGGCCCCATCTGATGCGTCTGTGTGGATTTCAAACTCTTTGTTGAATTCTGGAAGCTTAAGCACCGGGGTACTGCACATGGCGATTTTCATTTGTTCGAAAGCATCCTTTTCGGTATCGGTCCACTTAAAAGGCTTGATGCCTTTAGTTATATCAGTGAGTGGAGTAGCAATTTTGCTAAAATCTTTGATAAACTTCCTACAGAATTGTGTGAAGCCTACGAACTCGCGGACTTCCCGCACAGTTCGGGGTGCATTCCATTTCAACACGGCTTCAATCTTCTTGGGGTCTACCTGCACCCCTTTTTGATTGACAACAAAGCCCAGAAATTCGACTTCGGTGACTGCAAATTCACATTTTTCTGGTTTGGCATACAGTTTGTGGTGCCGTAATGTTTGAAAAACTTTGCTTAGGTGTTCTTTATGCTCGCTCAAAGTCTTACTGTATATGAGCAGATCATCTATATAAATGATCAGAAATTCATCTAGATATTCTTTGAAAATATCATTCATCATCGTGCAAAAGGTAGCCGGGGTGTTAGTTAGCCCAAATGGCAATACCAGCCACTCGTAGCTCCCATACCTCGTGCGAAACGCCGTTTTTTCAATATCTTCTTCGGCGATGCGTATCTGATGGTATCCGGATCGTAGATCGATCCGACTGAAGAACTTTGCTCCCGCCAGTTGATCTAAGAGTTCCTCCATTAGTGGGATGGGGTATCGATTCTTAATGGTAATTTTATTCAAAGCTCTGTAATCGGTGCATAACCTGGCTGTCCCGTCTTTCTTTGTGACAAACAGTACAGGAGCACCATACGGTGACTTGCTGGAGCGCACCATGCCATTTTCGGCCAGTTCATTCAACTGTACCTTGAGCTCCTTGAGCTTAGTAGCATCCATCCTATATGGAGCTTTAGCTGGAGGACTATGTCCTGGCAAGAGTTCTATTTTGTGATCCACTGATCGTTTTGGCGGTAACCTGGCTGGCAATTTCTCGGGCAAGACATCTTGGAATTCCTTCAGCACTTCGTGTATTTCTGCTTCGCCAATTTTGCATTTTGTTGGATGTGCATCATGTGCCTTCATTATGCATAAGTGTACTTGGCAACCTTGCTTGGCTGCCCTCTCTGCCTGCTTTGCACTGCACCATTCTGGCGCTTTGCCACGGCAATCTGTTACTGTGCGGGCATTACCTGCCCCTGCTGCATACATCGGCGTGTTTTGGATTTTGCTTCCAAGGTTACTGCTGACTATTCTATCCCCCGAGTGAGGACGCGGATACATGGCACATTGACTCCTGTACCCTGCATATCCAATATCATGTTATTTACACCTTTTCCCATAAAGGCGATGAGATATTTGTCGACCCAAGTGAGCCCGACAATCACCTCAAAAGTATCCATTGGCACAACTATAAAATCCAATCGCGCTTTCCATGCGCCTGCCTGCACCTGCACATTGTATGCCATCTTTACATTGTCATCCTGTGGTGGAGTCGCACACCTTCACTCCCAGCTTTCTACCACATTTTGGGGTGATGAAATTATGGGTGGCCCCCGTATCCAGCATAATGTTTTGTTCCAGGCCATTCACATTGGCCTCAAAATAGACATTCTGTACTGCCACTAATTGGGCTGCCATGCATTTTGGTACTGCTTGCACTGCACCTACCCTTGGTGGGCTATCGCCTCGACGAGACGATGTTTCTGCGTTCTCAATCTCAGTGATTCTGAGTCGGTCCATCCGTTCATAAGTATATTCTTGCCCTTGGGCTTGAACGGTGGTAACCCAACTTTGTGCAGGTCGCTGAGGGCATTCACTGTCATAATGATTGCCTCTGCACCCTCTGCATGGGCGCGTTGGGGGAGGTAGAGGGCGCCTAGCAGTATTGGTAAATGCCCTTGTACTGGTCGATTGGGACGTCCCCCTTCCCGGCACAAAGTTTCTATTCCCAGAGTTGCTCCCATAGGTTCGGGGTACAATAGATCCACTTGACCTTGTTCCGCTTGTATTAGTCCCAGAGCTTTCTCCTCGGGTTTCACTGGAGGAGTTCTCATTCCTGTTTTGCAGTTTGGCACCATTCCATCCCCCTGTTCCTGCTGCATTGCTTTTATTCTGCCACTTTCTGCTCTCTGTGTCTGACAACCGTTCCGCCATGGTGAGTGCTGCTTCATAATTTTCAGGCTCTTGCTTTTCAATTTCTCTGCGGGTCCAATCACGCAGCCCAAACAAGAACCCATGTAGTCTATCAGTAGCATGCATATCCATAATCTGCAGCATAAGTTGTCTGTACTTATTGATATAATCTCGCAGTTTTCCATCTGCATGTCTGAGATTACGCCATTCATCCCGTACCCTGAAGACTTCGTTTCGTGGTACGAAATACTCAGCCATATCCTTGGTAAAGTCATCCCACCTTGTCCACGGCCTCTTTGCATCACCTGCCAGAAACCAAGTGTATGCATCCCCTGACAACAGTCGCGAGGCCACCCGGATCCAGTGCTTATGAGAAACTTTGTTCATGGTGAGATAATCCTCTGTCTCACGGATCCATCTTGTCAACACAAGCGAATCTCGTTGCCCAGTATACTTTTCCGGGGGTAATGGCTTATACTTCTCGTATCCCTCATCCGATGACTCTGAGTCCCGCCTATCATGCCGTCTTCTGTGTTGCCGCCTGGGGGGGACCTCGACCTCATTTGTCTTGGTGACCAAGGTCGGCTGCCATCCTTCTTGTGTAGTTGATCGACTAAGGAGGCCAACATGCCTTCTAGCCGGTCTAGTCTGTCATTTTGGTGATCTTGCCAGCTCGGCCCTACATCCCTTAGATCATCCATTTGGTGTTCTCGAGTCTCTATTGCCCTTGCCTCGAGACGTCTATTGTGTCTCTCACGCCGAATCCAAGCTGCTACTTCGGCGTCAAGTTCCGCCTGTCTTTCTTGCCTTGCTTCCTCCTCAATCCTCGCGGCTTCTTCCGCGTCTAGGTAGCCACCTTCTGTGGTCTTCCCTTTTGGCATAAGTCTTGACCAAACTCACCGTGTTGCGGCGTTTCCTGCTCTGATACCAAGTGTCACGGAGCGGTGATCTCGGGTCGCGTTCTGGGCGCGAGTTCCCGCTCGGGACTAGAAAATCCAGAACAAAAGTGAAAACAGCGAGCACTTGCTGAATGCTGCACCTCAAGACGTATAGCTCGTCTCGAAGAGGATGACCAGCCGGTCGTTTTGAGTACTAGAACTCCGAAAACGGAGTTCGTATGAGAGAGTTATGACCAAAAACGTGCAACCGGCAATGGAAAACGGTGTCACTCAAAAGCGGGCTTCCAACCCCAAAACTTATATTGATAAAATGCCGACAAGCGACGAGATTACAACGGGATCACAAGAGTGATGAGAGAAAATGACTTGCGGGTATCCGAGGCACGGGATCCCTTGCCCACAAGCCGTCTTGTATCTAATCGTAGGTAGGAGAGGTCGGGCTAGGCCACATTACTCCACCTCAAGGTACTCCCATATAGATGCAAAGAATTCGGGACGTCCAAGCATACCTCGAGAGCACCATGTGAGGTCGGATAGAAATCCCAAGAGTCCCACGCCTCACATAGTGTTCACAAAAAACCGAGGTTTAGTGTCAGGTGTGACAAATTTTGAAAAATAACCTTCAAATTTCAAAATAACAATTCATAAAAACTTTCAAATTTTAAGGAATTATAGTTATAATTTTGCTAAAAAAAACCTTTAAATTTTAGAAAAAAACCTACATAAATTTGAGGTTGAAAGTTTTTTTAATTATTGGAAAAAATGTTTTCTGCCAACACCGGTTGATGCTTGCTCCTCTATTTAAATGCATCGTGCCTTTCTATAGTTGAGGGTGTGCTGAGAGAGCAATATAAATGGGAAACCATGACCACAGGAAGCTACACACATACTCATACACAAGTTCTAATGTGTGAGGGCCTGACGCCGAGACCAACAAGCGCAACGCCATAAAGAGTAGTAGCATCACCATCTTTGAAGCTATGAAGCCCAAAACAAAGGCATGCAATGTCTGAAGGCAGGAAGGAGTGCACATACACTGAGGAGGATCTAAATTAGCTGAAGTCTGACACCTAGCATTGATTGAGAGAGGCTTCTCATGAGTAATTATGCATACGGGAAGCTACCACGAAGGTGTACACGTGCGGCCAGTCCATTGGAGGCCATCATATGCATGAAGGATGGCAGCTGGCCATGGCCATAGGTGGAGCTAAAATGAGAACCACAACCAAATTCATGGCTCCTAGAAGCTTGACACTTAACGTGATGCCCGAGTGACATCATGAACAATGAAGACAACCATTTACATATGGACTGGGTAAGTGTTTGGTTCTGAACTATACGAATGTTAGAGATTTGATTATTTGGTATGAGTCAAGGCCATGAGTCCTAAAGTAAACTTTCTTGGTTGATGTATGAAAAAGTGATCATGTGTTATACCAAGTTCAATACTTTGACTAGATGAGAGATTATGTTGTATATATCTCAATACTAATTACAGACGAAGTACTGATTGTGCGAAGGTTTAATAAAAATGAATTCCTTAGAATTAAAAGTTTTAGTAAGGGTGCCTTAGGTCTATGCACATATACAATTGTGGGCACAAGATATTGTTCAAGAGGAGGAAGATGTATTAATATCAATACCAATCAGCATCAGAGACTCAGGCAAAATATTTCCTTGATCTTGATAAGGCTAGGGGTTGTTCATTATGTACAACTCTTTAATCATTCACCCAGGAATTTTAGAACTTCTTGCCGAGTTTTTCGGCTTCTTAGCCGCTTTATCCCTAGAAGTAGAATTACAGCACCTCTTTCAGTGATGAATCGTGTTTATCATGGCATGTCTCCTTCACAGTTTTGCTTCTTTATGCGTATGCGATTGAGTCAGTAACTTTGGAGCCGTGATGCTCTACGTATATATCTCAAAATTTTGATAATAAATGATATTTTGTAAAAAAAAACAAATTATTTTCATGATTGTGAATATGGTTAATAAAATTATCAGAGTAAATCTTGTTTCAAGAAGTATGATGAAATAATTATTTGTTTAAAAAAATAAATCGTAAAAATTAAATAATCATAAATCTGTTGTTGTCAAAGTTAAGTTGACGAAAATCTCATTTTGTTAGAATCATGAGGTGCGCGAGGCAACCGGATCCTCTAACCGATGAGGAAGAGTTAGATCCGGATGTTCGTAAAGCCTTGCACAGATCCCAACCTGGTCCCTTCAAGGGTGAAGGGGAGCAATTAGGTGAAGTAGTGGAAAAGCGAATTGAGGCAATGGAAGAATACTTTGATGTAACTGGCTATAACAAGAGAAGCAAGATGGCTCTCGCCAGATTAAAGATTGTGGAAACGGCTAGGGTCGCATCATGGAGGCACCATTGCGAGACAAACCGTCTCGACAGAAATACCCAGACCTGGTCTCGTCAGATCTTAAAGCATACCTCAGGAAAAGGTTCTGTCCTCTAGGCTTCCTTGAAACCAAAATGAATGAGTTCTTAGAACTAAAGCATGATAGCAAGACAATTGAAGAGTACCATCAGGCCTTTGCCCTTCTCCTCAAATATTACCCACAATTGGATGAAGAGCAGCTGATGGTCAGATTCATTCGAGGAATGAACGAGCCATTGGACACCTTAGTGAAGAATGCCAAACCTGTCTCAATGGCCGAAGCTGTAAGAATGGCAAAGGACTTTACCAAAGCCTTTGTTGTTAAGATTCCACCGAAGCCTTCACCCTCTAACTTTAAAAGATTCCAAGCCCCAGGAAGTACTTCAAACTTTCCACCCCCCCAAAGAGGCAGCAAGGCCCAAATCAAAATCAGGATACTGGGAGATTCAGAAGTGAAGGAAGACCCTTCCCACATAACACTTTCTTAGGAGCCCCACCTATTTCAAGGTTTCAGAGGGATGAGCTCAAAAGTGAGAACCGGTGTTTTGGATGTCAGGGTTTTGGTCACCAGCTTAAAGACTGCCCAACTCCTGCGATGTCAAGAGGACAGGGAAGTCAAGGACCCAAAATGCAGAGACCAACCCCTTCCTATCAGTCAAATTAGGCCATCTCGTCAAAATTAGGGCAATCCCAGGAGGAATCCAGCTCAACCATCTGCCTCTATACAGAGAGTAATCTCAGAACTCCTTCCCAGAACTCCTTCCCAGAACTGGGGTAACCAAAGAGAAAGAGTTTCGTCCCAGTCTGCAACAATAGCCAGAGCGGTTGTACAGTAGGCAGAAGTAGTGAAAGAGGAAAGAGGCCAGATTTATGTCGCAATTGAAAACCAAGGGCCAAATCATCAATTCTTAGTCATCTAGTATAAGGGTAAGTCATTCAAACTTTTGATTGATTCAGGCAGTACTCATTCATTTATTACCCCAGGATGCTTGTGTAAGCTATTCTTAGAACAGAAATCACGGAAACCTATGCAAGTTGAATTGGCCTGTGGGAAGATTCTTTTCACTCACCATGAGGCAGATCGTATTCTGTTCAATCTAGATGGTAATATAATTGACTGCCAGTTCAGAGTCTTACCTTTGGGAGTTTTCGACAGAATCCTTAGAATGGATTGGCTCCACAAAAACCAAGCTGACATTCACTGTCATAATGGAACCATTTCTTTCCGTGACCTTCACGGAAACAAAGTTCAAGGAATCGGAATTTCAGGATCCCCAAGTCTGCAATTAGTAAAAGCTTCTAAGTTACTAAAAGGACTTAGAAAGAAGCAGCTCATTGTTGTCAAAATGAATCCGGTAGACACAAAGTTAAAAGCTAAAGAACCTGAATGGTTAAGTGAATATGATGATTTATTCCCAGCAGAGCTAACAGAGATGCCTCCAATTCGGGAAGTAGATCATGTGATAGAATTGACCCCCGGAGCTCAGTAGCCCAGCGCACGTATAAAATGCCAGTTCCTGAAGCCATCAAACTCAATGAACAGCTTAGACAGCTGTTAGAACAAGGGTTTATAAGACCCAGTGTTTCACCTTGGGGAGCGCCAGTTCTCTTTCAAAAAAAGAAAGATGGAACGTTAAGACTCTGTGTGGATTACAGAGGTCTCAACCAACTGACAGTTAAGAATAAATATCCTATCCCCAGAATTGATGAGCTTTCTGGACAGGCTAAATGGAGCCCAGATCTTCACACAAAGATAGATCTCAAATCAAGGTATTACCAGATCAGGATTAATGATCAAGATATCCCGAAGACAGCCATCAATACTCGCTATGGGCATTATGAATTCACTGTCATGCCGTTTGGATTGACAAATGCCCTAGCTACTTTCAATCGCCTAATGTAGGACATTCTCAAAGAATACTTGGATGATTTTGTTCTTGTTTTCTTTGATGATATTCTGATTTACTCAAAGAATACAGCTGTCCATGAAGCTCATGTCCGAAAAGTTCTTGAGATTCTAAGGAAGCACCAACTCTTTGCAAAAAAGAGCAAATGCACTTTCTCTGTTGCCAAGACCATGTTGAATACTTGGGCTTTCTGGTATCCAAAGATGGAATTTCTCCATATTCTGCAAAAGTCCAAGCAGTCATAGATTGGCTGAACCAAAGACAGTGAAAGAAGTCAGGGGATTCTTGTTGGGATTGACTGGTTGGTATAGAATTTTTATACCAAAGCATGCTCTCATAGCTTCCCCCCTTGACTAATCTTCTCAAAGAAGAATACCCCGTTTCAATGGTCTGCCAAGTGCCAGAGTGCTTTTGATAAGCTGAAGACTGCCTTGGTAACCAATCCCATTTTGAAGTTGCCAGATTTCTCTCTACCCTCCTTTGAGGTAGTAACTGATGCCAGTAAAGAGGTGCACTCATGCAGGAAGGTCATGCAGTGGCCTATGAATCCCGAAAACTAAGAACGCATGAGAGGAATTATGTTGTCCACGATCAGGAACTACTTTCACTAGTCTATGCCCTGAAGTTGTGGAGACATCACCTAACTGGGTCAAAGATTCACTTTGATGAGACAGATCATCAGAGCTTGAAGTGGATCTTCACTCAGAAGGATCTCAACATGCACCAAAGAAGGTGGATGCAGACCCTGCAGGAATTTGATTTTGAAATCAAGTACCGCCCAAGCAAAAAAAAATGTGGTAGCAGATGCCCTCAGTAGAAAAGCCTCCTTGCTTGCAATTACTGTAGTGTCAAATCCTTTGATTAATGAAGCAAGAGAGAAGATCATGCAGGATAGATTCTTTGGCCCTATTGCTACCCTACTTATGCAGGAAAGCAAAACTCCACAGGAGTTGAACCGAGTTCAAGGGTACAGCAGCCTGGATGATGGAATTATGTATTATTATCGCAGGCTATGCATTCCCAATGATGAGGGGACTAAGGGTCAAATTCTGAATAAGGCCCATGACTGCCTTATTGTTGCAAGACATCCAGGTTTCATCAAGACCTACATGTCTATAAAGAAAAGCTTTTTTTGGCCTGGTCTAAAAAAGGATGTACTTAATTATGTACGTCAATGTCTGACATGTCAGAAAGTCAAAGCCGAGAGAGTAAAAATGCCTGGGAAGTTACATCCATTAGACATTCCCTAGTTGAAGTGGGAATGTATCAGTATGGATTTTCTTACTGGATTACCTTCAGTGCAATCAGGTTACAACTCCATCTTCGTGGTAGTTGATAGACTAACCAAAGTTGCCTATCTGATTCCAGTAAAAGAAACCTACACTGCAGTGGATGTGGCCAGAGTGTTCCTCAAAGAAATCTTTAGATTGCATGGCCTACCGAGAAGAATAGTAAGTGATCGAGATCCCAAATTCACATCAAGATTTTGGACTGCATTTTTCGAAGCAGTAGGAACTTTCTTGGATCTCAGCACAGCTTACCACCCCGAGACCGACGGTCAAACAAAAAGGGTAAACCAAGTAATCGAAGATACATTTCGGTCATGCTGTGGGGCAGGGAACCCAAGAAGTGGCTCAGCTTTCTGCACCTAGTCGAGTTTGCCTACAATGCTTCTTATCACCGAAGTATTGGGATAAGCCCCTTCAAAGCTCTGTATGGACAAGATTACTTAACTCCATTAACTTGGTCCGACCCATTGATTAGGTTCGAGATGTCCAGACAGATGCTTGACGACATGGGGAGCAACAGAGATGCAGTCAATTCGCAAAGATATAAAAGTTGCCCAGGATAGACAGAAGCAGTATGCAGATAAGAAGAGGACAGACAGAAAATTCGAAGAAGCAGATATGGTCTTCATTCGAGTACGCCCCAAAAGAACTCTATCTCTTGGGAAGTACAAGAAGTTATCCCCCAGGTATTGTGGGCCATATTTGTTTACAAAGAAAGTAGGTGACTTAGCCTACGAGCTTCTTCTGCCTCCTCATCTCAAAGTACATAATGTATTTCATGTCAGCCTACTTAAAAAGTATGTACAAAGCCCGAATCATTGCTTGATTTGATGAAATCTTAACTTCCTCAACCCAAGGGCAGTTGGAACTCCAACCTGAAGAAATCCTTGATGTTCGAGAGAAGGTTCTCAGGAACAGAATTCAAAGAGAATTATTGGTCAAATGGAAGTTCTATCCTTTTGAAGATGCCACCTGGGAGAAAGAAGCTGAACTGTTACGGGATTACCCCGAGTTTGTGAGATGAGGACATCTCGCATTTTTCAAGTGGGAGAGAATGTAAGATTCCTCCCCAGCCCTCAAGATGTCCAGTATCTTCCTCTGTAATCAATTCTCTCTTCAGATTAATAAAAGATCTTGTTTTTACCTATTTTGGCTTAGAGAGAGAAAATATTCTAGAGAGAGATTATTGAGTTTTTAGATATTTTTGGATGGAAAAATATCTCTCCTTATTAAAATAAATTCCCCTGAAACAGAATTTCAAAAAGAATTTCAGAAGGTGCATTAGAAATAAATTATAATCTGTTCAAAAGGCCTTAGCCTAAAGGTCTAGATTTCCTTAAAATTTTAGATTAAGATTTCTATGGACCAATAAGATTAATCCAAATGTAGGGAGGAGATAAATTGAAAAATAAAAGAAAAACCCCCCCAAAAATGAGTTAATGTTCACATAAGATGAAGAGTGGACTAAGGACCAAGGAAAATTGTTAAAAATTTGATTTTTGACACCTCAGGATAGGGATTCCCCCTCATGAAGTGGGCGCCTTTTTCTCATCATTGCTTTTTAATTTTAAATCAATAAAATTAGATATTTCATCTCTCCTCTCTCCTAATTCAAAACTGGATCCAAAAAGTGAACTTAACTGACCCAAAAATGGTCAAAAATTGACCAAACTGATCTAGAAAATTCTAGAATCAGTTTTCTTGGTTAGAGGCTCATTTTTTCCTATAAATAGAAGCCTCCCCTTTTGTAGAAGCTTAATAGTGTTTTATGCACTGTTCCTCTACTCCTCCCCAGAGCCAAAAACATTGAATTCATTGATAATTCACTTATTTTCGACTATTTCCTCTACAAAGAATTGGTAGCCACTCTTGATCCAAGAAGCAAGAGTAGAACCCTCAATCCATCAAGCCAAAGGAAAGCTCACAAAACTCCATGTAAGTTAGAGATTCTACTTTTTTTTAATTTTATTCTATGGTTTTCTGATTTCTTGCTTCTGTTAATTTGAAATTGGATGTTATGCCTTGATGGAAAGGCTTCCCCCTTCCCTTCATTGTAAATTCAGTCCTTCTTTATCCAAGATGTGTAATCAAATAAATAGAGTTAAACTTTTCGTATTGTTTACTCTTAAAAAATGAGAATTGATTAGATTAGAGTGCTAAATTCATCTTGGGGTGAATTCTAAGTAGATTTAGAATGTAAAAATTGAGAAATGGTCAACCATACAAAGGAGGTTATGGCAAAATTTTCTTAAATTTTATGGAAATAAGTTTTATCTTTATGTTATTCAAAAAGAGTAATTCCCTCCGTTTGTGTATTCTAAAAGTGTTATTTTCATTCTATGCATAGAAAGATGCATATTGGAAATTTTTTAATTATAAAAGAGTCATTTTCATTAGAATTAATTTCTATGCATAGAAAGATGCATATTGGAAATATTTTTATTATAAAAGTGTTACTTTCATCAATATTGATTTTTATGCATAAAGTGATGCATAAAAGAAATTTTTTATTATAAAAGAGTGATTTTCATTAGATTTAAATTCTATGCACAGAAAGATGCATATTGAATAATTTTTATTATAAAAGAGTTATTTTCATTAGATTTAAATTCTATGCATAGAAAGATGCATATTGGAAATATTTTTATTATAAAAGTGTTACTTTCATCAATATTGATTTTTATGCATAAAGTGATGCATAAAAGAATTTTATTATTTAATTTATAAAAGAGTGATTTTCATTAGAATTAATTTCTATGCATAGGAAAGGTGCATATTGGAAATATTTTTATTATAAAAGTGTTACTTTCATCAATATTGATTTTTATGCATAAAGTGATGCATAAAAGAATTTTATTATTATAAAAGAGTGATTTTCATTAGATTTAAATTCTATGCATAGAAAGATGCATATTGGATAATTTTTATTATAAAAGAGTGATTTTCATTAGATTTAAATTCTATGCATAGAAAGATGCATATTGGATATTTTTATTATAAAAGAGTGATTTTCATTAGATTTAAATTCTATGCATATTGGATAATTTTTGTTATAAAAGAGTGATTTTCATTAGATTTAAATTCTATGCATAGAAAGATGCATATTGGATAATTTTTGTTATAAAAGAGTGATTTTCATTAGATTTAAATTCTATGCATAGAAAGATGCATATTGGATATTTTTATTATAAAAGAGTGATTTTCGTTAGATTTAAATTCTATGCATAGAAAGATGCATATTGGATATTTTTTTTTATAAAAGAGTGATTTTCATTAGATTTAAATTCTATGCATAGAAAGATGCATATTGAATAATTTTTATTATAAAAGAGTGATTTTCATTAGATTTAAATTCTATGCATAGAAAGATGCATATTGGATATTTTTTAATTATAAAAGTGTGATTTTCATTAGATTTAAATTCTATTCATAGAAAGATGCATATTGGATAATTTTTATTTTAAAAGTGTGATTTTCATTAGATTTAATTTTTGTGCATAAATAGATGCATAAAAGGATTTTCTTTTATATAAAAGTGTTATTTCCATTGAAGTTGGATTTTATGCATAAAAAGAGGCATAATGAATTTTTATATCAAAATTAGAGTTCTCTTTGATTCTATGTTTAATTTCCATGAATAATCGATAAATGAATAAGTAAATACACTGTGAGAGAAAATTCTATCATTTCCTATTCACTCGGACGGTAATGAGAAAATTCTATCGTTTCCTATTCACTCGGACGGTAATGAGAAAATTCAAAAAACCTATTGAAGTCAAAAATTTAGATAAATTGATTAATTTATTTCTCATAGGAATTCGTGATTAGTTTAGAAATCAATTAAGTGAATATTCAATGAATGAAATTCAGTAAAATAGTGATTTAAATATCACCCCCTTTCGAGAAAGGTAGTTCAAGAAGAACCTTACAAGACTCGAACCCAGAATCAAACTTTGACCAAGACCAAACTCTTTGTCAGTTTCAAGGAAAGACGATGTGACCAGTTCAGGAAAATACACTCAAATCACCCACCAAATCTGAAACTAAGTTGAGACCCTTTGATTTTGATATGAGGATCAAGGTTACAGAATTCGAGGAATTCTGTTTGGAATTCAGACCTGCGATCAAGAAGTCTTGGATACAGATTTAAGATATACCCATTGTATTCAAAAGAAAATCAAAATTGAAAACTTGCATAGAAACCCTATTTTACGTGCCAGAATGGTGGAGGGAGCATTTGGTATATGTGTTTTCCTAAGGGAAGTTCGGTTGCAACAGCAAGCGGGGAGTGTTCAAAGGATAGCTCACGTGGCAAAGCCTGCCTAGGTCTTAACCAGCCTTGGTACGGTTAAAATGGTGCGCTTCCGATACAATGGACAAGGGCCGACAAAGCGATCCCTGAGTGAAGTGCCAGGACACCTAAGGAGGATCCTGGAGGGTTCTGACCAGGCGACGCACGGGCTTGCAGTGCCGAGGACACCCAAGCGTATGAATCTGCACTCAACTTGCCATTCTGATCCAATGGCACTGAGATAGGCTTACAGCCTGTCATACCATACTTGGACAACATGTCCAATCCATACTATCTCTGCAGTAATCCAATACCATGTGGTGACCTAATCACCTTAATGCCCAAGAAATATCTGAGCTCTCCCAGATCCTTCATCTCAAACTTTTGTCTAAGCAAGATCTTTACATCAAGGATCTCTACATCATGGTCCCTCGTAATGATCAAGTTATCTACATAGATGACAACAAGCACCACTACCCCCTCCGCGCACCGGACTCCTGATTGCTGACAGTGGAAGCAGCTCCCTCCTACGCGGGGCAAGGATTCCCACTCGGGGCCTCGCCCATGAATGTCCGGGCATGAGACTAAGCTGGTGGTCATTCCGAAAACCGAAACCGAGAAAATTTTCCATGCCCAAAAAACGGGGACGATTCTACCATTTTAATTTTCTTAACGAATTTTTCTAACGAGGTCAAGAGACTAAACTAACCTTCATCTTATTAAACAAGATAGAAGGAAAATTTATTACACACTTAACTTGAAGGAATCAATGCTTTTTTCCTAATTGAATCAAGCACAGCCGTTCATCTATTCATTTGAGAAGTCTTCATGCTTTTATTTAACTACTCGAGTTCTAAGCGTATTCCTATTAATCAATTTTATTATTAAAACTCTACTGATTCCAGCCTAACCCCATCCGGCCCATGGGTTAGCCACCACCCACCATTGGAATTGGTAGAACCAAATAAGTACTCACCCACCCATAATTGAATGCCTTTCTTAATTTTTGCTTTAGAATACAGATACGCACACACTCCTCTTTAAACTTTAATTTATAAAACAATCCATTGATAAACAATTATTGGTTACAGATGTCATAGCTCAAAATTTCCATCAAATCCTTGTTTTCGCACAAAAAAAGTCACTCTGAACTCTCCGTTGAGACCAGCTAGTCAGCAAAATGAGATCCAGTAATAACAGATTACAATAAACATTGATCCATCATACAATATCTTCCACGACAAATGACATTAGCCTTCCTTTTTTACTTCTCACGCATACCTTATATATATTAGCTTTATCTTTGTCTCCTTATATATACCTTATGTATGCAATGGCTTTCAAATTTTTAGATCTTTCCTACTAGAACCTTTGCAAAAATGCATGAGCTATAAATGACATTCACCTTCCTTGTTGACTCCTCATGTACACCTCATGTATATTAGCCTTTATCTTTATCTCCTCATACATAACTTATGTAATGGCCTTCCAATTTTCAAATCTTTCCTACGAGAATAGGTCTTAGAGCTAGCAATAATGTGAAAGAATAAAACTCCATCAGAATAAATAATCGTCTAAAGAGGAGTAATGCACTTATTATTAGGGACCATTATAATAAATTGAACAATTATAAAGTAGAGTAGCAAGAGTTATAGGTTTGGCTTTTGTGTGCTTTAGTTATTGAAAATATTAAAAATATCACCATAGCATGCTAAATGTTTATGGTGGAGAATCTCCTAAATAATTAAAACCATATAAGCTAGTTTATGTCAACTATTAAGGTTCATATATATGATCAAATCATGTTGACAAATCTGCCTTTTAAAAAAGGTAGAGATCAGTAATGGGCCACGTATCAAACATGCACAATATTTTGAATGAAGTGGCCTTAATCCAACTATGTGGGCATACATTTGCTTCCACATTGATCAAGCAATAAGATCTCTTTTGGTTGCCAATATAAATGGGCAAGGTTCTCGATAGACATGAATAAGGATCACCAATTTTTAAAAGTAGCATGAAATGTAATGTCTTCATCTGTATTGGCTCCTTACCTATATTATTTGCACTATAAGCATGTCCACAACATACAAGCTATTACTTTTATGACATTCTTTCACATCTAAATGGGCAAGGTTCTAGGTAGACATGACCAAGGATCACCAATTTTTAAAAGAAGCATGAAATGTAATGTCTTCATTTGTATTGTCTCCTTAGCTATATTCTTTGCACTATAAGCATGTCCACAACATACAAGCTATTACTTTCATAACATGCTTTCACATATAATGTCTTCATTTGCATTGTCTCCTTACCTATATTCTTTGCACTATAAGCATGTCCACAACATACAAGCTATTACTTTCATAACATGATTTCACATGTGTGTGTATACATATACATACATACATACACATACACACACATGCACATGTGTGTGTGTGTGTGTATACATATACATATACATAAATACATACATACATGTATGTATATATGTGTGTGTGTGTGTGTGTGTGTGTGTGTGTGTGTGTGTATGTGAGAGGCCACCATGAGACCTCCATGAAACCGTGCTAGAAGAGAATAGGGCAACTCTCCACCAACCGCCGGATATAGGGACCCTAGCCGGTCAACTATAGCCTTGGTTGTCCACACTAGTTTAGACTCCCTTTGACCGCCCGACTCCCCCTAGTCCTGCCCTTGTCCTAACATTACTCCCCCCCTTTTGGAAGAGTTATCATCCTTGAAAAAAAAAGGTAGGATATCGGGTCTTGAGAGTACTAACGTCCTTCCAAGTTGAACTTTCTTCCGGTCTATCTTTCCACTTAACTAGACATTGTTATCTAATTTTGTGATGAGTTGTCTTCTCTTGAAAATCCAACATGCGATCTAGCTCATGTGGTAGAACCAAAGGTTCAATCAAATCTACAAGAACAATTGTATCCACCACATTGGCATCTTCTCCTAGTCATTTTCGCATACTACTAACATGAAGAATGGTGAACCTTGGAATGTTGTTCTGGCATAGCTAACTTGTAGGCAACTTCACCCACATGCTTAAGTATTGTGAAAGGTCCACAATACCTAGGCGACAACTTTGGCACTATGCCTATCTTCAAAGTTTCCAAACTTGGAGGAACCTTGAGAAATACTTGGTCACCCTTTCCAAATGTGACCGCTCTCCGGTCTTTGTCTACATAATGCTTGTAACGATCTTGGGCCCGTTTAACATTTTCCTTAGTGATCTTGAGCATAACAAGATGATCTTGTAGAAAATCTTTGAATTATTTCAATCGCTAACCCCCCAGCTATTGGATCGGGGTTAAAAACCATACATAAGAATGAAAGGACTAAAGCCTATAGTGACATGCTTCACACTATTGTAGGCAAATTCTAAAATTGGTAAGTAATCTTCCCAATTCGTTTGCTGTTTACTCATATATGTCCTTATCATATCCTCAAGTACTTAGCTAACCCTTTTTATTTGACCATCACTCTAAGCATGGTGTACAACCTTTTGAACACTGCTCACATCACCAAAAATGACTATTAAACTTCTAATCTCTATCACTAACTATATTGGCTGGCAGCCCATAGATTCGATAGATATTCTCAATGAAAATCCAAGCTAACTCTGGCATTTTCACCGTGGTTTTAGTCGGAATAAACCGAGATATCTTGGTTAACCTATCCACCTACAACCCAAATGGCATGATAGCCTCTACTAGTTATAGGTAGACCTACAATAATATCCATAGAGATACTTTCCCACTTACCATCACAGATCTCTAAGGGTTGTAACAACCCGCCTATCTTAAGATACTTATTGACCTGGAATTTTTAACAATGCAAAACATATTTTTGGACGTCCCTGTGAAGTCCAGGCCAATAGAATTGCCTTCTCACTAAGACATAGGTCTTCCTAATTCTAGGATGACCTACACTTGGACTATCATGACACTCATAAAGTATTTGGCACCTAGTGTCTGAGTCCGAGGGTACACACACTCTTCCTTTGTGTAACAAGTACCTATTATTGATGGAAAAATGTTTCCAATGATTAAGCTTGTCCATGGAAAGAGAAGAGCTGGGTGTGGAACTATCATCTGCTCTCACTACGGAGTGGGAGGGATCCCTTTGTGTAACAACTTTCCACACCTTGGCATATGATTTATAATTTCTGCACTTGCCTTTGAGTGAATCTAAAAATTCACTTTTCAACTCCGTGAAACTCAACGAGTTGACTTGAGGCATGTGACTTAAGGCATCATCCACGACATTGTATTGGCCCTTGCAATACCTTGGTTGAAAGTCAAACTCTTGGAGGATTTTTGCCCACTGAGCTTTACAACCTTTTAAATCAGTTTGAGTTGTCAACCATTTGATGCTCTCATGATCAAAAAAAATCTCAAACTTAGCACCGTAGAGATAATGTCTCCACTTCCCTAGAGCATAAATGATAGCATAAAGCTCACGTTCATATGCAGAATAATTCCGCTGAGCTCTATCCAACTTCTTGCTCTAAAAAGCTACCGATCTACCTCCTTGAAGAAGCATAGCACCAACTGCATGGTCACTAGCATCCGTTTCAACCACAAAAACGGTTGATTTATTAGGATCTACTATTGCCAACATAGGTGCGGCAGCTACCTTAAGAAGATTGAAACTTTGTTGTTGGGCAGCACCCTAAACAAAGTTGTGACCCTTAGATTTTAATTGGTCCGTATTGGGACCGCTAACTTAGCATAATCTCATATGGATTTATGATAAAACTCTGCCAACCCAAGAAATATTTGCAATTCCTCTAGATTGGTTGGATCGGTGGTTCATCATCCTTGAGCACGTCAATGGCATGCTGGACATTACGCTCAGGGAGAAAACCAGACATCAAGCCACTTGGAAACACATCATGAAATTCATGCAAAATACTTCGCAAAGAATTAGAAACTTGTTGAGTGAGCGTAGGAAAAAATTGAGTTTGTTCATTATTATGCATAGCACTAACATGTTGTTCACATATGACACAATAATTGAAAGGCTTAATACCCAAACTGAAATTAAAATCACCACCACTAGCATCATCATGAGAAAATATTGAAGGAGACATGTAACACAAAAAGAGATTTTCTATTTCATGAGCATGTACAAGGTGGTCCAATTCAGCAGAACAAATGAGTGGAGATGGGGGCACATCGCGCTCACCTTGCAAACGAACTTGTTTACCATTGACCTCAAAAACAAAATTATTATCTAGATAACTACGAGAAAGAGATGGTCCTAAATGAAACAACCATTCACGACCCAAAATAACATCAGCTCTAGTAATATGCATAACCTTAAAATCTAAGTGCATTTCATGTCCCTGAATAGTTAGTGGTACTTGCTTAACCACCGTGTGCCATACATGCTTATCATGCCCATTAGCAAGAGATGCCATGTATTTATGATCGCTAAAGTGATAATTTGGAAAGTTATGTGTAGCCCCATCATCAATCACGACATGAACTCTTCGTCCATTGATGTGTCCATGCATCCAAACCAAATCATAAGGCCCGAAAGAGGGTACCCACATCATAGAGGTTACACAACACTCATGCGTGGCATCGGTATGGCATACCTGAACTTCAGAAAACTTTTGAAATACTTCAAGTGGTAAGACTTACACTATGTACATTACCTTACTACCGCCCTTATTGACATCTTTGCCATGGTTCTTTGGACAATTCTATTATTGTGATCAGTAGCCATGCAAATAAAATAAAATTTTTCCTTTTAGCTCACTCATAATCTTGTAGAGACAAGGGACCCCTTGGTCCCTTAGCCTTCTTAACCATGTCACTACCTTGTTTTTTTCCCTTAGAACTATGGAAGTCAGATGCTCCAATCCAAGGTGTCTTGGCCCTGCATTTCTTCTTAATACTATCATTGAAGATCTGTGCACTCTTTATGGCCTCTTCTAAAGTTTTAGGGTATTGAGTTTTAACCTTAGTCTTATATTTATTATCTAGACCACACAGAAAACGTCGTACTTTATGAAAATCATCCAAACCCTCAAGCTTGAGATGATTTCATGATATTTAGAAATATATTGGTTTAATGTAAGACCTTCTATCTTCAGAAATTCCAATTGCAGTCCTTCTCATTCTTAGGTAAGAATTTTTTCTGAAAAAGTGCCTCAAAAACAGCCCATATCATAGGTCAATCCCTCTTGCCGAGGCTCATCCACCACTTGTAGGACTTCCCCTCAAGTGTGAGACTTGCCTCGAGAGCTCAAACATCAAGAGAATGCTTCAAAAGGTGCAAGTCTGTCCACTTTATAAAAAAGTGTTCACTAAATCTTTATTACGCTCCTTCTCTTCTTCGAGGAACACAAGAGGCTTCACGCTCTTGACCATAGCTGCCACTTCCTGATTCCTAGGCATTTCAGTGTCTTGAGTTAACCCCCCAGGAGTAGATTCTCCTAGAGTATTAACCATGACACTCCAAAACCCTGAATTAGTGACCAACTACTTAAGAGTCTCTTACATGGTCAATACGTTATGTGCATGATTCTAATAAAGTATGTGCATGTAAATCCATAAATCCGTGATCAAGATTATTCATATTGGTATCCAAAGATGGATGAAAGATGGATGATGCCATGCTACTGGGTTCTCGGAAACTTTAGAGGTCATGGTAACAAATCAAATTCGTATGCAAAATGAAGACTAGTACCTGACCAAAACCAGCTCACCAAAAATCAAACTTTTTTGCTACTATCTCTGAAGTAATGCTGCTCGTCAGCACACGCTCCTTGTTGTGGTCTAAAGCAACCTTGTTGTTGATGCCACTCTCGTCCTCTTGCTGTGTGTGGGTGTAGAGAAATAGAGAGAAAAAACCTCCTCTCTATCACGGCTGTGGAGAAAGCAAAAACCTCCTCTCTGTCGGCTGTAGAGAAATAGAGAGAAAGCCTCCTCTCTTACGTATATTGGCGGCTCTTCAACTGCTGCTGTGGTGGTTTTTCTCTCCATGCCGGTTTACTGCAAGAGAAAGAGAAAAACGGAAGCTTCCTCTCCTCACGGGTGCGTGTTCACGGCGGCTGGGTTGCCTGTGCGCGTCACGGCTGCCTATGAGAGAGAGAGAGAGAGTAGCTTGTAGTTGACGGTCGTTGTCTGTGGCTGTGTGCCGACTACGAGTAAAAGAGAGAGATGAAAAGCTTGCTGTCCTCTCTTGTTGACGGCAGTGGCGCAGTTCTCTCGGCCGTCTTGTGGCTGTTGTAAGCGGCTGTATATGGCAGCTTTTACGTGAAGCCCAAGAACCCTCGCAAGATCACCCACAAGCTGCAGTTTCGCAAGTACGACCCCTTCGTCAAGAAGCACGAAGAAAATGCTGTTGCGGGCTAGGGATGAGGAAGGTGAAAGGGGGTTCAGTTTTGATATGGCTTGTGCGCCGGCTGTGTACTTGGCCTGGTTGTTGGTGGCCACTACATGCTCGACGCTCCACGGTTGCCAGTGTTGTTGAGAGAAATAGAGAGCTGGCCGGCTGTGCAACGCCTAAGAACAGCGCATAGGTGATTCTTCTCCCTCAAGCTGTACCATGCTATGGAAGTTATCTCATAGCACACAGGCGATTCTTCTCCCACTAGCTGTAGCGTGCTTCTACGGCCGATGCGAACAAGGCGATGGTGGTGCAGTTGGTTACCGAATAGATCGCATAGCTCTGATACCAGTGAGAGGCCACCATGAGACTTCCATGAAACCCTACTAGAAGATAATAGGGAAACTCTTCACCCAACCGCCGGATATAGGGACCCTAGCCGGCTAACTATAGCCCTGGCCGTCCACACTAGGATGATTAGGCACCACTAGCTCAAGCATCTGCATTGAGCCTCATAGCCGCCCAGGTATATTTATGGATTGGGGACTATGGTGGGTACAAGCCTAGCCCATGGTATGACCTATTGTCTGGATCCTCCTCAAATCAACACGAACCTCTCATGGCCTCTTCTTTGACCACACCAATCGTTGCTCCAAGTAGACATATCCTAATGCTCAATAACCCTAAATCCTCTAGGCAAGTGTGGTTTCCCAGTTCCATTCTAGCTATGGGAAAAATCCATTACCATCATGCATCAACATCTCACGATATTGACTCCTCAAGAAAAGGGATGCCGAGGAAAGTGTTGAAGAGAGTTGAAGAAAGGAGTTAAGTTGGAGAAATCTTTGAAAAAGAGTCAAAGAAAGTAGTTAAGTTGAACAAGTACACAAACATGTCACACACTGGCCACCATTTCATGTGCATGTCACCTACATATTTCACTATGGGTATTACATTTTTTTCACACTTCAAATCTCATGGCATACACAGACACCTGTACTACAAACTAGCCTCATCATCAATGCCAATCCTCCAGGGGTATTTCTAGATTGTTTCCATGACCATTGTGTGATAGGTTCCAATTTAGTAAATTTTGTAGAGACCTTCATGTATTAGACTCCCCAGTTGAGTAAACATGGTTATCAGAATGCACATGCCAGCTATGAAATTCACTAGAGGCTTTTTTTTTTGCCTTGGTTCATGTTTTAGGACCAATTCAAAATTCTCAAAGTGCCCATAGGACCATAACCCAAGAATAACATATCTTGGGGTTCATTTGCAATCCATTTAAGTTTCAATATGGTAATGCTGGTTTATGGTAATTTGCAGAACATTTAAACCCTTATACAAACGAGTTAGCTATCTGCCGATGACTTACATATCTTGACGTCAAGCATCCATGTTGCTCAACTAGGGATACTTTTTATAAGGGTTGACTTGCATATATGAGCTAACTTAAGCTATGGAATTACAAACCAACACTGAAGCTTAAAGTTCTAATGGGAATGGTCCTCTCACTAGTAAGGTATATCCAAAAATATTAGTGAGTAGATTTAACAAGTTTTAATGGGAATGGTCCTCTACAAGATAAATTAGTAATTTTTATAAATTGGCTAAATCAAAGGACACCCACAACCTTGTTTGGTAGTATGATGTACTAGTAGTTAGGCATTAGCTAGTCATAGTTTGATGTAGTTTGATAGTGAACACATGTGTACCAAATTATAAACACACATTGTTTATGATAAAATTGGTTGATTGAGAGGATACCCACAACCTTGTTTGGTACTGTAATGTACTAACAATTAGACGCGTATGTAGTTATAGTTTTTGGTAGTGAACACGTGTGTACCAAATTGTACACACACATTAGTCGTAGGTAAAGAGGATCTTGAGGTTACGTCATTAAGTACTTAGTGTTCATTAATATGAGTATCTTTGTAATGGTCCTCTCACGAAGTTGCACCAAAAGTATATATATATATATAAATACATTCAAAAAATGTAAGACTAGGGGATTCTATACATTAGCCTAGACACACCAACAATCCTAAGGTATTAGGATGGTGCAACCTATGGGTGCACTATTAGGAAAACCTGCATATGATGTGTACATACAAGTCTTACATTCCTTTCCCTTTATAAAAATTTAAATTTTATGATTTTATTGATTGAACCCCTTTTGTATGTATAATTTTGTGAATGTTTATATTAGAAAACACCTTTTTAACCAATGTGGTATGGTTATATATTTTTAGGTGCCCCCCCCCTCTCGAGTGTAACCTTTGCAAGGCATGAGAATGACCATCTCTAAATGACATTAGCCTTCCTTTTTTACTTCTCATGCATACCTTATGTATATTACCTTTATCTTTGTCTCCTTATATATACCTTATGTATGTAATGGCTTTCCAATTTTTAAATCTTTCCTACTAGAATAGGAGTCTTAGGTGCACCCCTTAGGGTCCAAACCTTTGCAAAAATGCATGAGCTATAAATGACATTAGCTTTCCTTGTTGACTCATCATGTACACCTCATGTATATTAGCCTTTATCTTTATCTCCCCATACATAACTTATGTAATGGCCTTCCAATTTTCAAATCTTTCCAACTAGAATAGGTCTTAGAGCTAGCAATAATGTGAAAGAATAAAACTCCATCATAATAATTGATCATCTAAATAGGAGTAATGCACTCATTATTAGGGACCATTATAATAAATTGAACAATTATAAAGTTGAGTAGCAAGAGTTATAGGTTTGGCTTTTGTGTGCTTTAGTCATTGAAAATATTAAAAATATCACCATAGCATGCTAAATGTTTATGGAGAATCTCCTAAATACCATATAAGCTAGTCTATGTCAGCAATTAAGGTTCATATATACGATCACATCATGTCCTTTAAAAAAGGTAGAGATCAGTAATGGGCCACGTATCAAACATGCACAATATTTTGAATGAAGTGATTATGATGTGACCTTAATCCAACTATGTGGGCATACATTTGCTTCAACATTGATCAAGCCAATAAGATCTCTTTTGGTTACCAATCTAAATGGGCAAGGTTCTAGGTAGACATGACCAAGGATCACCAATTTTTAAAAGTAGATTGAAATGTAATGTCTTCATTTGTATTGGCTCCCTGCTTATATTGTTTGCACTATAAGCATGTCCACAACATACAAGCTATTACTTTCATAACATGCTTTCACATGTGTGTGTGTGTGTGTGTGTACATATGCATACACACACACACACACACACACACATAGAGAGAGAGAGAGAGAGAGAACTTGCAATTTTTCGTAAAGTGAAAAAAGTAAACTTTTGTGTTGATCGAGTGTGTGTGTGTGTGTGTGTGTGTGTGAAACTTTTATCGTACGCTATAAGAACTTGGATGGATGATGTAGTGTTGGGTCTCACATGCAATCTAACTTACAACATGTTACAATGATTCGAACATCTTTTCCAAACTCTTTTGCAGCAGATCAGAGGACCAGATTATGGAGACATATCTTAAGAATCATTTTTTTTTTAAATAAGCTTCCTTGGTTGAGGCAACTTGGTGAGAGTGAGAAGACTTGCAGTACAATAAGATGCAAATTTTTCAAAAGGTGGGCAATGATAGAATACAAGGAGGAGGGAACATATGCAATGATGTAGTGAGCTGAGATAAGTAGAAAATTAAATGAGCGTTCCACAAGGGTTGGACGAGGGAGTGGGCGCTAAAAAAGAGTGTAAAGGGGAATTCATGCAAGGGAGGCTTGACACGCAAAAGGGCATCCAGATTCAAGACGGGCATATTTTATAAGGGTGGGCCTTTTGATGTCTCGTGGCTCTCTCTCGGTGGTTGTGTGCACTTTTGATAGCGTCCCTTCTGGAAACGTGTGCGCATACAAAAGAAATCCGTCAACCTATTTTTTCTAAGGCCAACCATCATATAAGTGGACGACGTGTGTCAAAAAAGCATCTCACTAAGGTTTTTATGCCCCTTGTTTTGAGTCATAAGAAAACCTTTAACACCTCCTCCCATCATCTCACCGACCTCTATTCTATAGATCTTCTCTCAATTTGGTATCACTGGATCCACCATCCAATGAGCATTTTAATGGTTCCCCATCCATCACACGTCACAATGCTGATCCTCAGATCCATGTCGGTGATTCTAATCATGAACACATGCTTATCTTTCCAAGGCACACCTTCCGAATTGGTCCCTTGCTCACATAGATTCATGAGCCGTGGTATGATGGGTTTTTAATAATTGAAACCCTAGACTTGCGTTGAGCATTGCATGTTGCTAAAGGGTTAAATTTATATCTATGGTTTTACTTAATTAGCATTGTCACACCTATCCTTCTAATATAAATATTCATAATTTCAGTTCAAAAACATATGATTATTGTTTACAAACTATGCAATCTACAAGGCTAAAATTAAATTTCTTTCTATTGAAGTAGAAGTAGGGATGACTTCTTGACTGATAGTAATTTTTGGAAGTTGTCAGATCAATGTTGAGTTGTTTCAAAAGAGATACTATTCACTTAAAGTAGCATGTTCTTGTCAACAAAGAGTATAGTCATAAATTATGGCAAGACCATCACAAAAATATAGTGCATGTTAAATACAAAAAATTGTTAGATTATAGAACGTGAATAATTATAAAAGTCTTATAGAATGTGAATAATTATAAAAGTCATATCAAATGTTATCATCACTACCACTTTACTTGGGTTGTGAAAACATAACGCTACCACTTTACTTGGGTTGTGAAAACATAAAATTTATTGTAATGAGGAAATCAAATGCTTAACTAGCATTATTCAAATGAATTACTAATAAATGAAGTTATCCACTAAATTCAATAACAATGTTTAACTACATTACTCAAATAAATTACTAAATAATGAAGTTAATAATAACTAGAACTTAAGACTTACCATGACTGAATTTTAGCAATATATGTTAAAATTTTGAAAAGATCTATGTACACATATCAATATCTAAAAGTACTAACTAGCTAACATTAATATATTTGAAGCTGACCTTTCAACTACCTTGAAAGTTATCTGTGATTACTACTATAAATAAATGTAGTCACAAATTTGGATGCTAGTATTCTTTTCAAAATACTAGTAGGATGTGGTCTTTTCATACCAAATAGAAAAATATGGAAAAGAGCATATCATAATCGCTTAGAGTCATATATAAGTACTTGAGGGTTATAGGTTTGGGAAACCTTCATCACACAAGAAAGCTCTAAGTATGTCTCTTCATGTGAATGAAAAAGCCAAGCAAATGTAATCCCAAAAAGTTCACACTAAGAGACTCCAAACATGTAGCTATATATGCTAATGGGTGTTTTTCTACCTATAACCAAAAAAAGAATTTTATTGAATATGTTAAAATACATGTGTTGATGCACTCTATGAAATCCTTAAACAAACTATTAAACCATTTAGGAAATTAACCATTTTCCCCGTAAGATAGGGTCCCCATTCATCATGGAGATTAATTATCTCTTCAAAATTCTCATTTTTTAATCTCTACTACATAAGTATCCATGATTCCCTTTTCTTGTATCTCATCTCCCTTGAAATTAGTAATAATAGAAAGAGTAAAAGAACCCTTGCTCTCAAGAAATCAACCTATCTCATAAATTATACCTTTTGCTGAAGAACTTGCTTTTTTATTTGCTTTGACGGGAAGCATATAGTAGAGTGGTATACCTTGCAGGTAATGAAGAGAGTTTGACCTTGAATATATCTTCAAATCATAGCAAAAATCTTGTATGCAGCAACAACTTTCTAAAGATATCTTCTATTTCTTTTATCATATAATTGTTGTGGTCACATGATCTAAACACTTTCAAGGCTACTCTTTATATGTTATCCCCTATAGCTACTCTTTGCACATGCATTGAGGCCTTTGCATAAGTCTTGGGGATATGAAATTGCAAAACGAAGTTAATATGGACACAAGAAATAAGGCATTAAGGCCATGAAGTATTAGCAAATAAAGTAATAATAGGCATGGACTTTCAAATATCATAATCCTTGTATATGTAATAATAGGCATGGTCTTTGAAATACCATAATTTGTTTTTGTATATATAAGCTAGTGTTTTAGCCAAAAGTAGTGTGTTTTTGTTTAAGACAAGATCTTACCTTAGTATGGTTTGGTCTTATCTTGGAGAGCCACAAATGCAACTTCCCAATGTAGTTGCATAGCTCGTCGTCTCTCACATCCTCATTGTGCCATCACACCATCACACCAGAATGCCATCACTCCATCAAGAGGCCTCAACCACCTTGATGGAGGTGAAGAGAAGGTTGCCTACACTGTGAATCAATCACACAAGAGGTGGATAGAGAGGAAAAGCTCATGAAAGATCCTACAATCGAGCTTGCATAAGAATCCACATCAAAAAGCAAACAAGATCATAAGCAAGCAAGAGTAGAGAAGAAGTGGAGCTCACAACAAGTATTGTATTACAAGGGAAGAACACAAGGGGTTGTATTCTTTGAAGATCTTTATCTAGGCTTCCTATGGTGTAATGTGGGGCGAAACAAATCTTGATGTGAGGCATCACTCTGAGTTTGTAAGTTGATTGGCCTTGTACAAGAAAAGAGGGCCCACGGCTTACTTTGTAGATTTATGAGTCATTGGCAATGACTGATGGTGATCATGAATGGTTTGGCATGGCAGGGTTCATGGTGAAACCAGAGACTAGGGTGCTTCATTGTTACTTATTTCTCTTTGGTGGTGAGTTTCATGATGTTGTGATCGTGAAGGTAGTCAAAGAAGAAATTAATGGACTGCAAGGATTGTATTCTTTGAAGATCTTTGGAGGTTCCTACACCACATTCAAAGAGGATCCAAGTGATGGGATGTACCATGGACTAGGCTTTTGCCAACCATGCCCCCCCCCATCCACAGATGTATCTAGATGATTATAAATCCATGATGAATCTTGGTGAAGATGCTAGCAGCTTCTTGTGAAGTGCAAAGCCCTTTTGAGCACCAATGCTAGTGTTGTGCATAGTTTATGCAAGATGAAGGTGAGCCCGTGTGTGTACTCCTCCCTGTGAGAACTCTAACTCTTTGACTCTTATTTCTTCTTTCTTTGACATTTTTTCACTTTGATTGAGAGGAAAAAATAAGGGCCTTTTTCATACCAAGGTTTGTCATTTAAGGGTTTACTGGGTTGTCTAAAGGAATGGTAGAATAACCACTTAGAAATTGCACCTTTTAAGGTAATCAAGGCAAAGGGTATGATTGCACTTTTTAAGGGAATCAAGGCAAAGGGTCATACCTTTTATGATGGTGCCGAGAAGCTATTGTGTGGTATCCCTATATTATATCCTTAGTTTGAGGTTTATGCTCATGTGATTTGTGTGACGTTCTCCATAGAGAAGTGGCCTAACTCAAGCATAAACAAAAACTTTATAAATGACCCTATATATTAATATGGATGATGTGTGCTACCACATTCATAGTGCATTCTTAAAGAATTTTTATGTTTTAGAAATGGCATGCGCAATTATAATGTATGTAGCATCCACATACTGTAGTGGATTCTTTCACGTGTGGGAGGACAAGAAGGCCTCATTGTGCTTCTATATACTATGAGAATCTTCTAAAAGTAGATAATATGATCATGTACTTTTATCATTGCCCTCTAAAACATTATGGCATTTTAATTTTAGTTTGGAGGGTTCACCTAGATAATATATAAAATATAGCAAAAATGAAATATATTTTCAAAATAATATAAAAAATAACTACATAACACATACATAAGGGGCTTAAGTAAAAAAGTCATGATTTTGGTACAAAGATGTGGTCTTATTTAGCGATATATCTACAGAAATAGTACATTTATATTTTTTTTCAATTTACTAACACACAAGAGGGTTTTGTTAACCTCTTAAATTTACTTCCTATATATGATTTTTATTACTGAATACAATTGGTAGAAATCATTCTTGTTGTAAGTGAGGGAAGCACTACAATAGAATGAGGAAATAGTAGCAAAAATTGCAGTGTTTTCATAACTACAAGTCTTAAAAAATGTCGGGTCTATTTTGTTGCTACAAATGCAGCTATTTTTGCTTTGCATAGGATCATGTTGAGCAGTTACTATAGCAGCAAAAATAGGAATTTCTTTAAACATATGATTATTGTTTAACATCCACTACAAACTATGCAATCTACAAGGTTAAAATTAAATTTCTTTTCATAAGGTTTATTGAAGTAGAAGTAGGGATAGCTTCTTGATATAGTAATTTTTTAAAGTTGTTAGATCAGTGTTGGGTTGTTTCAAAAGAGATGTTATTCACTTAAAGTAGCATGTTCTTGTCAGCAAAGAGAATGGTTATAAATTATGGCAAGACAATCACAAAAGTATAGTGCATGTTAAATACAAAAAATGTTAGCTTATAGAATGTGAATAATTATAAAAATCTTATAGAACATGAATAATTATAAAAGTCATATCAAATGTTATCATCACTACTAGTTTACTTGGGTTGTGAAAACATAAAATTTATTGTAATGAGGAAGTCAAATGCTTAACTAGAATTATTCAAATGAATTACTAATGAATGAAGTTATCCACCAAATTTACTAACAATGCTTAAAGACATTACTCAAATAAATTACTAATTAATGAAGTTAATAATAACTAGAATTTGAGACTTACCATGATTGAAGTTTAGAAATATATATTAAAATTTTAAAAAGATCAATGTACACATATCAATATCTAAAAGTACTAACTAGCTACCTTGAAAGTTATATGTGATTGCTACGATAAACAAATGTACTCACAAATTTGGATGCTAGTATTCTTTTCAAAATGCTAGCAGGATATGTCCTTTTTATATCAAATAGAAAAATATGGAAAAGACCATATCATAATCACTTGATCACTTTAGAGTCATATATAATTACTTGACGGTTATAAGTTTTGGAAACCTTCATCTCTAAATATCTCTCTTCATGTGAATGAAAAAACCAAGCAAATGTAATCACAAAAACATGGGCATATATTTGAATGGGTTTTTTCCCACCTATATCCA
Organism: Cibotium barometz; assembly: GCF_041138505.1. Lineage (NCBI taxonomy): Eukaryota > Viridiplantae > Streptophyta > Polypodiopsida > Cyatheales > Cibotiaceae > Cibotium > Cibotium barometz. The sequence goes on from NC_141067.1 coordinate 33,165,339, forward strand.
AACAAAAATGTTATTGAATATGTTACTATGACCTCCTATTCACTCATGTCAATTATGTACCATCACAAAATGCATGTGTTGATGCACTCTACGAAATCCTTAAACGAGTTGTTGAACCATTTAGAACATTAACTATTTTCCTCCTAAGATAGGGTCCCCATTCATCATGGAGATTAATTATCTCTTCTAAATTCTCATTTCGTAATCTCTACATAAGTATCCATCATTCATTTTTCTTGTATCTTTTCTCCATTGAAATTAGTAATAGAAAGAGTAAAAGAACCCTTGCTCTCAAGACATCAACTGTCTCATAAATTATACCTTTGCTAAAGGTTGCTTTTTTATTTTCTTTAAACGGGAAGCATATAGTATCTAGTGGTATACCTCGTAGGTAATGAAGAGAGTTTGACCTTGAATACATCTTTAAATCATAGTGAAAATCTTGTATACAACAACTTTCCAAAGATATCTTCTTTTTCTTTTTTCATATAATTGTTTTGGTCACATGATCTCAATAAACACTTTCATGGCTACTCTTCATATGTTATCCCCTATATAGCTATTCTTTTCACATGCATTGAGGCATTTTCATAAGCCTTGGGGACATGAAATTTCAAAATGAATGTCATACGAAAATAAGAAATAATGCATTAAGGCTATGAAGTATTAGTAAATAAAGTAATAATAGGCATGGTCTTTCAAATCCCATAATCTTTTTGTATATGTAATAATAGGCATGATCTTTCAAATAAAGTAAAAATAGGCACATGGTCTTTCAAATATAGTAATAATAGGCATGGTCTTTCAAATACCCCAATTTTTTTGTATATATAAGCTAGTGTTTTAGCCAGACGTGGTGTGTTTTTTGTGTTTTTATTCAAAACAAGAGCTTACCTTAGCCTTTACCTAAACAAGTATGGTATGATCTTACCTTAATGGAACTTCCCAATTCAGGTGTGTAGCTCGTCGTCTGTCACATCCTCACTGTGCCATCACACCAAAAAGCTTCCTTTGCTAAGGGGCTAAAGGTAGATCCTCAACCACCTTGATGGAGGCAAGGAGAAGGTTTGCCTACACTGTAGATCAATCACACAAGAGGTGGATAGAGAAGAGAAGCTCATGCAAGATCCTACAATTGAACTTGCATGAGCAAGCATCCACATCAAAAAGCAAACAAGATCACATGCAAGCAAGAGTAGAGAAGAAGTGGAGCTCACAAGTATTGTTTTACAAGGGAAGACCACAAGGGGTTGTATTCTTTGAAGATATTTTCCTGTGTTGTAATGTGGGCAAAAAAATTCTTAATGTGAGGCCTCATCTCTGAGTTTGTAAGGCACTTTGTTGTTTATGCTTGAGTTAGGCCACTTTGTGATGTGGGAAAAAAATCTTGATGTGAGGCCTCATCTCCGAGTTTGTAAGTTGACTCGCCTTGTACAAGAAAAGAGGGCCCGTAGCTTACTTTGTAGATTTATGAGTCATTGGCAATGACCGATGGTGGTCATGAAAGTTTGGCATGGCAAGGTTCATGGTGAAACTAGAGACTGGGGTGCTTCATTGTTCCTTGTTGCTATTTGGTGGTGAGGTTCATGATGTTGTAATCATGAAGGTAGTCAAAGAAGAAGCAAATGGTCCATTGAAGACTATTGTATTCTTTGAAGATCTTTGGAGGTTCTTGCACCACATTCAAAGAGGATCTTGGTGATGGGATGTACTATGGACTAGGCCTTTTCCCACCATGCCCCCCCATCCAGAGATGTATCTAGATGATTTTCTATGATGAACATTGGTAAAGATTTTAGCAACTTCTTGTGAAGTGCAGCAAAGCTCTTATGAGCACCGTTGCTAGCGTCGTGTATAGTTTATGGGGGATGAAGGTGTGCCCGTGTGTGTACTCCTCCCAGATAAAACTCAAACTCTTTGTTTCTTTAACTCTTATTTCTTCTATCTTTGACATTTTTTCACTTTGATGGAGATGAAAAAATAAGGGCCTTTTTCACATAATGAGATTTATCATTTGAGGGTTGGGTTGCTGGATTGTCCAAAGAAATGGTAGAATAACGATTTATGCATGCACCCTTTGAGGGAATCAAGGCGATGGGTCACACCATATACTAGTCTTTCACCCACCATGGTCCCTCCATCCAAGGATGTACCTAGATGTATGTCATTGGTAAGGCTAACAGCACATGAAGTGTGTATGATGGTGGCAAGTAGCTATTGTGTGGTGTCCCTATATTAAGTTTGAGTTTTATGCTCATGTGATTTGTGGTGTGAAGTGCTCTGCAAAAAGAAGTGGCCTAACTCAAGCATAAACAATAACTCTATAAATGACTCTATATATTAATAAGGATGATATGTGCTACCACATTCATAGTGCATTCTTAAAGGCAAGTTGTGATTTTTTATGTTTTGGAAATGGCATGCCCAATTATAATTTATGTAGTACCCATATACTATAGTGGATTATTTCACGTGTAGAGGACAAGAAGGCATCATTATGCTTCTATAGACTATGAGAATCTTCTAAAAGTAGATAAGATGATCATGTACTTTTATCATTGCACTTTAAAACATTATGGCATTTTAATTTTGGTTTGGAGGGTTCACCTAGATAATATATAAAATATAGCAAAAATGAAATATATATTTTTAAAATAATATGAAAAATAACTACATAACACATACATAAGGGGCTTAAACAAAAAAGTCACGAGTTTGGTACAAAGGTGTGGTCTTATTAGTGATATATCTATAGAAACATTACATTTACGTTATTTCAATCTACTAACACAAGAGGGTTTTTTTAACCTCTTAAATTTACTTCCTATATATGAATTTTATTAATGAACACAATTGGTAGAAATCTTTCTTGCAAGTAAGGGATGCACTACAACAGAATGAGGAAATAGCAACAAAAATAGCAGTGATTTTATAACTACAAGTCTTGAAAAATGTTGGGGCTATTTCACTGCTATAGATGCTGCTATTTTCACTGCAATAGGATCGCTGTTGTGAGTAGTGGCTATAGCAGCAAAAATAGAAATCTGTTTAGAAAAAAAGCTAGGGTAGACTAGGGAGTCATCATTGGACTCCCTAGTCATCAGCTTTTTTTTAAAGAATACAAAAGAGATTGTGACATAGTAAAACTTGAAAACATAAAGGAAAGAAGTGAACACAAAATGGTTTTTATTCATCCATAAATTGAAATATTTCCACACAAGGACAATGGTAAGGCCTTTGGCCATATGGCCATATACAAAATAAAGCATAATGAAAAATTATGGAGTTAGGGATTGCATCGAGGTCCTCATCTCACGCATTCCAATTATTATCGTCCCTTGCAACTTTATCCTCTTCTCTCACATTTCCATTACTTTTCGCTTACACATGAGCACCATTTATAGTAGTAACACAGTTTGTAGTAACATGATCCTAAAACATAACAAAACTAATACAAGTGAAACTTAGTTTTGAAAAAACGAAGAGGTTATGGTTTTAGAAATGTACTTACTTGCCAAGAACGGCCTCTAGAAATAATAATGCATCCTTCATCTTGCACCCTTTCAAAGAGAGCTCCCAAACCCTGTTGTGATGCAAAATCATATTCATCTTGCGTAGGGGGTAGTCCACCGCTTTAAGCTATAGACATATAAACAAAAGGACATTGATTTTATGTTGTTATAAGGTAACCTTTTTTTCTTAAAAGATAAGATACAATTCAAGGCAATATACTTACAAAGACTATTGGGATATCTACTCCTCTTCACATGTAACATTGCGTTGCAAGTTGTTTTCCATCTATCCATGTATAAACATATGCATGCATGGATATTAAAGTACACATAAAGTATGCATAGCATACATATACATGTATATAGATTACATTGTATTCTCTATGCATGCATAGCTCTAATATGCATACATAGAACATATGTATTCTCTATGCATGTATATTAGAGCTATGAACTAGGGTGTTGGACCAAAATAAAGAGTAGAGGCAATGCATAGGCATTATAGAAGCCTCTTCTACACTCTCTAATAATGCATATTATTCAAGGAGCTTTTCATGTTTTATTTATGCATATTAGAGCATACATAGAGCATGCATAAAGCATACATATGGGCCAAAACAAAGAAGACCTACAATCATAGAGTAGAGGTAACACACAGGCATATAAGACTCTTGTGCATTCTCTAAGCATGTATATTATTAGAGCATTGCATTTTTTATGTATACATGTATATTAGAGCATACATAGAGCATACATAAGGACCAAAACAAAGAAGACCTACAATCATAGAGTAGAGGTAACGCGCATAGGCATAGAAGTCTCTTCTGCATTCTCTAATAAGCATGCATATTAATGGAGCTTTGCATGTTGTATATATGCATATTAGAGCATACATATAGCATGCATAAAGCATACATATGCATGTGCATGCATATTAGAGCATGGATAACTCTAATATGCATATTATAGAACAAATAGAGTTGGCATAGCTCTGATATGCATGTATAGAATATATGTATTCTCTATGCATGTATAAAGCATACATATGCATGTACGCATATTAGAGCACATATAGAGCATGCAGAGCTCTAATATGCATGCATAGAACATATGTATTCTCTATGCATGCAAAACTCTAATATGCATACATAGAACATGTGTTTTCTCTATGCATGCATATGTATGCTTTATTCATGATCTATGAATGCATATTAGAGCTTTCCATGCTCTATTATGCATGCATAGGGCATACATATGCACACATGCATATTAGGTCTTTGTGTATGCTCTAATATGTATACATATAGGTCTCTTATATATAATATCTCTATGAATAGAGCCCTCCATGCATGCATATGTATGCTTTATTCATGCTCTATGCATGCTTTATTCATACTCCATGCACGCATATGTATGCCTTATTCATGCTCTATGCATGAATAAAGGATAGCTATATGTATGCATATTAGATATTTTCATGCTATTACGCATGCATAGAGCATACATATGCTTGCATTCATATTATATCTATGTGTATGCTCTAATATGTATGTATATAGGCCTCTTATATATAATAACTCTATGCACTCTATGCACAGAGGCCTCTTTATGCATAGACCCCTCCATCCCCTTTATGCATAGATCCCTTTATGCATACTAATAGCATGAAAAAGAAAACTCTCATAGCACCCAAGGGTGTATCATTAATAGCATCCGAGGGTGCATAATTAATAGAAAGGGTTTAGGGTTTAGAGATTACCTAAATATATAGGAAGGGCAAGGTGTTGGACCAAAGGAAAGAAGACCTACAAACACATAAATAATAAACCATAAATATAAAGCTTATTACAAAAAAAATGAGAGTTAGGGTTGCTCACCTTATGTGAAAATATCATGTAAAAACAAAAAAGTTTAAATATTAGGTGAGATAAAATATAAACTTACATATGCCCTACTTATTAGCAAAGACATTATAGCACATTCGGAGGCATTAGCCCAAGCATAAGGCTTAGGCATAAGGCTTATGCATAAGCCTCATTCATGAGGCTCATAAATTAGCCTAAGCATAAGGCTTATACATAAGCCTCATGCATGAGGTTTATGTATTAGCCTCATGCATTAAGCTAATACATGAGGCCATATACATTAGTCTTATGCATAATTCATGAGGCATATAATGCATAAGAATCATGCATTAGGCTCATGTATTAGGCATGAGATTCATTATATGCGCATAAGGCTAATTCTTGCATATATGTATAAAAGCTAATGCATGCATGAGGCTAATGCTTGGCTAATGGTTGCCTATATGCATAGAGACTCATGCATAAGCCTCTATGCATAGAAAATCATGAGGCTCTGTACATATGCCTCTATGCATGAGCTTCTATTCGCTGCTGCACTGTTGAGGCCTCTATACACTGAGGCATTTGCATGAGCTTCTATGCATAGAAACTCATGAGGCATTTGCATAAGCCTCTATGCATAGAACCTCATGCATAGAGGCTTATGCATAGAGCCTCATGCGTTTCTTATGCAGAGAGCCTCATGTGAGTTTCTATGCATATAGGCTTATGCATGAGCTTCTATGTAGAAAGGCTATGCATAGCCTTTAAGCATGAGGCTAATTCTTTCATAGGCCTCTTGAATTAACCTAATGCATGAGGCCTATGCAAGCATTAGCCTCATGCATGCATGAGGCTTATTCAAGCATTAGCCTCATGCATTATACATAAGCCTCATGCATGCATTATCAATAAGCCTCATGCATGCATGAGGATCATGTATTAGAGACTCATGCATATCATGAGCCTAATGCATAAGCCTCATGCATAAGCCTAAGACTCTAATGCATGAGGCTTATGCATGAACCTCATGCATAAGCCTAAGCTTCAAGCATGAGGCTAATGCATAAGTTTAAGCCTCATGCATTAGCCTAAGCTACACACATTAGGTTAGTACATGAGCCTCATGCATGAAGTTAAGCCTTATGCATAATCCCTAAAAACATAAATAAATCCTAAAACATATAAAAATCTTATTTTAAAAAAACACAAGATAAAAGAGAGAGATCTCTTACCTTATGAGACATGTAAGTCTTTACTTGAAGATATAGAAAGGGACCCTTTTAAAAAAAACCAACATGAAAAAAATTATTATACAACATTAAATTAGTAGTAAACAACATTTTATTACATGAGAAGTGGAAGAGGAGATGAGAAAGAGGAGAAGAGGAGAAGTCTTTGTAACCCTAAAAGAAATCTTATAGTTTATGCAAGACCCTAACCCTTCTAAATAGAAATCCTAATAATAAAGAGATTTCATGGAGAGCTTTCCAATCAAAGCTCTCTATTAGGGTTTTTATATAGGAGCTAGGGTTAGGGTAAACTTTAAGAGAGAGAGAGAGAGAGAGAGAGAGAGAGAGAGAGAGAGGAGGAATAACTTACAAGAGAGGGGAAAGAGAAGCTTTCATGGAAATCTAGTTTGCATAGGATAGGAAGATGGAGATGGAGCTTTCATGGAAAGCTTGTACACATAGGAGAGGGAGATGAAGAGCACCTATCTTGCTTGAGAATAGGATATGAGAGGTGAAAGAGATGGAATAGAATCGAAATAGATACCTATCTATACAAAATCCCAAATAGAGGAAAGAGGTTTTGAATTACATTTTCTTTCGGCCAGTGATGAAATAGGTGGGAGGACACTTTTCTTAGGTGGCGCACCTGCTATCAACAATGAAATTTCAATGGGTGCTCTTCATCTCCCTTCCTATGTGTACAAGCTTTCATGGAAAACTTGTACACATAGGAGAGGGAGATGAAGAGTACCTACCTTGCTTGAGAATAGGACAGGAGAGGTGGAAGAGATGGAATAGCCTCGGAATAGATACCTATCTGTACAAAATTCCAAATAGAGGAAAGAGGTTTTGAATTACATTTTCTTTCGATCGGTGATGAAATAGGTGGGAGGACACGTTTCTTAGGTGGTGCACCTGCTATCGACAATGAAATTTCAACGGGTGCTCTTAATCTCCCTCTCCTATGTGTACAAGCTTTCATGGAAAACTTGTACACATAGGAGAGGGAGATGAAGAGCACCTACCTTGATTGAGAATAGGATAGGAGAGGTGGAAGAGATGGAATAGACTCGGAATAGATACCTATCTGTACAAAATCCCAAATAGAGGAAAGAGGTTTTGAATTACATTTTCTTTCGGGTGATGAAATAGTGGGAGGACACTTTTCTTAGGTGGCGCACCTGCTATCAACAATGAAATTTCAACGGGTGCTCTTCATCTGCCTCTCCTATGTGTACAAGCTTTCATGGAAAGCTTGTACACATAGGAGAGGGAGATGAAGAGCACCTACCTTGCTTGAGAATAGGATAGGAGAGGTGGAAGAGATGGAATAGACTCAGAATAGATACCTATCTGTACAAAATCCCAAATAGAGGAAAGAGGCTTTGAATTACATTTTCTTTTGGTAGGTGATGAAATAGATAGGGGAGGACACTTTTCTTAGGTGGCACACCTGCTATCAACAATGAAATTTCAACGGGTGACAAAATAGGTGGGAGGACACTTTTCCTAGGTTGCCTACTGGACAACGAAATTTTAGTGCGCTCAAATTTTTTTTGCTATCCATCGGTGCTCTTTTCACTACCAAAACAACAAAAATAGCAATGAAATTCCACTACTTCAACAGCGTTAAAATGCCCCGACATCCCTCGTTTGCAAAATGTTGCTGAAACACCGCTAAAAAGTGTTGTTTTGTAGTGATGAATCCTTCCATTCTAAGCTTTCACACACACATATATAATTATTGTAGTGATGAATCCTTCCATGCTAGGCTTCCACACACTTATACATATACATATATATGTATATATATACATGCATATATATGTATGTATATACATATATATATATGTATATATATATATATGCATATATATAGATATATATATATATACACACACATACACACACACTCACACACACATGTAAGTATGTGTTTATTTGCATGATCAATGTCTAAATTAAAATACTTATCCATAGGACTCCCATGCCTTTGTACCATACATGACTCTTGGAACCATAATTGAATCATAGGTGGTAGGTATCCTTAGCTACACAAAATCATTAGATATTACGATCATTAATCGCTTTTATCCCACTAGGCTCATGTAAGATGTCTGTTTACCTAGGATGTAAGATGTTCGTTTACCTATGATCACAATTACAGAAATTGTAATACCGAATTATAACATTCAAAGATGGACTCTTTACTCTCATCACTACACAACTTGATTACCTTGGGTAGCCTAACACCCTTGCACAAAAGAAAACAAGGGTGTGAGGCCACATGACTCAATAAAAAAAGTTGGACGATGCCACGTGACTCAATAAAAAAAGTTGGACGACTGGACGATGCTAAAAAAAAGAGTAAATTGGATGACGCTAAAAAGATGAAACGTCAAAATATCCTATTCGTCTTCTTTGGCAGGTTGCAGAGCACTACAAGATGGTGATCGCAACCGATTTGATCGAGGCACAGAGCAAGCATGCACAGAGTGGGGAGAACATGACGTACGTTTGCCAGACCTCTGCACACTGGTTTGGGTGGCATCAATGTGTTGGCCACGTTCATGTCGATTTCCTCTGTGGAGGACAAGTTCGGGTCTGCAAGATCTTCTTGGAAGCGGCGGGCATTCAAATGTTCATCTCTCAGGTGAAGTGGTCTCTCCAAAGCCTCCAAGGCTCCCTTTCTACTCTGAGTCGCAATGTATTTGCTTGCTTACTGCTCATCTATTGCCAATACCTACAATAGCGCATATATATATTCAAAAGGCTCCCTTGCTACTAAGAGTCACGTTGTATTCGCTTACTCCTCATCTACTACCAATATACCTACAATAACATATACACTCATATGATGTGGGTGGTGTAGTGTAGCTCATCTACGCCTACGCCATATACTTAAAAGGTGGTGATGGCTCACTCGACCTTGGACGTTGTCAGCCATGGCCTGGAGCCTCTTCAGAGATGAGTGGCCAAATAGCCCTGCATGACTCTTGTATTAGAGATAAAATCGTTACAAATATAATAGGAGGCTCAGCTTGCACGGCCCCCCTCAGCCATCCACGGTCTCCTACCATCTACATGTTGAATTACATCCACCTGTGTGAACTCAAGAAAGTTCCAATCATGATGCCAAAATCTGCAAGCTTTACCTCTCGTTTTTTATTGACATGATCGGTCCTCGACAGCCCCAACAAGACATTAGTGCACTTCACATTGATGTGCATAATGCCTTATGCATGAAGAAATTCTAGGCCTTTTAAGACGGACCCTTGCCTCCAATTCCAGCACACAGCCCTACTCCTACACCAGCCCTTCTAAGCTCCCGCTCGCCATGTACTCAAAGAACACCCTTTTCACCAAATGCTCTCTCCAGCATTCTGGCGCGTAAGACGGTCCTTTAAGAAAACAGGGTTTCTATGCAAGTTTTCAATTTTGATTTTCTTTTGAATACAATGAGTATATCTTAAATCCGTATCCAAGACTTCTTGATCGCAAGTTTAAATTCCAAACAGAATTCCTCGAATTCTGTAACCTTAATCCTTAGATCAAAATCAAAGGGTCTCAACTTAGTTTCAGATTTGGTGGGTGATTTGAGTGTATTTTCCTGAACTGGTCACATCGTCTTTCCTTGAAACTGACGAAGAGTTTGGTCTAAGACACCATATTGGGGAATATGGGAATTTCCCATAAGTTTGGGACATGTGGTCAAATCTTTGGATTAATCATAACTTGAACACCGTTACTCCAAATTGAGCGCTCTATAGCTCACTAGATTCCATTTTCCAAGCGCTTTCCAACAATAGGTCACATGATATGGTTTTGAAAAACTTATAGGCATGTTATCCAGGTCCTACCTTTTTAGTATTCAAAAAATGGGAGTTGGGAAATTCCCAAACTCACGAATATAGTGTTGTCTTGGTCAAAGTCTGATTCTGGGTTCGAGTCTGGTAAGGTTCTTCTTGAACTATCTTTCTTGAAAGGGGGTGATATTTCAATCACTATTTTACTGAATTTCATTCATTGAATATTCACTTAATTGATTTCTAAACTAATCACGAATTCCTATGAGGAATAAATTAATCAATTTATCTAAATTTTCAACTTCGATAGATTTTTTAAATTTTCTCATTACCATCCGAGTGAATAGGAAACGATAGAATTTTCTCTCACAGTGTATTTACTTATTCATTTATTAATTATTCATGGAAATTAAACATAGAATCAAAGAGAACTCTAATTTTGATATTAAAATTGCATAAAATCCAACTTCAATGGAAATAACACTTTTATATAAAAGAAAATCCTTTTATACATCTATTTATACATAGAAATTAAATCTAATGAAAATCACACTTTTAAAATAAAAATTATCCAATATGCATCTTTCTACGCATAGAATTTAAATCTAATGAAAATCACACTTTTATAATAAAAAAATATCCAATATGCATCTTTCTATAAAAATTATCCAATATGCATCTTTCTATGCATAGAATTTAAATCTAATGAAAATCACTCTTTTATAATAAAAATTATCCAATATGCATCTTTCTATGCATAGAATTTAAATGTAATGAAAATCACTCTTTTATAATAAAAAAATTCTTTTATGCGTCACTTTATGCATAAAAATCAATATTGATGAAAGTAACACTTTTATAATAAAAATATTTTCAATATGCATCTTTCTATGCATAGAAATTAATTCTAATGAAAATCACTCTTTTATAATAAAAAAGTTCTTTTATGCATCACTTTATGCATAAAAATCAATGAAAGTAACACTTTTATAATAAAAATATTTCCAATATGCATCTTTCTATGCATAGAATTTAAATCTAATGAAAATCACTCTTTTATAATAAAAATTATCCAATATGCATCTTTCTATGCATAGAATTTAAATCTAATGAAAATCACTCTTTTATAAAAAAATTCTTTTATGCATCACTTTATGCATAAAAATCAATATTGATGAAAGTAACACTTTTATAATAAAAATATTTTCAATATACATCTTTCTATGCATAGAAATTAATTCTAATGAAAATAACTTTTTTATAATAAAAATATTTCCAATATGCATCTTTCTATGCATAGAATGAAAATAACACTTTTAGAATACACAAACGGAGGGGATTACTCTTTTTGAATAACATAAAGATAAAACTTATTTCCACAAAATTTAAGAAAATTTTGCCATAACCTCCTTTGTATGGTTGACCATTTCTCAATTTTTACATTCTAAATCTACTTAGAATTTACCCTAAGATGAATTTAGCACTCTAATCTAATCAATTCTCATTTTTTTTAAGAGTAAACAATACAAAAAGTTTAACTCTATTTATTTGATTACACAGCTTGGATAAAGAAGGGCTGAATTTACAATGAAGAGAAGGGGGAAGCCTTTCCATCAAGGCATAACATCCAATTTCAAATTAATAGAAGCAAGAAATAAGATCATGTTGGTACTCAAAATTTTTTTGAACATGTCGTCTGAGCATGCTATCGTGGTTGGAATCGTAAAATCAGGTCGTTTGTGAAAATTGACTTCCGATCCTCCAACTTTCTTCTCTAGAGTATCTTAAACTTGATGCAAAACATCAACTTAGTAAGCACTTGACTAGAACAAACACTAGGGTGAAAAACACAGCAAAGGAAGATAGCTAGTGTGTAGATAGGCTCGTATTTGGTTTCCTCTAGTTTTAGCATTTATAGATCTAGAGACCTCCATGACCATTGTGTGTTAGGTTCCAATTCAGTAAATTTGTAGAGACCTTCATGTATTAGACTCCGTAGTCGAGTAAACATGGTTATCGGAATGCACATCCCAACTATGAAATTCACTAGAGGTTTTTTTTTTGCCTTGGTTCATGTTTTAGGACCAATTCAAAATTCTCGAAGTGCCCATATGACCATAAGCCAAGAATAATGTATCTTGAGTTTCATTCCAGTCCATTTGAGTTTCAATATGGTAATGCTGGTTTATGGTAATTTGCAAAACATTTAAACCCTTATATAAACGAGCTAGCTATCTGCCAATGATGTACATATCTTGATGTCAAGCATCCATGTTACTCAAGTAGGGCTACTTTTTATAAGGATTGACTTACATATATGAGCTAACTTAAGCTATGGAATTACAAACCAACACTGAAGCTTAAAGTTCTAATGAGAAGGTATATCCAAAACGATTAGTGAGTAGATTTAACAAGTTCTAATGGGAATGGTCCTCTAAACAAGATAGACTAGAAATTTTTATAAATTGGCTAATTCAAAGGACACCCACAACCTTGTTTGGTAGTATGATGTACTAGTAGTTAGGCATTAGCTAGTCATAGTTTAATGTAGTTTGATAGTGAACACATGTGTACCAAATTATAAACACATATTATTTAAAATTGGTTAATTAAGAGGATACCCACAACCTTGTTTGGTAGTTTAATATGTACTAATAGCTAGACATGTATCTAGTCATATTTTTTGGTAGTGAACACATGTGTACCAAACTATAGACACACATTAGTCATAGGTAAAGCGGATCTTAAGGTATCTTTATAATGGTCCTCTCATGAAGCTACACCAAAAGTATATATCCAAAAAAATACATTCACAAAATGTAAGACTAGGAGTTTTTATGTATTAGCCTAGACACACCAACAAGCCTAAGGTATTAGGATGGTGCAACCTATGGGTGCACTATTAGAAAACCTACATATGACGTACATATGTGAACCCTGTCTATCCCCCCCGAGCACTTTTTACCCTTACTGGACATGGGTTTTTTCCCCTTGGGAGGAACACACTTTTGTGTGTGGGCACTTTGCCCTAGATTACTTTAGTACTCATCCTTTGTACTTTCATTTTTATCATTATCGAGTACATCTTTTCCAACACTCATGTTTTCTCTATGCTTGAGCTTGTGTGTGTGTGTGTGTGTGTGTGTGTGTGTGTGTGTGTGTAGGCTAGTTGCCCTCTTGTCTGACATTGGTATCATAGCCTGTCAGTTAGTGTTAGGGTTTCTCCTACTGCTCTTCAACTTTTTTGCTTGAGCCTATTGTACGCATTAGAGACTTACCCATGTGCGCCGCCGACTATACCTACTACCCAACTATACCTACCTAACTGTTTGTCTTCAGACTTCAAAGCCAGCCATACCTGCTGTCTATCGTCTCAGAGCCCTTTGAAGCCAAACAGTAAGGTGGCGCTTGGCAACTACCTTCATATGGTAGTGGTGCCCGAATCCTCACACCCAGCCTTGCTCTACACTTGCTGCCCTCTTGCACAGATGCTATCGACTGAAGCTGCCTTGTTTACTGCTGTGTGGTGCCGATTGGACCTATGCCAAGCTAGCTTGCACACACACACACACACAAGATCAAGCACAAAGAAAACATGAGAGTGCTATAATTATTGTAGGAAAATAGGGCACACCATAGAGGAATGGAAGAAGCGTATTGAGAGTGAAAAAAAAAGAAGCTAGCATCTTCTTCTGCAGGTGCAGATCAGCCCAATTTGGCTACACATATATCAGCCTTGACCATTACATCTTTATCAATTGTAGAGATGTCTTCTAATGTCATTTCTTTTGATGACTATTCTCTATAGTCAGTACTTCTTGGTATGCATTGTCTAGAAAATGCATTTCAAGGGGGATTTTACTTGCCCACATGCAATTGGTGATGCCTCATGGTCACTCATGCTTGTTGACCCTTATGCTTGTCTTTGCTAGACACTAGATAGGGGGTTTTTCCCCCATGGGAACACACTTTTGTGTGTGGGCACTTTGCCCTAGAGTACTTTAGTGCTCATCCTTTGTACTTTCATTTTTATCATTATCGAGTAAATATTTTCTAGCACTATCATGTTTTTTCTGTGTTTTAGCTTGTGTGTGTGTGTGTGTGTGTGTATGTGTGTGTGTGTGTGTGTGTGTGTGTGTGTGTGTGTGTGTGTGTGTGTAGGCTAGCTTCCCTCCTACCCAACATACCCATAGTGAAATATGTAGGTGACATGCACGGGCAACGGTGGCTAGTGTGTGACATGTTTGTATACTCGTCCAACTTAACTGCTTTCTTTGAATCGTTTTCGAAGATTTCTCCAACTCAACTCCTTTCTTCAACTATCTTCATTCCTTTCCTCGTCATCCCTTTTTCTTGAGGATTCAATATCATGAGATGTTGATGCATGGTAATGGAATTTTCCCATAGCTAGAATGGAATTGGGAAATCACTCTTGCCCAGAGGGTTTCGCGTTATTAAGCATTAGGGATATTTCTACTTGGAGCAACAATTGATGTGGTCAAAGAAGAGGCCATGAGAGGTTCGTGCTAATTTGAGGAGGATCCAAGCAATGAGTCATACCATGGGCTAGGCTTGTATCCATCATGGTCCCCCAATTCATAAATGTACCTAGGTGTCTATGAGGCTTAATGCAGATGCATGAGCTAGTGGTGCCTAATCGTCCTAGATCTGTTTACTAAATGTAGAGCCCTTTGTGTATTGCAAGTATCATCCATGGATATGGGGCTAAAGGTGTGAATGTGTGAAAGCTTCTTTTAGTAAATGCTGTAACACACTTCTTTCTCATAGATTTTTGCTTTCTCTTTGATTCTTTTCATGCGAGGTTTTTGTACCGATCTGACACCCATACATAATTGAAAAGTAGTAGACAGGGCCTAACATGGGTGTGAGACTTACCAACCTACATTGGTTTCAAAGATATAGAATGATTTGATGATGGAGGGCTCATGGATACAGTTGTTGTGATGAGGTGGTTAAGTTGGGGGAGAAGCTCCAAGCTTGCCCTATTTACCTTCTAGAGGAATTATCAAGGATATCCTCTTCATCTACATAGGCTTTCTCTATTTTACTTCTAAAGGAATTATCAACGACATCCTCTTTATCTATATCCTTCTTGTGGTCGATTCAAAAAAAACTAGTGGTAGGTTGACTTCACTCATTGGAAAACGAGGGTTTTCATGGCTAGGATGGCCGAGCAAAGCAGATCTTCCTGAATGTGGTAGTTGAGGCCATGAGGAAGAGATCTTCCAAACTAATGTGAGTAGTAGTTGAGGCCATGAGGAAGTGGTAGTTGAGGCCATGAGGAAATGATCTTCCTAACTAAAAGTTCTAGAATTGACGAGTAAGTGGCACCATGTGGTGATGTTGGACACAACCGGATGGGATCCAATGCAATATAAAATGTGGTGTCTAAGAAAGGAGATAGCTTGGTTGAAGAAGAAGGAGGGTCGGTTGTTGCAACCCGATGTTGATGCTGAATAAGATGGTGTGGAAAGTAGTGGATGGGATAGGGTGAGGGTAAGATTTAATTGATAGGGTGAGGGTAAGATTTAATTGAATTAAACTGGTACAAAGTGAGGGTAAGATTTAACGAGGGTAAAGGTGTCTATGGAGAATGAATCATTGTTGGTAAGGTGTGGAGGTCAGCGACCCATGAGAGAAGCATGTTCAGCTTCTTTTTGGTCATGCCATTCCAAAGGGATATCATCCAAGGCATTGGCTTCCAACTCATGTATTTCAATGATGTGATGAGGATCCTTTATGGTGGAGGAGTTCTTGGTAGACTAGTAGTTGTGTTTCCGGAGCTTCCCATTTGTCCATGAGACGGTTATAATCCGTTGAAATTGGTGAGGGATTTGATTGTTTTGTAAGGGCATCTTCACATTCCTTTTCAAACTCAAAGGATGAATCACTTGGCTTCCTCAACCACATGGCCAATAAGTTCAACCCACATGGATAATAAGCCCGACCCACATTGGTAAGTGTCAATTTTTGAAGTTCTTGGGAAAGCCAAATGATCATTATGGGTCAGGTCGTGGAGGTGGGCATGGGATGGTCCCATAGTGAAAGGCTGGTTGAAGTGGATGTTATAGAGGATAGAATGATATGGGAGTGGGTGATAGATTTTTAAAGGGCAAGGGGAGCCTGCTCTTGGGTCCCGTAGTGAGTTTCTTTGTGGACATCTACCCACTAGGAACCTCTTCTTGATATGGGTCATGTGCTCAAACACATCAGTTGTAAATCCAATAGGATATTTCTCTTAAGTGGATTGGGAAATGTGGATTTTAGCTTCTAGAGGAAACTCTTATGGTGCACTTGGGTAAGAGGCATTGAAGGTTCCTATTTGGTGAGGAAACTATGGGGTTTTGGGATATCTCCATGTTTAGCCTCTTTGGGGGGAGTTAATGCACTTGGTGTTATTGAGAAGAGATTCTACTTCATTTATTGGGAAAGGGTATGTCAAAACATAGGGGGTGGAAGTTCTTACGGATAATAAAGGATCTTTGTAAGAATGTGGATGTAGTGTACATTTCCCACTAGATTTCTTACATGATCTTTGGAGTTAACTGGTAAAGAATTCAACTCAATATGTTATATCATGCTAGTGGTAGCAGTGTTTATCTCTATGAGTAGAGCACCCTTGTTGATGCAAAGGAGATTACACATGTAGAGTGGTAAGCATGGACAACAACAGTTCCTACATTTTGGGTTTTCAGATAGAGACACCTTGTAGCTGCATGTTTTTGTCAAGAGAGAGAGTGGGCTATTTCAACTTACAAAACTGCAAATCTCCCCCAATACACCACCACCCATGATCATACCTTTGAGGTAGATCTACCACCAAATATTTAGCAACCCTCGCAGCCCTGATATAGCCTCCTCAGCAAAATAGCCTTGTTAGCATGCACATTGACCACCTATAGGGAGGATGATATAGATTGGATCCCTATTAATAATGTTAGCATGCACATTGACCACCTATAGGGAGGATGATATAGATTGGATCCCTATTAATAATGACTAAACTTAGACTAGGTAGGTTAGTTCACATTGTACTTATATATATTGCAAGTCACTAAACCTAGACTAGCTAGGTTAACTCACTCTATCATATACTTAAGTGATTATGAGCAAAATAGCCTTGTTAGCATGCACATTGACCACCTATAGGGAGGATGATATAGATTGGATCCCTATTAATAATGACTAAACTTAGACTAGGTAGGTTAGTTCACATTGTACTTATATATATTGCAAGTCACTAAACCTAGACTATCTAGGTTAACTCACTCTATCATATACTTAAGTGATTAATCTTTATGTTTATGAAATATGTGTTCATTGAGAATTTTTGTGTTGTACCTACTTGAATTTCATTATTTATATATTTTCTGTGTTACGCTTTTCTATCTTGAATATGAGAGAGACACAACACCATATCATCTTGGGGAAACTTGCACAGAAAACATGAGAGATAGTGTCATATCTCGATTGAATGATCTCGCATAAATGACATCTGAACTTTGAAAGTTTGTGGGAACTTACAAATTTTCACCCACCATCGGATATTGTTTGGGTGAGAAAAGGTTGAGGAAACCCAACTTTTTGTGATTTAGGCACCCTTGGGGAAATTCAAACATGGGAGGGAGTGCCATATCTTGCCCAAACGACGTCTGATGGTGACCAAGCTTTCTAAGTATGTGCGAGGGGTACCCCCCACACACTTACAAAGTTTTGCCACCACCATTGGACATCATTTGAGCATGGTAGGGTCAAGAAAACCCAAGTTTTGGTCGTTTGGATCCTCCTGGGGAAACTCACATAGAAAACATCAGAGAGAGTCCCATGTCTCTCCCAAACGATGTCTAATGGGTGACCAAACTTTGCAAGAGTTTGAGGAGGGGTCCCCTCCACACACTTACAAATTTTGGCCTTCATCTAATGTTGTTGGGCGCACGAGAGGGTCGTCCAAAAAACCTAGTTTTAATGGTTTGGGCTCTGTTGTGGAAACTCACATAGAAAACATGGAAGGGAGTGCCATTTCTTGCCCTGTTGAATGGTGATAAAAGTTTGTAAGTGGTGGGAAGGGATACCTCCCACACAACTACTAAGTTCAACCACATCAGACATTGTTCGGATGAGACAGGGCTGAGAAAACCTAGTTCTTAATGGTCTAGGCCGTCTTGGGCAAATTCACATAGAAAACATGGGAGGGAGTGCCATATCTCACCCGGATGATGTCCAATGGTGACCAAAATTTGTAAGTTTGTGGGGAGGGTACCCCCTCACACACTTACATCATTTGGGTGAGATGAGGTCCAGAAAAGCTAGTTTTTGGTGGTTTGGTTTCTCTTGGGGGGAAACTCACATAGAGAACATGGGAGGGAGTGCCATATCTCACCTGAGCAAGGTCTGATGGTAACCAAACTTTACAAGTATGTGGAGCAAGGTAGACCTCATATGCTTACAAATTTTGGCCACTATTGGATGTTGTTCATGCATGCTGGGATCTAGAAAACCTAATTTTTGGGTGGTTTGGGCTCTCTTGGGAAAACTCGGAAAACTCACATTGAAAACATGGGAGGGAGTGCCATATCTCACCCCAAGGATGTATAATGGGTGACCAAAATTTATAGGTGTGTGGGAAGGGTTACTCCACACTTAAAAATTTTGGGCACCATCTAATGTTGTTCAGGTGCGACATGGTGAAGAAAACGTAGTCTGAGTGGTTTGGGCCCTCTCGAGAAAAATTGCACCAAAAACTACCAAATCTCACCCAAATGATGTCCAATGTTGAGACCAAATTCATAAGCGTGTGGAAAGGTGTACCCAACTTACACTTACAAATTTGGGTCACCATCAACGGACGCCATTCGGGTGAGATGGGATCAAGAAAACCTAGTTTTTGGTTGTTTGCACCCTCTTGGGGGGAAACTCACATAGAAAACATGGGAGAGAGTGGTGAGACCAAACCTTGTAAGTGGGGAGCGGTACCCCCACACATTTACAAAGTTTTCCCACCCATCAGATGTTGTTTGCATGAGACAAGGTCAAGAAAACCAAGTTTTTAGTGGTTTGGGCCATCTTGGGGAAAATCACATAGGGAGGGAGCACCATGTCTCGCTTGAACAACATATGGTGGTGATCAAAATTAATGAGTGTGTGGAGAGGAGTACCCCCCACACACTTGCAAAGTTCGGCCACACCATCAAACTTCATTTGGATGTGAGGGGGTCCAAAAACCCAATTTGTTTTTGGTTTGGGCCATCTTAGGGAAACTCGCACGAAAAACATGGAAGGGACTACCATATCTTGCTCGAACAATGTCCGATGACCTAAGTTTACAAGTATTTGGGGAGCGCTACCCTCCATAGACTTACCAAATGTTTCTCTACCATCAAACATAGGGTCCAAAAAACCCAGTTTTGGTGGTTTGGGCCCTCTTGGGGAAACTTGAAAAGAAAACATGGGAGGGAGTGCCATTTCTCACCCTAGTGATGTCCTATGGTGATTGAGCTTTGCAAGTGCACACTTAGAACAAAGATGACCATCGGGCATTTGAAGAAGAGCTGAAGACCTTTGGAAAAAGCATGAACCAAGCATAGACATACTGCAATATAACGCACTACATGGTAACAAATTTAGTATCTCTCCTAAGTAGCATACAGTGTAATTTCACATTACAAAGTAACATCCTATGTATTTTTTGTGCAACATATAATCTACAAACACCTGCCTTATTTCACAAAGAAGTACGGATGCCCTGCAATTTGGTCGACCCAAGGGATGGAAAATTCTCACTACACAGCACGCAATGCCTTCTTCAGACATACACAGCATTTTGGAGGAGTTAAGAAAGCAAACAGTATGAAAGAAGTTTTTCAATGGTTTTACCAAGAGATCATGCAGAGATTGCACATCAAAAAGACATTGGCAAGCCCATGAGTGAAACTAGCATTCAACATTGTTCAAAAGCAACGAAGAAGACAAATCGTTAACAATTCAATAGGTGCAGAGAAGCATGTATAGTGGAGGCAAACAAAAACTTTTGTGAACCATCGATGGGTAGACAGATCTTAGATAGAAATAAAAGCATATCAAAAAGCAGTGTAGAAGTATTCAAGTTCAATATTGTCTCCAAATACAACACTATTCTGAGAATTGTCTACCAAGTCATTACATGTATTGTTATACTACATTTGTTCCCATAATCTATGAGGGGGTACTCTCCTAGTTATTTTTATTGGTGACCTACTTTTCTTCAATGAGCCTTGTCGTGTTAGAATTTCAATGATTGGATCATCTTGATTTTGATTTGAATGCTCCCCTTCAATTTGCAAGATCTCCGACTTTGCTCTGGGACTGCCTCTCCATATCTAATAAGATGGTGCTTCCCAAAACCATCCAACTGCAGAGGGTCCATTATGCCATTTGAAAGTGCATAGGAAGTGTAAGTGAGGTAATATCTTGCTCTTGAGCACTATTTGCTTAGATAATAACCAAAAATATTGAGGGAAAGATTTTCTCAATGAGAATAACCTTGTCCTTTTGATTATTGATTCTATGTCCTCCAAGAAATTGAGATAAACTTTTGAAAAACAATATGCAAGCTTCCCTTCATTGTTGATATGCCGATGATAAATTAAGATCTTTGCAAATGAAAGCTTATTGATGTAGTGAGATAGACTAGAGAGTTGACTATGGCCCCTCTCTCTGCTCCCAGCTAATCTCAGATGAAAGCTATCATCATCAATAAGCAACTGCAATGACCAAAAGAAAATTTTAATGAACACTTACATAGTAGCATGAGAACCTAACACTTCAAGGATTTCATCTGCTTCCAAGTGTTTGTTTGTCCCACAAGAAAATTCTTCTCTCTAAAGATTCTTGTACTGCTTCCTCCCACTTCTTCCCTTTGAACCTGCTCAAAGATGTCATCATCCATCTCCCCACTCTTGTCAAACTTAGCAGCTTCTTCAAAACATAGTGCTAATGACTCTTATGGGTTGAAGTTGTCTTCCAGGGAGATGAAGGGATCATCCTTATCAATGAACCCAAAATCAAGAGTGCGAGATTGAGCAAGATTGAGCAATCATTTTGCTAGTGCATAATCCTTCCTCAAGTTTAATATGCATTGTACAAAAGGACATACTCCACATTTGCAATCTTCAATGTTGGGAGTAGAGGGACATCATGATTGCAATTCTCAATATCCAAGGCTTGAACATCCTTTGCTGACTTCAATGTCTGTGACCTTAAAGCAATAACTTCCAAAGCAGCAACCTCTAGCTTCTCCTTCTGAAAGTTGGTGTCCTCCTATACATCCTACGGGCCTTAGACTCTTAATCTTGACCCTTTTCCACATCTTCCTCCTCGGCTTCTTTCACTTCCTCTAGATGTTCCTCCTCTTCTGTCTACTCTAAGGGCTCTTTAGTTGCACCTTGAAGAAAACAAAGTTGATGTCCTCCGCTATATCCTACTCCTTAGACTCTTGATCTTAACCCTTTTCCACATCTTCCTCATATGCTTCTTTCACTCCTCTAGATGTTCCTCCTCTTTTGTCTGTTGTAAGGGCTCTTCAACTGCACCTTGAAGAAAACAAAGGTAGATTGAAAAAGATAGACTCTCCTCAAGAAGCTTGCACTTTCTTGGGTGAATGGTGCACCTTACCTTGGCAGTCTCTAGCAAGTGTTCATACCTTTTGTTCGCGTCGTTGAGTTCTTATATCCTTGATATGTATGTAAGCTTTCCCCTCAATACATATCCTCCCTTGCCCTGTCAGACCCTGGAACAATTTCAACTCCTCAGCTAAAAAGTCTTTGTGTTAATGAACTATTGGTGCATAGTCTACTTACTTGAACATCTCATGGAATATGTGGAAGTCTTTATGGGCATTGCTTCTCTGTAGGAACTCAAATAGAGAGAGAATCATAACTTCCCTGGAGTAGCTTTCTTCTTGAGGGCCTCACCAGCAAAACTCACAGAACTTTTGGTAGGTCTTCTGTCCTTCTCTCCAGGATCTGGCACAGTAAAACAAATTCATTGCCAAGATCAAGCTTATGCAAATTGACAAGGTTAACCTGCAGCCCATGAGAAACACTCCATTTCACAATGTAGCCTTACAATGAAATTTGAGGCCTTGGAAGTCTCCCAACCCACAATATCACATTCTAAGGATACAACCACAAAAAAAGCCTCACAATGGCCCCTTGAAAGTGCCCCAACACACAATATTGCTTTGTTAGGCTACAAATACACATTTGTGACCAAATACGCATACCTTTTTCCTACTTCTCCATCCAAGGCTATGTTGCTTTGTTGAGGCTTTGGCTGGAAGTCCTTTTAGCTTGACTATGGTGTACATAGACCCTAGCTTCAAGTCCCTCCTAGCTGGATGATAGAGTATATGCTTGATGGGAGCACGTAGATAGTGGGATGTAGGCTAAGGGTGATATTAGAAAGAGGAAGGGAAGAGGGGAAAAAACACTGACATCAAAAATGGGCACTTTTCCCAAGAAAAACAGCCAAAAGGCATTTATATCCTCCACACATGGGACCCCTATTTTCCTGCCACAAATCACCTTGATGTCATCACTTTGTGCCTTTTCCCAAAAAGCCATTATATCATGCATGCACGTACCTATCTTTGTTACTTGTTCTTTGCCCCCCTGTGTAGACACAGTAACACACTTGACACACACCACCCCAAGCTACAGCTGCCTCCTAGCATGCCAAGAAGATCATGTGACTATACCTGTGGATCCACCCATCTCCCATAGTCAACTTTCCATAGTGTGCCAAAGCAAGCATCCTTTGCAGGTATGCGCCTATTGCACCATGATGTTGCCATGGGTTGTGGTCTTTGTCAATGCTTGTAATGAGGTTTTTGCATGTCAACATGGCCTTCCATGTATCTTTCCAAGATGTTTGCATGGGGTTTCACAGTGTCTGCAAGACCTTGCAAGGGGCGTAGCCTTAGAAAGCAATTTGGCTTTTTGAACATTCTCCAAAGCCTGAAATAGCATTGTTAGGTCAAATGTCTGGTTGAAGCCTCACAAAGAGATTTGGCCACTTGGACTGCCTCCATATTGCATTGTATGGCTACAAATTCTAAGTTTGTCTCTTTTGTTTTCCTGGCAGGAACACAAAACACTTTCTGTGAGTAATGGCAAGGAAAAAGCAGACTGCTAGGAAAGAAGGAGAGGGTCCCCCTATTGCCAGAGTTGCCACAGGGAGGACACCAGCAACATCTAGAGCCAAGCCTCCCCATCAACAAGCACCTACATTTAGGGCTCAACAAGTATCTACAATAAGTGGTACTCCCCACAGGTTTCTATAGCCAGGGCTACCAGTCAAACAAGAGCTGCCCATCCTAGGAAAGGAAAGTCCATGCATATCCTTCATCAAGAAAAGACAAGGAGGTTCACACAAAAGGTGATAGTGTTGAGGGAAATTAGAAAGGCATAGAAGGCCATTCAGTTTGCTATTCCCAAAGCATTCAAGGAATTCACTTTCCATAGAAAGGGGACGTCATTTGCGTGTATGAAACTCATAAAAACCTCCTATTTAAGTTTCTTTAAAAAATAAACTATACCCTTTTCTAAGCATATGAGTCCCAATTATGAAATTCAAGTATCCCCTATTTAAGGTTTAAAAATCAAATAGCAGATATTGATATTATACATGTGACAAGTTACAGTCAATGTAAGTACAATGGATGTAAGTGTTAGAAGCACAAAGACCTACATGTACTCTCCAAAAATTGTTCCATGTGTAGTTAGCTTAAAAGAGTAGTAAACTAATGAAGTTTTCAGACTACACCACTAGATCACATATTGTAAACTGCAAGAAGAAACGAAACCCTACTTTCATTCTCCCCTACTCCCTTGTCCCCCTCTGCCACCATAAATCCCCCTCACACCCTAACTTATAAGCTTAGGCCCCCTCTCACTTACGCTCACGTGATACCATAAGATATGGCTTGTGAATCCCTCGGGCCAAAGCACCCTTCCAAAGAGTTATGAAAGAGGTGTGGGATAACTGGTCATTTGGGAAATAGGTGGCATAGGTCTTCTATATACACACTGAAGATGAGAGACATTTTGATAGTGTAAGATTTCTCCCTCTAGCTTTTGAGATGTAAAGGGGTAAGAACCTCGCCTTCTGTTCTTATAAGCATTCCCCTCTCTGAAATAGAAGAAAGATCTTGTTTTACCTTGTTTTGGCCCTAGAGAGAGAAAATGTCTAGAGAGAAAATTTAAAATTAAGATATCTTTGGATACAAAAATTATCCTAGTGTCTAAAATGGATTCCCCTGAAACAGAAGTTCAAAATGAACTTTCCAATGTGCATTAGGAATTAATTGAAAATGGTATAAGGGACCTTAGCCTAAGGGTCTACATTTTCAGAAATTTTTAGATTATGGTCCAATTAAGGTTCTAATGGGCCAATTGGATTAATCCAAGTGTTGGGATGAGATAAATCCAAAGAATAAAAGAAAATACCCAAAAATGAGTAAATTCTCACATAAGTTGAAGAGTTGACTAAGTACAAGGTTTATTAGTTAAAAATTACGAGATATTAGTTTAAAAATGAAGTATTTTGGAGAAATGATGCATTTTTTACACCTTGGTAAGGAGAGGGGGACCTTTGAGGTAGGCACCTTTTTTACATGTGTGCTTGGATTTTTTAATTCAAAAAAACGTGATATTTTTATCTCTCCTCTCTCCTGGATCAAACTAAATAAAAAAAGGAGCCAAACTGGTCCAAATCTTGTCCAAATTGACTGAAGCTGAAAAATTCTAGAGCCCAATTGGACTTGGTTAGTGGCCTCCCCAACCTATAAATAGACCCTCATTCCTTTGTATTTTCATATTAGAGCTATACCATGCCAGTATTATCTTAAAATAATCATATTTCTATTATCTCTTAAATTTTCCTCTCTTGGGAGCTTAGAGCTTCTCTCTCTCTCCAACAACTCTTGAAGTTGCTCTTCTCCTCTTGGTGGACCAATTGATTGGTTGGGGGCTTCACTGTTAATAAAGAATCAAGCAAAACTTGGAGGTAAAATTGATTTATATGGTTTTTTAAATTATCTCAATGACTTTCTTCTTCTCAACCCCTCTCAAGCTTGAGAAGCTTTCAAAATGCTAGTTTTTATTCAAATCAAGCTTTCCCTAAGTTTCTCAATGTTTAATTAGCATTAAGTTAATCTTTATGCTTAATTATAATGCTTTCTTTAAGTAAATATCTCTCTCTAAAAGAGTAGCCTTCTTTATGGCTAAATCTCTTGGAAAAGGATGCTTCTCAATGATAGTCTCTTAATTCAAATCTAAACTCTAGGCTCGATGAGCTAGAGGATAAGAATTGATATTTTCATAATTTTAGATTAGTGAAAATAATGGTTAATCTTTTTTATATTATTTATGAGTAAATAAAGATTACTTTAATTCATTCTAAAAGAGAAAAGGATTATCCTTGTAAATTGGAAAAAAGAGGAATGTCTAAATTAACGTAATCTAGTGGAATAATCATAATTATGTTTATAGTTATGATAAGAATTATGATTTGAATACATAGTTTGATTTTAAGCATAAAAGAAGAACTTCTATCATATTTTCATTACAAGCTTTTATTCTTTTAGGAAAATTTGAGAATTATCAGTAATAGCAGCGCGAAGCTATGGTAAATTTTTTAGAAAATAATACATATCTTATTTTTATGCATAAAGCTAAAAGAGGACTTCCTACCATATTCTAGGATTAGACATCCTATGCAAAAAGAATGATTTTCATCATATTCATGGAAAAATAATTTTTTATTATTTATGTATAAATATTTAATTAAGAGAAAGAAGGAATTTTTGGTAAATTTATTTTTATGCAAAAATAGAAATTTCCATGATATTCGAGATCCAAACAATTAAATGTTAAAAGAGAAATTTTCGGCATAATTCAAATTATGAGTATTTATCAAAATAAAATTTTGAGTATTATTATTTTTATTGAGAAATATGGGTAGAATTGATTTTTGTAAATCCCATGAATATTTTATTCAAAAAGAAGAATATTGAATATATCTTAATTGAGAAATTTGAGAAAGAATGTGAAAATATCCATCGAGAAAACTTGGATAATTCTTATTCAGAAAAGGAAATCTAGAATCCTTGGGAGGATCAAGATTCCAATGAGTAAACGAAAGTTTAGAATTAGTTCTCATTAATGAAGAAGGAATGAAAATACAATACGTAAATGCTCTTTCTAAGTTTTTACTATAAAATTTTGGTAAGGTTTATTTTTTCCTTTTTAAACCTTCAACAACACTCTGATACTTAGATTTAATAGGATCGAGAAAAAGTACCTTTAACTAGGTCAAGCAATCAGCAGAGACTTAGAAAAGTCCTATCAGTATCGAAAGTAGAGAAATTGTACTAAAAGTGGATGCGATAAGATGTGATGTGGATCTGAATGAATGTAGATGGATTTGATGAGAGATGTGATGTGGATCTGAATAGATGTAGATGGATTTGATGAGAGATGTGATGTGGATCTGAATGAATGTAAATGGATGTGATGGGATGTAAATGGATGCGATGTGATGAGATGAGATGTGAATGTGATGTGATAAGATGTGAATGTGATGTGATAAGATGTAAATGTGATGTGATGAGATGTGAGTGGATGTGATGAGATGTGATGTGATGTAAATGGATGTGAATGTGAATGTGAATGTGAATGCGATGATATGTGAATGCGTGTGATGAGATGTGATGATATGTGAATGGATGTGATGTGATGTAAATGGATGAGAATGAGATTTCATGATATACGAATGGGTGTGATGAGATGTGAATGAATGGATATGGATGTGAATGAATGTGATGAGATGTGAATGGATGAGATGTGATGTGGATGAATGTGATGAGATGTGAATGGATGTGATGTGATATAGATAGATGTGGATGTGATGTAATGTGGGTGGAATGAATGTGATCTGATGTGGATAGATGTGGATGTGATGTAATGTGGATGGAATGAATGTGATGTGATGTGGATGAAATGAATGTAATGTGATGTGGATGGATGTGAACGAGATATAATAAGATGAGATGTGAATGTGATGTGAATGGATGAGATGAGATGTGAATGTGATGTGAATGGATGAGATGTGATGTGGATCTGGTTAGATGTGAATGGATGAGATATGATGTGGATAGATAAGATGTGATGTGATGTGGATGTGGGTAGATGTGAATGCATGTGAAGTGATGTAAATAGATGTGAACATGATGTGATGATATGTGGATGTGATGATTTGAATGAATGTAGATGTGATGTGGATTTGAATGAATGTAGATGGATGTGATGTGATATAAATGGATGAGATGTGATGTGGATATGTTGTGACGTGGATAGATGTGATGTGATGTGATGTGGACCTGGATAGATGTGAATGGATGAAATGTGATGTAGATGGATGTGACGTGGTATGATGAGGATAGATGTGGATAGATGTGATGAGATGTAATATGATGTGATTGGATGAGAATGGATGAAGGACGATGGGAATACATATGATTGGATGTGGAATAAGCAATGTGAATTGATGTAGAAGAATGTGGAATAACGAGAAATGATGTGGAACAATGTGGAAAGATGAGAGTTTGTTAGAAACTGTATTTATGAAACCTGTTTTTAAATGACTGTTTTATGTCAAGAATGCTGGGGAAGCATTTTGACCATCTTGTGAATGAGGTTGTTGAGACCTAAGTGATAAAGTTGCAACAGCTGCTGGTTCTTGAAGGATGATTTTCACTTTGTGCCTTCCCTCCAACAATATTTTACTCAACTCCTCGCCCCAATCCTTTGAGAACTCATCGTGTACCTTAGTGGCCTCTCAAGGTATCTCAGCCACCACTGGGCATCTGTAGGTTTTCTTCGTAATAGGGCACTTCTTCAAGCTATATATCGTTTCTATTTCTGCCATCGTCTGAGGCGCTGAGCATTGGTACAGCTTCGTGTGCTACAGTACCTTCTGTACTTGATGTCTCCCCTCCTGATTCCTCATCCATGGTCTGCTAATTAACCATTGAGATAGAGGTCATGGGAAGGTTCTAAATTCCAAATACTGGGTTCCCCTGGGCTGCATTACATCAATGGTAGCCAACACATGCATCCAGTTTTCACTGAAGTCCGCAGGAGGTAGTGACGCATTTCCTCTTCATCCTTGGAATCTCCCTCCGCAGGTTGGCATATCTGTATAGAAGTGGTTCATTTTGTTGTTGTGACCGAATCATTACCAAACAACTTGTTGAAAAATACAAGTGAATAGGGTGTGTGCGGGAACAAGCTCTTGGATAGAGGCTGTAAAAGAGGAGATGTAATTGTGAAAGAACCTGTGAAAAGGTGAGAAGAATCTACTGGGAGAGAATAAAGGGTAGCATGAGAGAATTTAGGAGTGTGGAGATATTCTGGGAGATATTCAGGGAAAAGAGAAGAGGTGGAGAGAATCAGGCAAAAGGTGGAGATATTCTGGGAGTGAATCATGGAGAAATCAGTGGGATATGATGCTTGATGTAAACTCTATAAATTGAGGCATAGCCCTAATGAGAATTTGTTGGTTTTTGAGTATCCATGCCTACATTAATCTATGTGCTAATTATTCACTAATTACGTCTTAATCATTTGCTAATCACTTTGTTAATGATGTTGCTTCTAGTGTTTGATCCACCATAGCTCATCATTTTGCTCAAATTTCAACATGGTATCAGAGCCATGCCTAGAATCAATTAGGTTTATGAGCCCATTAGTTAATTAATTAGGATTAGTAGATAATTAACAAAAAAATCAATTTTTTAGTAAGCTTTTCACTTCCCCCTTCACCCCCAGCCAGTGGAGGACTCTATTCTCCTTGCACACATAACATTAGGCTAAGCCCTTTTAGGTACTTATAGTAGACTCATAGGGCTACATACAACTCAAATCTTGTGGCCCAATTCAGTGCAGAACGCCGACGGGAGCTCAATTACTGGGCGCCGTTTTTTTGAAGGGAATTGAAGATTTCTTCAAGCTCAGTTCAAATGTTTCTAATTCCTCCTAGCCCAAGGTTTATTCAAGCATGCTCTACAAGCTGGTCAGACAGAATTGAGTTTCATCAAGCCTACATTGAGATCCAAGCTCTTCATCAAATCTGCAGGTGACTTTGGTAAAACAGAGATTAAGCTTTCAATATTTGGTCAAATCTTGTGTTTCTTGGCTTAATCCTCTACTAGACTCATTGCTATTGATGCCTTTGAAAGCATTTGAGCTCATTTGAAGTGGAAGGCACCAGATCTGGACTCCCCGCATACTCTGTTTTTTGCACACAAAGCAGAGCATTAATTTGCTAATCAATGATTAATCAATACTAATCACTATATTTTGGTACAATTGAGGGTTCAAATTAACCATTAGGTATCTGATACAGATCCCTATAGCTTCAGATAGCAAATCGGAGTTGGTTTGATACTCCAACCATCCCGTACAAATTGGTTACCCTTGATTTAATGTAATTTCTGGTAAAATTGTACTGATAAATTTGTGAAAATCATCATTTTGCATTTAACCCTTGGTTAATGCCTGTAAATCTCACTCAAATTCAAGATTATTCATAGCCAGAGTTGCATTTGGAATGTGCATGAGAATGAATGCTATACGCATTATGTATTGGGCACATTGCATTAGTGTAAAAATGGGGACAGACACTGCCCTTGTCCAGAATAAGGCAAGAGGTAAGACCTCCCGCATAATTTTGGGTTTGCATTGCATAATGACAAAATATAAACATCAAAAACCCAAAGGAACTGTCAGCAAAACATTGAAACATGTTGCTCACATGGAGCAAAATGACCTGCTGACCACGGACGACGAGCTCATGGCCCCAGCCATGAAAGAAGAAGAATATCTCTTTCCAAGAAGAGGATCCACACCGAGAAGAAGATCTGAAGGAAGACATGGACACGAGAAGAGAAGCTGCCATGAGAAGAGAAGCTGCCCCGAGAAGACTGAAAGAAGAGACAGACGCGTGGAGAGATGCTGCCACGACAAGAAGACTGAAGACAAGAGAAGAAGTGAGGCTCCAAAGAGTGAGGAGCCATGTGAAAATCTCTGAGAGAGAGAGAGAGAGAGAGAGAGACCCCACAACCCAATGTAACCTGTCCCAACAAAGTAAAACCACCTCTGAGCCACCGATGATGTAGGCCACGTGGTAGATGTATGTGAGCACTTTAGTCAAGGTCGCGGGCACTTATAGTAGCCTTGGACACATAGAGAGAGAGTGTGTCAAGGACTATGGAGTTTAGGGACTTGAGGCACTGGTCACGGACTGTCAAGTAAAAAAGAAACTTGATACAGGGTCCAGGTGTGCTGAGATAACTTGAGGGGAGGAGTAGACACTGGTCTCGGACTATCAAGTAAGGGGAGGCAAACTTGGTATAGGGTCTAGGTGTACTAGGATTATTCACTTGAGGGGAGGTGTTGAAAAATACAAGTGAATAGGGTGTGTGCGGGAACAAGCTCTTGGATAGAGGCTGTAAAAGAGGAGATGTAATTGTGAAAGAACCTGTGAAAAGGTGAGAAGAATCTACTGGGAGAGAATAAAGGGTAGCATGAGAGAATTTAGGAGTGTGGAGATATTCTGGGAGATATTCAGGGAGAAGAGAAGAGGTGGAGAGAATCAGGCAAAAGGTGGAATCATGGAGAAATCAGTGGGATATGATGCTTGATGTAAACTCTATAAATTGAGGCATAGCCCTAATGAGAATTTGCTGGTTTTTGAGTATCCATGCCTACATTAATCTATGTGCTAATTATTTACTGATTACGTCTTAATCATTTGCTAATCACTTTGTTAATGATGTTGATTCTAGTGTTTGATCCACCATAGCTCATCATTTTGCTCAAATTTCAACACAACTGCCCCTCCATGGGGTGTTCTTTCCATGTTCTCAGATCAATATTTAAGATTTGTGAATCCCTACGTACATACACGTGATCCAAGGCCCAATCATGCACCAATTTGGATTCCCTCATGAAGGGTGTCCCCAATATTATGTCATAGGCATCAGGTTGGCGCAGGAAGTCCATGACCATGAATGTATGATGATAGAGCGAAACATAAAAAGTCTGAATTTAACATTTTCCAGAAGCCCAATGGGCCTTGAAGATGTTCCATTAGCCATTTTAACGATCAAATCTTCCTTTTTTAGATCAAGTTTCCCCCAGTTTTCCCAGCAACGTTTTGTAATGATGCTAACCCCCACCCCGCCATCCAGGATAGCCAATGCCTGGTACCCATTTTGATGAATCGAAATGGTAGCGTTTGTGTCATCACTTTCGTAGTAGCGTCCCAGTTGGTTAATTGGTATCTTAACCACTTGGGTTTTCCTTGTATTCTTCAAGGTTCTTTCTGCCAGGGGTGGCAGAGTCTCATCTATAGTATCGGCTGGTTTTTGACCACCCTCTACCCATTCTTTTACGTCTGTCCATAGGGTTGGTGAATTGCGTAACAATTGCCCCAATGGCATTTGGACAGGTGTGCGGATAGCACAATCGCAAGACTTCCTATGTCTCTGGGTTCTTTGGAGACGACAGAGGGTTCTTCCCATGTAGGTGTCTCGTATTCTTCCATAGGGAAGGAATGGATGGACTCCCCTAACCCATTTTCTTCAAACATTATGGACATTGTGTTTGCTTGGGACTCCTCTTCTGTTCCTTCTGGAATTGGGGTTGGCACGTCCAATACCCTATCTTAGGTTGGCTCGTTTCGTGGATAAACTGTATCCCTTACCCGGTTGGCCCTCAGCTTGGCTTCATGAAGCCGTTGGTACTCTTCGACTAAGGCCTTGGCATCTTCAAGCTTTCTTATTTCTTCGTCGGTAGCACTGGGATATTCACCGACCCCCTTAGGAGTTGTTGGTTGCTCTCCTTCCTTTCCCTGGTCTGATCCTCTATGATTGATCCCTTGACACCCCTCTTCCTTTGATTGGGTGGATCCGGTATCAATTGTATCTTCTTTGGATCTGTCTTGGATTGTGACCCGTGTGTCACCCACCCTTACTTTTTTCACTCTTCTCCTGCACCAGTTCTGGAAATAGTCGCATACGCTCGATTTCTTCCCTTGTCTCCTAGTTGAGCTTGAGCTCTTGTTAGGACATTAGGCGGTGTAATCTTCCCAGATTGTACACTAATGGTCTGGATGGTGACCTGATTGGTAGTAGAAAAGCAGAGCCACTTGCTCGGTATGGACAATCCTTGATCAAATGACCAATTCCACATTTAGTACAGGTGAGCACTGGCATGTCATTGGGTGAAGCCGCCACTTGTTGTGGTTGATGTGTATGACTCATATTCTTGTATGGGCACTCGGCTACTCGATGTGGCCCTTTGCAGCCAAAGCATTGTAGTGGTCCTCTTCTCAAATTTGAGTTCATGTCCTTGCCCTTCCATTGTCCCGTGGTTTGAAACACAAGTACTGGCATGTTATTCTGTAGGACGTAGTATTCTAGCATAACCTCAGTCGTTTCCTCATAGTACTCTCCGCTAAGTTCTATTTCCCACACCATATCAACATCTTTTGACGGCTCCTCAATCAATACTTAATTGATCTTAGCCTGTGGTGGTTGTGGTGGTAGATTTGGTGGCGGCAAGGGTGAAGTGTCTTGTACCCGGAACATCCCCCTAGGTAAGTAGGAAGAGTTCGGTTGTCCCACAGTAGTGATGATCTGTACAGGTGGCGCCGATAAAGCCAATGGGGCTCTAAGTGCTAGTAGCTATGCAACATTTTGGAACCTTGGATATCTATACATTGAAGTATCATGATTTCCTAATTTTACACAGTGAGCACAATAGAGTAATGGCCTTGCTCTTAACTGTGGACACTCGGTGGTGGTGATTTAATCTACACATAGAGCACCAAATCAATTCCCTTCAGGGTAAAGATGATTATGCCCATGCTTGGCTTTCAATTTTTCTAATATGGCATTACTGAGCTCATCCACCGTCGTATTTCCGACTTGCTTGCTTCGGGTTCCAATTTCTTGGTGGCTCGAGACACGCGAAGTCATAGTTGTTGAAGATGTTGTAACATCTTCTGGTTGTGGCAATTCTAACATATTGTCTTCATATTCGATTGCCAATTTGCAGCATGCATCAAGAGTAGCAGGTCAGCCTAGTACCAGGTAATCGTGCATTTTATAGTCTCTAACCCCCCTCTGAAAACAAGGTAACAACAACTGATCATCATCAGTTAAACTTTCCCGAAGTTTGCACCTCGAATTTAAGCGCTTCAGACGAGAAACATACTCTCTCATTGACAACTAATCTTCCTTTTGTTTGATATTATGTAATTGTGCTACAAGGCTCCATCTGTCACCACTTTGGTCAAAACTGGGCACCCCTTGTGGATACATTAAGATCCATGGTTGGATCTATCCTATGCCTTTGGGGAATTTCTCCCCCCCTTCCTAGACCTCGTCCCCTACCCATGTATTGACTCTTCTAGGTGTTTCGGGTCCATGGGATAGTCCAGCCCGTGGTACCTTGGAGTGACTCCCCATTAGTCGCCTCCGTACATCTTTGCAAAATCAAGAGTTCCATGTCTTGTAGGAATGTATGATTATTGATCATCTGCTCAATATCCTTTTTGGTGTAGAGTCGTTCCTCTACTTCACCTGCCATGCTAGCCAGGTTACCCTCTTCTTCTATGGGTGTAAACCCTTCCTCTGTTCTAGATTCCTCATTTACAGGTTCCAAGTTTGGAATTTCTCCCTCACTTCTACCCATAACTATTTCTGGTTCCTTCCCTCGTGACTAGAGTGGGTTAAAACTTCCCGTTTCCTTTTTCTCAGCTCTCGTCCTACGAGTATCGAGCTCTTGTTTCCTTAAGCTCAATTCTCATAGTTTTCGTTCCACTTCACTTCGTTTGAGGTCTAACTCTACTTCCTCGGTGGTGGGAGATAGTATTTGACCCATCCTAGTCACACTTTTTATGTCCCGTCTTATTCGGGGGGTTCCGGTATTCGACAGCCTAGAATTCAACGTTTGGAATGGCACTTCTTATCGTGGACTAAGTCCAGTGCTTGTTGATGGACCCATGCCCAAAGATTGCACTTCTTCATCATAACTGGTTTGGAGATCGAAAAAACCCCATGCGATATCAATGATACCACTGGACCTTGTTGGGGAGGGTGGTTTCTCCTCTTTCCCAAACCCAGCGTACCTCAGTCCTTCTTCCATGGACTCTTCCTACTAGTTCCAGCGGTGGTCAGGTTTCTTAAAACACTCAGGTGTGTACTTTGCAGAATGTCTCGATCCCACACTTCTTTGGTAGGAAGATCCTAGGTGATTCGATGCACTATTGTCGGGTGTAAGATCGTCTCCGATAAGTTTTTCGGATCTTAAGTACATGTATGTACGATTTGATAAACTATTTGTCAACCCAATTTAATTTTGCTTTTGATTATATCGCTCTGTTTCAGAAACCCTGAAACTATAGAGAATGTTTCATGTCGTGAAACTGCAGGAAATGGTTCGCGGCATGAACGTTATCGTGCACTTTCACGTGCTCAAAAAATGTATTCCCTCTTTTTGGTATAGGACATTCTCCTTAACCTACCCTTGTGGCCTTGGTCTATCTAATCGTTGGTTTTGGCCAACCTGTGAATCTGCAGAGAATGTTTCACGTCGTGAAACAATAAGGGTTTCACGTCGTGTGAACAGCTTCAGAATGGTTCACGTCAAACGCTTTACTGAACTTTCATGTGCTCACAAATTTTGGCAGATTGCGTAGTGTCATAGGTGTCAAGATAAGGTTTTCTATTTTTAGAAAGGCAATCCCGTGATTTTGGGCGGCACTGATTTTGTGAGCGATTTGCGACGTGAAACTACAGGAAATGGTTCACGGCGTGAATGACTTTTTGGCACTTTCACGTGGAACTTCCCGCATCGAAAGTTTGTGATTTTGGGTGCGTAATACTTATCCAGTTGATACCAAATAGATTGTGCCACTCCTAAGAATTGAAATGCAAGTTCTTGGCACAGTCAATGGTCCCTTATGTTTTTTATTTTTATGAATTTTTTAAAAAGGAAAGAAAACCATACACCAACCTCCTCCTCCACCTTAGTGTTTTCAGTGATGCAAATATCAAAGTTAACAAGAACAAACAACGAAGCCTTATCTTAAAACCACTCCACCCCACAAACATACACCACATCATAACTAATTTCTCACAATTTGTTTCCTACCATACACATTTTATCCATTCATTTTCCACACAATGCACTTCCAAAATACAAGGGCAATAATGAATCCTATGCAATGGGAGCTCAAACTCCAAGAGGATGGAAGAAACAAAGGTGTTTCTCGAGTAGTGGCACCAAAAATGTTATGGGCTACCACACCTCCAAGAGGGTACTCTACACATTCACCTAATGGTTGAGCACAATAGATCACAAGTGTCGTAGGGTACTTACCAATGCTTCGATCTTAAGTCCCTTGAGGCCTCCAAGCTCGCTCATTAAGCTCCAAAGTCCAAGCTCCACCTCCACACTACCACTGTGGAGTCGCTCACACCTTTGCATATAGGGCAATCACTCTCTCTCTCTCTCTCTCTCTCACAAGCATAAATCACACAAGCATGAAAGAGGCACAATGCTAGAATGCTCTCACTCCTTCAATCTCTCTCAAGACACAAAGGGAGAGCTCTCAATAGCACAAAGGGGATTGTGTCCTTTCGTAATGAGAAAATGCCTTATATACATTTGGCCCTTATTCACACTTGGGCACCCAAAACTCACTTATTACGAGGCCTTGGGTGGCCAATATCTTATAATGAACAACTGTTATAGTGTCATTTCATGACACTTATTAATGTCCTCGATTGAGGATCATCTTTGTTAATCCAAAATGGGATTAACAGGATTCCATCTCATGGAAATCCCTCTCATGGGTTTACTCCTCATGACCTGCACTTTTACGGTTTGAGCACCTGCACCTTCACGCTACATAATTGACCTCTTCAATTAACACACCTTGTTTATTTCTCTCACCACTAACACCCTTCTCATCTCGATTAACCTTCTTGCCATTCATACCAAAAAAAAAAGGGAGAGGTACCTGCCCCACCAGTCTGGAGACTGATTTTGTTTAGATGTACAGGTGTCGACCTCAGACCTCGAATCCGCAGAGACCCCCGTGGTAGCATAGGCCACTGCGACGGCTCCCTAAAGAGTTAGAAGAAGAGGCCAACACGGGGACCAAAGATGAATTACCTCGGGCCATATGCCCAAGAATTCCATGGCACCATCATCAGCAAAGGAGATCCATACGGCCCATGGAAAGGTGGCGCTACAGTACCACAGCCCCGAGTGCCTCCAAATTCTAAAAGAGACCGAAGTAAAGGAAAAACTAGAGAAAGTGGGCCTCGACAAAATGGCACAGATTCTTCCCAAGAACATTGACACCACGGAGCTTTATGTCGAGTACATTAAAACATATGACAAAGCTGCAAGCGGGGTATAGTAAAACGAAGGCCGATGGCACAACAAAGGAGGTCCTGATCACGGAAGATCTAATCCATGATGCTCTGTAGCTCCCACCATTAGTCAAGATACACACCCATGCCTTCGACAAGATGCCCTTAGATGCTATGCTGAAGAAGAGCTCCTATAACTCCAATGGAGCTAAATATGAGAACATCAGAGATGAGGGCACGGAGAAGGCATGCTGGTGGGCAATGTCGTTAATCATGCAAGTGAAGCTAGTGGACCGCTACAACAGGGTATGACTAAACAGAATTGTGAAAGTCCATGAAGAGAAGGAGGAGGATTGGGCATACTACATACACCGAGAAATGGAAAACTACCTCAAAGCCCATCAAACCAAGATATGCAACGCATACCTCCTAACACAAGTCCTAAACCATGTGGCAAAGAGGTGTTAAAATTACAGCAATGTGATGAGCTATGGTGGATCAAATGCTAGAATCAACATCATTAACAAAGAGATTAGATGATAATTAAGATTAAGATGTGATTAGTGAGAAATTAACTGATAACTTAATTAAGATGTGATTAGTGAGCAATTAACTGATAACTTAATGTAGGCATGGATAATCAAAAACCAACAAATTCTCATTAGGCCAATGCCTCAATTTATAGAGTTTACATCCAACCATCTAATCCCACTGATTTCTCCTTGATTCACTCCACCTCTTTTGCTTGATCAAAAACCAACAAATTCTCATTAGGCCAATGCCTCAATTTATAGAGTTTACATCCAAGCATCTAATCCCACTGATTTCTCCTTGATTCACTCCACCTCTTTTGCTTGATTCTCTCCACCTCTCCAAGAATATTTCCACACCTCCTAAATCTCCTCATGCTACCCTTTATTCTCTCCCAATAGATGCTTCTCACCTTTTCACAATTTCTCTCACATTTACATATTCTCTTTTACAGCCTCTAGCCAAGGGCTTGTTCCCGCACACACCCTATTCACTTGTATATTTCAACACCTCCCCTCAAGTGAATACTCCTAGCACACCTGGACCCTATACCAAGTTTCCCTCTTACTTGATAGTCCGCGACAGTGCCTCAAGTCCCTAAACTCATAGTCCTTGACACTCTCTCTCTCTATGTGTCCAAGGCTACTACAAGTGCCTGTGACCTTGACTAAAGTGCTCACACATACATCTACCACATGGCCTACATCATCGGTGGCTCAGAGGTGGTTTTACTCTGTTGGGCCAGGTTACATTGGGTTGTGGGGTTCTCTCTCTCTCTCTCTCTCTCTCTCTCTCTCTCTCTCTCTCTCTCTCTCTCTCTGAGATTTTCACAGGGCTCCTCACTTCTTGGAGCCCCACATCTTCTCTTGTCGTGGCAGCTTCTCTTCACGCGTCCATGTCTTCCTCTTCTTTCATTCTTCTTGTTGTGGCAGCTTCTCTTCACGCATCCATGTCTTCCTTCATGCTTCCTCTAGCTTTTCTTCTTGGTGTGGATCTTCCTCTTGGAAAGAGATGTTCTTCTTCTTTCATGGCTGGGGCCATGAGCTTGACCGTCAGTTCTTGCTCCATGTGA
Source organism: Cibotium barometz (assembly GCF_041138505.1). Taxonomy (NCBI): domain Eukaryota; kingdom Viridiplantae; phylum Streptophyta; class Polypodiopsida; order Cyatheales; family Cibotiaceae; genus Cibotium; species Cibotium barometz. The sequence goes on from NC_141067.1 coordinate 33,203,845, forward strand.
GCAACATGTTTTAATGTATTGTTGGCAGTTCTTTTGGGATTTTGATGTTTATCTTGTGTCATTATGCAATGCAAATCCAAATCTATGCAGGAGGTCTTGCCTCTTGCCTTATTCAGGACAAGGGTAGTGTCTGAACCATTTTTACACTGATGTAATGTGCCCAATACATAATGCATATAGCATTCATTCTTATGCACATTCCCAAATGCAACTCTGTCTGTGAATAATCTTGAATTTGAGTGTGATTTGCAAGCATTAACCATGGGTTAAATGCAAAATGATGATTACCATAAATTTATCAACATAATTTTATCAAAAATTACATTAAATCAAGGGTAACCAATTTGTACGGAATGGTTGGAGTATCAAACCATCTCCAAATTGCAATCAAAAGTTATAGGGATCTCTATCACATACCTAATGGTTGATTTGAACCCTCAATTCTACCAAAATATAGTGATTAGCATTGATTAATCATTGATTAGTAAATTAATCCTCTATTTTGTGTACAAAAAACAGAGTATGCGGGGAGCCCAGATCTGGGGCCTTAGAGTTCAAATGAGCTCAAATCCTTTCAAGGCCATCAATAGCAATCACTCTAGTAGAGGATTAAGCCAAGAAACACAAGATTTAACCAAACATTGAATGATTAATCTCTGTTTTACCAAATTCACCTGCAGATTTGATGAAGAGCTTGGATCTCAAACTGTAGACTTGATCAAATCAAATTCTGACTTCACCAGCTTGTAGAGCACCCTTGAAAATCCCTAGGGCCAAGAAGAAATAGACCCATTGCAAGTAGAGAAGAAGAGATCATTTTTCTTGAGCTAAAATGGCGCCTGTTGCAAATTAGCAAAAATCATGAGCTTTTGTAGGCGCTTTGCTGCGCTGATTCACTTGGCTAGAGCACAGGCGAGATAGCTATGTATGGCTACAAGGGCTTGAGCTAATGTTGATCTTGGAGGGAGATCAAGCCCCTCCACTGGCTGGGGGTACAGTGTGCTACTTGAAAACAATTTAAAAAAAGTGATTATTTCTTAATCATCTATTAATCCTAATTAGTTAGATAATGGGCTCATAAACTTGATGGATTCTAGGCTAGGCTCTGATACCATGTTAAAATTACACCAATGTGATGAGCTATGGTGGATCAAATGCTAGAATCAACATCATTAACAAAGAGATTAGATGATAAGTAAGACGTGATTAGTGAGCAATTAACTAATAACTTAATGTAGGCATGGATAATCAAAAACCAACAAATTCTCATTAGGCCAATGCCTCAATTTATAGAGTTCACATCCAAGCATCTAATCCCACTGATTTCTCCTTGATTCACTCCACCTCTTTTGCTTAATTCTCTCCACCTCTCCCAGAATATCTCCACACCTCCTAAATCTCCTCATGCTACCCTTTATTCTCTCCCAGTAGATGCTTCTCACCTTTTCACAGGTTCTCTCACATTTACAGATTCTCTTTTACAACCTCTAGCCAAGGGCTTGTTCCCGCACACACCCTATTCACTTGTATATTTCAACAAGAGGACCCTTCGAGAACCCGAACCAGCAAAGCAAATGCAATTGGCACTCCTTCCAGAGCAACCAGTGCTGACAGCTGCTCTGCAGAGAGGCAAGAAGCCCAAGCTGTCCTCATGGAAACACAAGCTAATGAAGGAGATAAAGAAAGGGAGGAAAAAGAAAATAGAGAGAAAGAAAGGGGTATCATCCCCAATGTGGCTAAGGAATCACAAAGAATTAAGGCTGAGCTCGCACAAGAGATTAAATCATACTAGGAAGTACTGACACTATAAGAAGCCACTGTTAGTCAGGCCACACAAGCATAAACGCAACAGATGACTCCTCCAAGCCCAGCTCAGCTTATATTCAAAAACCTATCCCTGCTCAAGGATTCTACTATGATACACACCTGCGGAGGAGATGGAGCCAGAGACAACAACAGAAGTAATGCCAACTGAAGAATCACAAGAGCTTGAGACAGCAACATCAATCCCAGTGCAAGATCCAGCAGTGCCACTTGATTATACAGGTAAAAGACCAAGACGAGAAGATACATCCAATCCAAGCAAAAGAAGACGTCTAGAGGACGAACAAAGAATACCACAAATGTCATTCCTACAGAATATAGATTATGACCAGTTCATGCAAGAAACTATGGAAGGCTTGGATGGGCTACTAAACCTATCACATGTTGGACTGGAAGGGGCAGCTGGCGCTGCCATCTCCTCACTACACATATGCTTCATGATCAAAATGCTACACTTTGGAAGCAAGTTCAAGAGTCCAACACACAAGTAAAAACCTTAAAAGAACACTTGACAGCAATAGAGGCCATGCATCGAGATGTGATCATGAAGAGTTTAAAGGCCACTGAGGGGCAAGAGGCCAGGTACAAATCGCTGGAAAATAATAATTAATTTTAGTTCTAAGCCAAACTATTGTTCAAAGAATTAAAGAGAATACGGAGCTTAAGGCAAAGCTAGAAAATAGATTAAGGACCAACCCCAGAAGGAGGTTACCCCCCACAGCCACGAGCTAGCAACCATTCATGCCCAGCAAGTACAAGAGCTCCACCATATGTCCATGGCCAAAGAAGAGGAGATACAAAGCTAGATCCAGCAATTATCCTTAAGTCTAAAGGAAGCAGAAAGCACAGCTACTCACTTCTTGCAACAAGAAAGGGAATAGACAAACAAGGCACATGCAAAAAAGATGAGAGCCCTTAATGATACCATTAGTGCCAATCAAGTTGAGATGCAAAGAATGGTGATAGCGCACCAAGAGGCAATGGCACAAGTCACCCAGCAATTATAACATAGTCAAAGACTGGTTGCCGAAAGACTTCAAAGAATCACAGAAGCTCAAGAAAGAGAGGCTACCGCCATACGTGACCAAGAGGAAGCAACGTGGCACTTCGAGGAGTTGGATGCTGCAAGGATGGTCCGTGAAACAACCATATCAAACCTCCTCAGCACCACCAATGACTCCCATCTACAAGAATTGGAATGCCAATTGGCCATACAGGACTGCATAGGACCGCAATCAAAGACAAGAGCCTACGAATGAAATGCACCTACTCCTTGAGCGAGCCTCGGAGATAGGTTAGTTAACAGTAACCCCTCGGGTCCCTCCTCAAACTCTTACTCTATTTTTGTCTACACTAACCCTCTCCTTGCTTCAATACGATATAAATATGTCTGAGGACCTAGGCCTCATTAAGCAAAATACTGAGCATGATGCTGATCCCACTATCATTATGGGAATTTTGCAGGAAGATATAGTCTTAACTAATCCACAGGATATATACTTTTATCCATTACACCCTTTTGTGTTAAACCTTCGTAGTTGGTGTTAGGTACTACAAAACTCTGAAATCCTGGACAACAGTGTCAAAAAATTAGACCTGTTTGTTCCAGATGATATTCTCGAAACACCGGCCAACTACGAGGTGGTAGCACAAAGTTATCAATGGATTATAAGCCATGGGTGGCTAGAAGTCTACAATACTCACTAGCACTTAAACTTATGTGTCTTCTTTATATCACCATTTCAAAATTCTAAAACTATAGTATAATATCTACAAACATTTTGAATTAATGTTAACCAGTGTACTTTACACTTTTGATGCCACCCATATTGAATATCCTAACATAAATCCTGAGGATATCTCTGAACTTCAAGATTTCATGAAATCTCACAAACCTAGCCACCCACCCCCCATCTCAGGTCATGATCAGGGAGAGACACCATATTCATCTTCCGTCTCCACTTACCCAGTATATTGTAATGTCGCTAGTAAACTACTTAATCCATATCCTACTGCCCCACCTACTAACAAGTCTCAAGCCGACTGCATCTTTTCTACTCTCATTCCTCAACATATAGATTTTCCCACTAATCCTATTTCCCCCGAGGAGATATTGGCACCTCACCCGCCTCCCCCACGACAACCTCAGGAGGTATGCCATACTCTCCCCCAAGACAATATTGAAGCTTTGAGTCATTGTCTGGTGCAGAATATGAAGGCTTCATTCGAGGGATTCTACCCGAGGCCTACTCCGAGGTCATGCCAACAAAACAACATTATGTACCATACCCTCTATGAGCACCTCGCCCAGATTTAGAAGAACTACTCTCTTTGGCTAGAGAGAGTACATTGTGGTCTAATGTGGCAAGGCAAACAAAATTAGCCAATCCATAATTGGCCGACCTACTAGAAATCTGAATAGTTACATTCATGATCAGTTATTGCTTTCGCTATGCAATAATCATCACACAGATGATGCACATCCCAAGATAGAGGATTTTGGAATACAGCCAGGAGCAAGGAATTCTTAACAATTCCAGAATACAGCCATGTCTATATGTGTGCGCCACCAACTCAAAGAGTTGACCCATTGTACATGCCACTAAAGAGAAGATGGACTCCGCTGGAGTTTCAAGAGGCCAAACAGTGCAACTCACATGTCTGTTTTTATAACTTCCCAATCTTCATGCCAGCAACCTTTACAGACATAAGGGAGCAAAGAAAATAGATGCGAACTTGAATACAGGCATGGAGCCGTATCCCAGACCCAACAATCGTGGCCAATGTTAGATTCTTAAAATTGCTCGATTGATCAACCCAAAGAGCCATATGATGGATATGAAGCTGAACAACTGCAGTTTGACATGAATCAAAGTCCATCTAACAGGGGCATGATGCTATACTATCATCACCTATGATGTCTTCCTACTTACATGCTTGTCACATTCGAGAGGACATGGTGGACACAGGGCCAAGTAGGGGGGGATGTTAATCCCATTTTAGATTAACAAGTATGCTCCTCCAATTGAGGACATTAATAAGTGTCATAAAAAGGCACTATAAAAGTTGTACATTATGAGATATTGGCCACCCAAGGCCTTAGTTAAGTAAGTTTTGGGCGCCCAAGTGTGAATAAGGGCCATATGTATATAAGACATTTTCTCATAATGAAAGGACACAATCTCCCTTTGTGCTATTGAGAGCTCTTCTTTGTGTCTTGAGAGGGATTGAGAGAGAGAATTCTAGTATTCGTGCCGCTTCTATGGTTGTATGTTTCATACTTGTGTGGGAGAGTGAGAGCGAGTGATTTCCTTATGACAGTGTGAGCGACTCTTCGGTGTCATCTTGGAGGTTTGGAGCTTAACAAGTGAGCTTGGAGGCCTCAAGGGACTCAAGTTTGAAGCATTGGTAAGTACCCTGCGACAGTTGTGTTCTATTGCTCTTCCTTTAGGTGAATGCATTGAGGTACCTCTCTTGGAGGTGTGGTAGCCCATATCATAAACAATACTCACAGTGAGTGGAAACATGACACATAAGTTGTATGTGACAGCTCTAAAAACACTCAAGGAAGGACCCATCCTTGGGGTCAATGGGCAACACTTTTGCTATGTAATTAATCAATCCATGCAACTCGTTATCCATAGACACTCTTAAAGGAATTTTTGCAATACTTTTGTAGGAGGAGGAGCCCTTGAAAAAAATAAAAAACCCCATTGCCTGACTTGACCTTGATCTAAAACTCCCTAGAATAGAGGTTGGCATTAAAGTCATGGAAAACAAAAGGATACAAGCTCAAATATACCCATGGCATGAACATAATCTCATGACCTTTATTATGTGGAAGACTAACTACAAGATCATCCTGTGAGTGGATTCCCTTCACAAAGACACAAACATGCCATGTTTAGAACAATCTACATGCAAACTAACCCCTTCAATTTCAAGTTCTTTGTGCTTGAGTATTGTGTTGGAAGCATATTTAATTCTAGGGATCCATCACCGTCCAAGCAAAACCATGGTTCACTAGCAATGCATTCCCCTTAAAGGTCAACGTAGAGTTAGTGGTACCATGGTTCACTAGCAATGCATTCACCTTAAGGTCAACGTGTAGAGTAAGTGGTACCATGGTTCAGTAGTAATGCATTCACCTTAAAGGTCAACGTAGAGTTAGTGGTACCATTATTGTGAAAATGAAGATCTAACAACATTGAATGATCTCTATAATGCCCAATGCAAAAGGCCACTAGCATCCTACCAAAAAGCTCCTTTACTTAAGGACATGCCTTCTCCATAAATAGCCCTCTCTGGACCACAACTCAAGCACATGCCTTCTCCATTAATAGCCATCTCTGGAAGATCCAGTACTCCTTCAACTCTGGCCTCACCATCAAAGAAGCATGCTCCTATCTCCAACTCAATAACCCTTCAAATCGACAACCATTCCTAAACATGGCCCATCAATCCTATTGACAACAATAATAAATATTGAATCTTACTCTGGCAAGGGTAACCCTGTGCAACCCTCAACATCAATAGATCCTCTTCCCAAGAGTATATCCTCTATAATAGCCATCATTGATAATCAAGACTCTACATTGGCAGTCCCCCATGATGAAGCCTTTGCTCTCTAAGAGCCCCTCTTTGACAGTCATCACAAAAGACATCTGCTTCTAGTTCCGGTAAACTTTTATCACGTCTCAATGGAGATGGTGCAGAGGAAAAAAGGAAATGGTTTCTATCACGTCATGGATAGCTCCTCTTGTAAACATCCCTAAGGCATTGACAACAACACCAAAGGTCATCACTATAGCTGACAAAGCAAATCCACTGGCATGACCTCAACATTGATAGACTCTATGTTATAAACCTAAGCCTCATCATCAACACTGCCAAATCCATACAAACACTAGTGTCGCAAGCTCATGCCAAGGAGGATACCAAACCTTCAAATCCACCAAAGAAGGTAATTCCACTATGAAAACCATTGTCCATATATCTACAAGGTATCAAAAGATGGGTGGAAAAACAATTGCCTATAGCATAAGGCTACCTATGAGCCAACAATCCAATTTGGCTATCTCGCCAACCCAAGCTGCGTACTCAATATAAATTTTACAAGTTTACAAAGAAGGACACCAACTCTTCCACCACGAAAACCCACAAGAGCCCGCGACCACAACCTCCACCGACCCAAAAGTCGTGTTAGGTTTCAAAGAAGAAGTTTTGTAACCTCAATACTATCAAGATAATGCTGAAGTATAGATTCCAAAGAAATCCACAAGATTCCCTAAGAGTGTACAAAATAAGAAATTTTGAAGACACTCTAAGAGTGCACAAAAGAAGAAACCTCGAACACAAACTCGAAAAGGTTCAAAAAAGATGGGTTCCTACACACTTACTCCATGTTCAAAGGTATCATGAAGGAAAATCCTTCATATGTGTGCCTAAAGAAATCAACAGAAACAAAGCCTCACCACTACCCTTAGTGATAAGAGCACCAAAGTCTCACATGGTGTGGAGGCCAATGAAGAAACAAAGTAGACTAGAAGAAGCATCTCCCAAAGAAGAGGCCGAAGAACCTATTTGCACTCTCCACAAGGGCAACCAGCAGTTGACCGAGCGCATAATGTACGTCAATCCACTTTATGAGTCAACAGCAGAAGCATAACAACAGAAACAAAAACCCACTCTCTCAAAAAGGAGGCTAGCCCCACAAAAACACAACTCAGGTGTGAGAAGAACTTATCAAAGTGTCTATGGCAGTAACTTGATACATTGGATGAAGAAGAACTTGAAATGTACAAAGGTTAATTGCATAATCTACACCAATATCTTCTCATTACTTCATGAAGGACAATTAGGCTATCATTGGGAATATTTAGCAAGGATAGATCTAGCTCTTGAAAAGATGAACATTTTCATCACCATGAAAATCTTTTCAGGGTCATGAAAATGTAAATAAGGAGGGAGATAGAGTTGATGGACATTTACAAATCATACTTACATGTCCCAAGCCTCATCATCAGCTCAAATCCACCCATCAAAACAGCCTTTATGAGATTTTCACGCGGCATGAAAATTACCCATGTTTTCACAGCCACGAAAAATTGAGCTAGTTTATCATGCCATCAACAAAAACATAAAAATGGTGATTCACAAAAATTGGTGTGCTTCGGGGATGATTCAACATCGCAATTAACTATATCCCCGAGGACTAAGCACATTGAAAAACTCTAGTTTTCACACCGTGAAAAACTACCTTGGTTTTCCACGTCAATATCAAACATGGAAGAAACACCAAACTAATCTACCACTTCTATATGACTTACTTAATGTCAAGAGATTAGTCAACAATCAAAAGGAAAAAGAAGTTTTATCACTGTGAAAACTCTTATTTTTTCAAGTCATTAAAAACTACTCTAGGTTTTCACACCATACTTGAGCTTGATGCTTGGCATCCACACACTCATCTTTCATCACTAACAAGTACTACTATATAAATATCACCAAAAGAAGGGAGTTCGTTCACTATGAAAAATTGTGGTAAACTCTAGTTTTTTACATATAAGGTGATGCACTTTAAGCATCAGAAGTATATCTATATAACTATTCAACTTCATCATGGGTGCTAAAAAGCCCAAATAATCTTAATTTCGACCATGAAAAAAACTTGGGTTTTTTCACGTCATGAAAAATTAAACTAGTTTTTCACACCCCACAAAGGGTCATCCAAAAAATCACTATGGTAACCAAGGGGAGTACCAACATAATCAAGAAGCCTCCATAAGTCATGTCCAAGGAGCTAAATATCTAACCACATGATATCACCGAGGAAATCACTGTAGAAATCTCTTGATTATTACGCTCGTGAAAATCTAGAACCCATGAAAATGTCACTTATACTAAAAATGGTGGGTGGAAGCCCTGGTCCATGTTAGGAACCATCACCTGAATTTCCCTTGAAAGGTGCAACCCAATAAGTTGTCCCCCTTGGATTTTCCTTGAAAGGTGCAAGCCCAATATGTTGTCCTCTAACAAAATTAAGCCATACTTGTTCAACAACCCAAACCTCACCACCATCAACACAAAACCTCATCAACAATCTCTTCACCATAAAACCCCACATTTCACTCTCAAGAAAAGAGAAGAAGTTATCCATTAGTCCCATGAGTCAACTAAATTATTTCAATAACCTCTCCAATGATTTTGCCCTCATCAATAGCTACATCAAGAGTGAATAACTCAATTTCATGCACTTCATTGTATATCTTCTTGTAAGAGCACTTAAATGCACTTTTTTTTTAAAAAGTACATGGGGCAAAGAATGCAAGGACATGTCCTCCTCACGTTCATTTGACAACAATCTTGCAATAAGAAAAGAAGTATGGTCCAAGATACTGCTATCTTACAATGCTTCAATGTATCAAATGAGAAATTAAGATTTATAGTCTCATTCTGATGATTGTGTCTTACAATGCTTCAATGTATCAAATGAGGAATTGAGATTCATAGTCTCATTCTGATGATTGTCTATGTTCTTTCCAACCCCCCATCTCAAGCCTTAGAACCCCGCTAGTCTTTTAAAAAAACATTGTAACCCTCCTTGCGATTGCCAAAAAAGAAAATGAGAAAAAATATACAAACACAAAAAACAAGACCTGAACAAAAATAAAAAAATGTAATTCATAGAGACCCACACCCATCTAGGTACTCCTACCAATCACTAACTTCTTCATTTATATACAAGCCTTTCTCATCCCTTCTCGAGAAACAATAACCATTGCACCTTCACTCAATGTCAAAAGAACAACTAAGTTTCTCAATTCTCCCCCCCACAATAAAGTCTTCACAAGGATGTGATTGACACCAAAAAAGGGGGGGATGTTGTATAGCTACCATGGGCATGAGAGAGGAGAGAGGGTTGCATCCATCGTGAACATTGGTAAGTTCCCCATAACATGTTGAGTATTGTTCCTGTTTTTAATGAGATATAGTAGAGAGGTTTGGAGAGAGCAAGAGAGAGGACCATAACATTTAAGTGAAAGAGAAACGAAGAAAGTTCTCAAAAAAAGTGAAGGAAGAGTTTTGCAAGAAGAGTTTGTGAAGTCATAGAAGGGGGAAGAGAGGCCCCTCAAGCCTTTGTAAAGAATTAAGCCACGCCTTCTATGAATTAAGCACGCCTTCAATGATCTGCACACACACTTGAATGTACATGGAACCATTAGTACATGAGCTCATAGGACTCTAACAAGGCATCCAAGTCAATTAGAGCTCCTAGTCTATAAAGGGGCTGCAAGGTCAAAGCGATTCTATTAGGTGTACCATACAAGAATGAGAACAGCCAGCTTAGTGGCTTGAAGCCCTATGTATGGGGAAAGTCCATATAGTTACATTTCATGTGAAACATCACATTAACATACAAGATGTTACTTAGATCAAGTGAGTAGATTTTTCTCTTGATATTGATTAAGGAATGCTTGATAGAAGAAGCTAGAAGTGCCATTTCAAATTACTAAAGGAATAATGTAAGGTAAGTGCCTAACCTAAACCCTATCACCAAATATGGTTGATGGTGAGTAACCCCTTATCTTTTTTAATCATTTAAATGGATCTCTTCCAAGCCAATATTGCTTTCATATATATTCAGAAGGCATGAGTTGAATCAATCAAGGCAATGTGCTTGATTGAGAAGCACTCTTCCACATCCATTTTCATCATTAGTTTATACACCTTTTTCTGCACCTAGTAGACAAAGCGGCTAGTGCAAGCACCATTCATAGCCGAAGGATGTTTGTTTTGGAAAGGTTTATGAAAACACTCAATGGCTTTGTAAGGCAAGAGCAAGACCAGAGGGGATTTGGGTGCAAGGTTGATTGGTGATGGAGTACATTCACTAAACTCTCTGATGTCTTAGCCTTCTTGGATCTTCCCTACAGCATAGGCAGAACCTTGTTTGGTTTTGTTAGCTGCCAAAGTGCATGATCAGTTACAATCACATCACCATGGTTGATTGACCTTTGCAGAGCCTTTGGTAAGATGTAATCCTCTCTCTCTTCCCCCCTCCCCCCACATGAATCCTATGGTGATATTATCCTTAACATGAATAAACTTTTCTTTTTTAGCAATGAAGAACCTCTCCTCACAAATTCCCTAATCTACAGAAGTGTGCATTTAATCCTTAAACTCCAATTTCTTGAAAATTAGCAGTTTCTCATAGCCAAATTTGTGGCTAGCTTGCCAAAGTTTGATTAGCCAACCAGGGCAAGGTAGGAACGTATATAAGCATGAAATGACATAAAATTCACAAACCTTGAAAGCATGATCTTCAATCAGAGACCCGTCCATAGACATGCAACTTGTCGTGAAGGCAACAGAAACAAACATTGTGTTATCTCCTGCCACAATGCGGAGTCGGCATATGAAAACCCAGATAGTAATCATGGCTAATGAAAATGCACCATGAGCAAATTGGAGATGTCTCAGACTAATGATAAAACATCATGAGTAGAAATACTGTAGTGTTAGTGTCTGAAGCATCCCTTAAAGGAACATATCAATGGCCTGTTACCCCCTACAAAGAAATTCGCAAGTTAGAAAAAGGAGCACACCGAGTAGTAGATGGATTGGCCAACAAATAAGGCTGTGGAAACCTTGATTGTAACATGGGGACTCAGAGAAAGAAAGATTACTAACAATCATCACCCAACTTGCATGCAAGATGGACAGCTTGGTCTGAGCCCCACTGTGTACAAACACATGCACTAACACAGGCATGTAAATTCTCTATTCTGAGAGAGAAAATACGAAAGAAGTTCTATTGACGTCTACACAAGACCCAACTTTGAGACCAAAAGTGTGAGTCGTGCCAATCTGTCAATGAAGTGACAGAATCGTGGGAAAAAAACAGGCCCAACTAGAGCTGAAAGAATCATGGAAAAAAAACAGGCCTGTAAGTGCCTAGAGAACAACGCTGCGATGATACAATGTGAAGGGATCAAAGTGGGTCTTCCACATCTATGACTGTACAGAAGCTCTCCACAACCACTACTTGTGGAGGGGCACTCCTGTATCTCTCGAGAATCTCTCGGATTCGAAGCTGTTGGGTGGAGCATCTCCTTGGGTTGGTGGGTCTCGGACGTCTAGCTCGTTGCGCCTGGATCACTCTGTCTAGGGAGATGCCTGGGAGGCAGGGTGGCACCTGTGGCACAAAGGCTGTCAGTGTGCGCTGCCTGCTCCGTCAAGTAGGGGGGGGGGGGGAGAGAGAGAGAGAGAGAGAGCGAGAGAGAGAGAGCTTTATAAACATCTTTTAAAAGACAAGGATTTATGAGATCATGATAATGCCTCAAAAGTACTGCTACCCCACACACATGCACGCATGTGCACGTGGGGGAAGAAAAGGGGGGGAGGGAGGGGGTGGTGTACCACTTGTACTACCATTTCTCAGCCTTCACAATTCGTTATAGGGCATCTTTCACTTCTAGAAAACAAAGCCTACTATACATCAGAATAAAAGCCACCATTCCCACTAAAGTGAAATGATATCAAGAGATTAATCATACTCATTACACACCTATACACTCCCATGTCTCAAAACAATCACGCTCCACTGCATGCCATTAGAACAAAGTCACCATTCCCAACACATGATCCAGCCCCTCCGAATCCTGTGTTCAACAAATAAAATGTTCTTGTAAGGTTGTTTGGCACCATAGTAGATGGGAAGAAAATCATAACAATTCGAAATAAAAACACCTCCCATGACTGACCTCAGTCAAACAAGGTTGAAGGCCTCTTGCAACAGAAGCAGCTGCGCCATCTTCGTCGCCGCCTGAAGTACCTGGTATCAGGCTGCCCTATTTTGGCAGGACTAGTGTTCCAATCAGAAGCAAGTCTGCATGCAAGCCCTTCAAATTGTGAGATTTAGCAAGCACTTGTCATGCCTTGTATTCACAAAAATACAAGAACAATTGGCACATGACCTTCTACATACATTGGGAATGCAAATGATCGTGTGCTGTTACTGCTGTCGGAAAGATAGGAAAGATTGCCAGAGTATGGAATCTGCCCTGAGTATGATATCATTCCCGACTGTGAAATCGCCCCAGAGAAAGCTATTGGGCCAGAGAAAGTTGTAGATGTGAACTCGTCATCTTCTAAATGCTCAGACGGTTTCTCGGAAAGATTGTGAAACTCCTCAATTTGTGAGACAAGATTTCCGCTATCACCTGTTCTGTCACCTGAAGGGGCTACTTTATCTCCAACTTCATTTTCTATTGAAAAGGTATCTGCAATTGGTTCCACATTCGGGCTCTTTGAACATACTTCTTCTTGTCCATCCTCCCCAGCTTTTGGATGGCAATCTTGTATCAAGTGGAGTTCTGCAGCTTCTGCGGAAAGGACCTCTTCTCTGAGATTTTCAAGTATGTCACCATGATGATCATTCAAGTGCATAGCAGGTCTCCTGCGACCCTCATCCATATCACTTGAAGAATAGATCTGAGTGTCTGGGTTGAATGATCCCAAACTTTCATCATCTTTTTCAGACATGCACACATCAATTATCCGGTCACTATCTGCTTCTGAGTTTTGGGAGACCCTCTCTACCTCATCACGATCACGCCTGCCCTCTTGATCCAGGGTCTTGAGACCTTGGAAGGTTTCTAACAAAATAGCAGGTGCATCGAAACAAGCTGATTGTTTTATCTGTGTGTTGAACTCCGGAACTCTTGACTCCTCACAATCACTAGAAGTAGAGTGATCTGTTGCATTGCACATGTTTGGTCTACCAAAATTCTCATACTCCTCAGATGTAATTGATTTTATAGCTTGACTTCCACTGTAGACAGCTTCTGCAGCAGAGCATAAGCCATTATTTATCGGCGCATCTGTCACAACCATCATTCCCTTCTCAAAGACCCTAGCTTTCTACTCGTTTTCTCAGAAGATTCACCTATCAATTACCATAAATCTGCAAAAAAGAAAGGAGTCTCACTTATTATCAAGCTGTTCATCAACACTCTGATATTACATAGGTTGTTGACTTCATACATAGCTTCAAACCATCTACTACATTGTGCATAGCATATGCCATATAGTCCAGGCTACTGCATCCCTGCTCCAATCATCAGCATCTGAGAGAAGGTAGCATCTATACCTTCCGTCTTGATTGCGCACTCAAGTGGTACTGTGTAATCTTGTACTGGTCTGACAGAGGAACATGTGTCTCCCTGACAATAACCATGTTAGATCCACCAGCAAGGTTCAGTCATAAACCTCATGTCAAGGTCAAAGGAGAAAAGGTTGGAGTCGTCGATTGATGGATTTGGCAAGGTAAGCAGTGCCGATCAAGGCAACCAGGGACCATTGTCTAAGCTCCAACTGATCTTTGCCCCTCCTTGGGGATCAGATGGATAAGGCACTCTGGCAGGATATCAATGGCCATGACCTCATTGAAGGCCGTCCTTCGAGAGATTTCGATGTTGCTAGAAGAATGAGACTGGAGTAATCCTCGCCCAGGCACTTCTTGCCAGAAGGGCCGGAAAAGCTCTCTAGCTCATCATCTCAAAAAGGGGACTCAAGGAAAGAGCTCAATGAGGAGGGAACAAGGGCCCTAGTGTGCTGCTAGACTCACAATCGAGCTCTATCCCTCAAAAGGAATCAAGATCAGCTATGAGGAGCAATTGATAGAAGTCCGAAGTGATGGCTCAAATGCCTGGCAGGTCCAACTCCACTCTATATGAGGCACAGAGGCAACAAACACTATCACGTCAATGGTGGGTGCCAGCAGCTGCAAAAAAATCCTCGGTCACCTTATCCCCAGCCTGGAGCTCTCATGCGTCAATGATACTCTACCCACTGGATTTCTAGGGCCCCCCGGTCCAAAGACTATTGGACTATCTGAGATCTTCTCCCAGACGCGTTGAGGCAAAGCTAAGCTACGTTGAAGGACCCGATCCTGCTCTCTAAAGGTTTGAAAACTGTACTCGGTACTGAGCCACTAACACGAGAAAGAAGCTGATCTTGTCCAAGGCCCTAACTTGCACTGAGGCAGTAGAGCAATGGGAGAAAAGAGGTGGTCCCCAAATCTCCTCTACTTGTTGTCTAGCCTGCAGGTTCTAAATGAGGCAGTCCGGGAGACCATCTGCTCACAGTCCTGCTACCAAGGATGACGATCTCCAAGGTGAAGTGGTACAGGCTTAGTTATCAAAACGTAACAAACAAAAACACAATAGCCGTCAATGCAAACAAATGAACCCAGTTTTTTTGTTGAATGCAAACAGATAATAACACGCCAACATGGCCAATGAAGTGACAGTGGTAAAGGTGCTTGTCTAGGACCAAGAGGTACTGGGTTCAAAACCCCACAAGGTGCTTCCTTGGCGGCATCACCTACGGACGATAAAAAAGTGCCTACAGGAGGTGAAAAAGCATTAACTACAGGAGGATCTTGGGCCCAAGGCTAGTTGGAAGAGAGAAGAGAGGGGGAGGGGGAGGGGGAGGGGGAGGGGGGGGGTGGTGGGGATTCAACATGAAAATTGGCATTTTTTTAATGTGAACGGCAAAAAATGCTACATCCCGCCGTCAACAACAAATGCATACCTGAAATGAGCTCAATCTTATGATGAAAGTATGAAAACGGCTTGCCAACGGGCATTTGTAAACATTTAGTCAAGTTGAGAAGCTGTTGGAATTTAGTACGGGAAAAACATCATGAAAACGTAAGAACACAAAAACGTGTTTTTATCAATGTAAATGGAGTTATCATGTACCAATGAGGTGATAGCTCAAGTGGTGAAGGTGTTTGCCTAGGACCAAGCGGTCCTAGGTTCAAAACCCCCCTTGATGCTACCCCGGTGGCATCGCCTATGGGCGGATAACTAAGCGCCTAGGCAGGCGCCTATGGGTGGTGGAAAATCAGTAACTACAGGAGGATCTTTGGCCTAAGGCCAGTCAAAAAAAAAATGGAGTTATCATGCAACTATGAGCACATGGGCATGGCTGCAGGTGGTGGTGCCTACCAAGAAGCCAACGGAGCCTCCCACTTGCACACATTGTGCCATTCCAGGTCTTCTGCCCTAGCTCCTACTAAGCCTAAAACAACGGCCCAAGCTTCTATTGCTTGGAAGAGACGCTAGAAAAGGCGACACCACTAGCATCGAGGGGGGATTTCACCCTGAGAATTTGTAATTTCCGTGTTGTGTGTGTGAGTCAAGGTTCTCTACCCTAAAAGTCCCCAAAATCTGAAAAATAATCTTGTGTAATGTTTTCCCGCCTAAATGTTTATACCGCCTTGTGTTATAAAAGGCTATGTAATTTCCTCGTTAACCTTGTTTTGAGTCAAGGGGGTTAGTTCTGGAGGCTGAAGAATCTTATGTGTGGTCAAGCTCCATTTGGGCTTGGCTGTGATCTATTGTATCACGCCAAGTATGGCCATTGTGATCTTTTGCATCACGTGGTGTGAGTGAGCCCAAATCACCATAAGTATGACGGCTATTAAGAGATGCATAAAAAGTTTTCTAGCCTATGCTTATATAGTACTCTCTTTTGTGGTCGGTGGATACTTGCAGGGGTCGGCCTGTTTTATTAATCCCCTGTTTTGCTTGCATATAATAGACACCTTGTATTCCTATCGGCTGGCCGCCTTTGCTCTTCTGTCTAGGCTGTTGTCCAGACTGCCCAAGCTGCCCAACTAGGTTGGCTGCCTGCTCAACTGCCCTCCATGGCTGGCCAAGGCCATAACGGCTGGCGGACCTGGCCCCTAGCCCTTCTAGGCCTGGCCACCTTGCTGTCCAGGCCCTCTAGGCCTGGCCGACTGCATGCCCAGCCATGTGTTGGCTATTGGGCTTGGCCATGGGCCTCCTTGGCCCCTAGGGTGGCCCAAAAGGGCTACCCCCTTTGTAGGCAAGGATCTTAAACCCTTTCTAGGGTGGCCCACACGACTGCCCCTTCTATCTGTTGTTGTTGGACTCACACACTCACACACACAAACCTGCACATTAGGGTTAGGTGCACGATGGAGAAGCTCACACAGAAATGAGAGAGAGAGAGAGAGAGAGAGAGAGAGCCAAAAGTGTGGTAGCCACAAAATGCAAGTCAACCCTTGCATGTGTGTCACATCCATATAATATAGAAGTACAAAATATTATATGTAGAGTGTCCTTTGACACTTGATATCCAAGGGAAAAACCACATGAGAAAAAGTGCCCTTGGTTAAGCCCTGTTCACACATAGCACTACCATAAGTGAGCATATGCCTACAAATCCCCCCTGTATAGTGAAAGTGTGAACCTATACAAGGTAGCAGATCACTCTCTTTATGAGAGTAAGCCCAAAGCTTTGCGGAAAGCTTCAAACTTTTCTCGAGGTAAAGCTTTGTGAATAGATCTGCAACATTATCCTGTGTAGAGGGCAGTAAGATAAACTGATCTCCCCTGCATGTAACCTCTCTCTGAAATAGTGATAATGAATCTCAATGTGCTTGGTACGTGCATGAAATACTGGATTTCGTGCCACGGCCATAGCACTCTGGCTATCACAGAGAATGGTGGTGGGTGTCTGCTGACACTCACGAAGATCAGCCAATAATCTCAACCATACACAATCTACTGTAGTTGTGAAGACTGCCCCGTACTCAGCCTCACAAGTAGATGTGGCAACAGTGGGTTGCTTTTTACTCAACCACGATATGCATGAACTGCCAAGAAAAAAACAATTTCCACTGGTGGATTGCCTAGTATCATAATCACCAGCCCAATCTGAAACACTGTATGCATAAAGCAGCAAGCTGCCCCCCCTGGGATAGAACAAACCAAGATCCAAGGTACCCTGAAAATAACGAAAAATGCATTTGACTGCTTGCCAATGCTTTGTGCCACACCCCAAAAGATATGTCTGGCCTCGTGTTACACAAGTAAATGAGACATCCCACTGCCTGGCTGTAAATGCCGGCCTCAAAAGGCTCTCCAATATCATGCATAGTAAGCCGTACACCTGGTTCTACTG
The DNA here is from genome assembly GCF_041138505.1 of Cibotium barometz. Taxonomy (NCBI): domain Eukaryota; kingdom Viridiplantae; phylum Streptophyta; class Polypodiopsida; order Cyatheales; family Cibotiaceae; genus Cibotium; species Cibotium barometz. Next base: position 33,221,671 of record NC_141067.1, read on the forward strand.
GAGTAGAAATGGGCTTGCATTCATCCATGTAAAACCTTTTTAGCAAACTTTTTATGTACTTAGTTTGCTGCATAACAATGCCATCATCTTTATGCATAAACTATATGCCGAGATAGTAGTGTAAAGGCCCCAAATCTGACATATCAAATTCAGCTTTCAAATCTGAAATTTGTGCTTTGCTAGTACTTGTAATGAGCATGTCATCTACATACAAGATGACTATGAGAATATCGGCACCGGTTTTCTTCACATACAATGTGCTTTCAGCTGGACTATTCACATAACCTTGGCTAGTTAGATGAGCATGTATTTTATCATACCAAGCTCTTGGAGCTTGCTTTAACCCATACAATGCTTTGTGTAACCTACATACTTTATGTTCCTCACCAGGAACTACAAAACCAATGGACTGATTTACATATACTTCCTCCTGTAAATTCCCATTTAAGAATGCAGTTTTGATATCCAATTGATGCACTTTCCATCCTTTATGTGCAGCCAATGCAATCACTGATCTTATTGTGGTCATTCTCAAAGTAGGAGCAAAAGTCTCCTCATAATCTATTCCCTTTTTCTAGTAGCCTTTAGCCACAAGTCTTGCTTTGTACCTGTCAATAGTACCATCAGACTTCCTTTTGACTTTGTACACCCACTTTGTTCCAATGACATGCTTGCCTTTAGGCAATTCCACAAGATCCCAAGTATTGTTCTTCATGATAGAAGAGATTTCAGCTTGCATAGCTTGCACCCAATGCTCATTCTCATGTGCTTCTTCATAAGAAGAAGGCTCTTCTGAATCAAAGAGACCACCCATGGCTAATGCCTGTATCATTACTTGTATACAAGCTGTACATGGGCTGTTTTGAATTTTTAGCAAATACCACATCGCTACTGACAAAAATCCTTCGTGTTCTTGGATTATAAAGAAGGTATCCTTTGCTCTCATTGTTGTAGCCCACAAAAATGCATTTCATTGCTTTGTCATCTAGCTTTGTTCGGAGTTGTTCTCGCACATGTGCATATGCCAAACACCCAAATGTACGCATATAATCCACTGTTGGCTTTCGACTATACCAAGCCTCAAATGGTGTTATGGTTTTCAAAGCTTTTGTTGGACACCAATTCAACACATGAGTTGCACACATTATAGCTTCCATCCAAAAATTGTGAGGCAACTTTTGTGCTTTCACCATGCATCTTGCCATCTCCATGAGAGATCTCTTTTTCCTCTCAACTACACTGACATGTATTCTCCACCTCTATCTGAGCGGAGTGTTTGGACTTTACATCCACACATATTTTCAGCCATTGCTAGTAATTTACTTTCAGCTCTAACAGCTCCATCTTTGGGGAATGGTTTTCGTTGCATCTTTCCCAAAATACACCCCTCACATACATGTCTTGTTGGAGACTCAAGAGGTGGCATATTATCAACCATATGATGCTTCTGCAAAAGCATCAAACTCCGAAAATTTACATGCCCAAAACGAGCATGCCATAGCTCTGCATCATGCATTGCAGGAGTGTGGGCAGCCACTGTATTTGCATCATAAGTACGCTTGTCATAGCTGTCCAGCTTATACAAGCCTTTGTATCGTGTTCCAGAAGTGACTATTTCATAACCCTTTGATGGGTCTTTTACCAAACACTTCCCATCTTCAAATTCAACCTTCAAACCTTGGTCGTTTATGGCTGAGACAGAGAGCAGATTTTTCTTTATCCTTGGAACATACAATACATTTTTCATACATATATTGGCACCATTGGCTGCAATAAGTATGACATTGCCAATTCCCTTTACTGGATATGTGGTATGATCTGCACATGATACAGTGCGAAGCATAAACCAAGTGCTAAAATACATCTTTGCATGAAGTGATGTGGCTCGAAGCACCACTATCAAAATACCATGGTACATCCTGTCTGTCAGATGCAATGCAAGACAAAGCATTGTCTGAAGCACTTAGTGCATGTGACCAAAAAAGTGTACTCTTCCTAAATTACATTAGCTGATTGTTGTGCTTTGTCATCAGAAGAGTCTGCTACCGCATTGCTTGCTTCTTTCCTTTTCTCTTTTGCAATCCGCTTTCTACATTCATTGATGTAGTGTCCAGGCTTATGGCAGTAGTGACATTTGCCCTTCTTTTTCGGCTTGTTTGCATCCCCTTTGTCAGACTTTTCACCACCAGAAGAGGGCTGTCCATGACCAGCCTTGCTAGACTGTTGTCCCCCATACTTAAAGCTCTTTGCTTTACCCTTATCATTGGCTGTAAATGCCTTGTCTCCACCACGGTTGCTCGATAAGTTTGCTCTAGTTTGCTCTAGTTTGCTCTTCCTACAAGAGTAAACCCACCAGCTCTTCAAAAGTGACGGGATCACCACCTCCTCTCATAGAGAGGTTGAGAGAGGTGTGAAAGCCCAAGTAGGAAGGTGGTAAAGAATGAAGAGCGTTGGTGACCACCTGTCTATCTGGGATAACCTCATCAATGTTGAGTAATTGTTCCTGCAAATCTTTCACTTTGGTGAGATGATATGCCATGGAGTCACCCTCATCCATAGAAAGAAGATCCAATTGCCTCTTCAAGTAGGCAACTCTTGCCTCGTTGCTGTGTATAGGATACATTGCTTCCAATGTGTCCCATGCAAGCTTCGATGTCTTGCGAGAACGAATGTGCGGAATAATAGTCCTTTTCACTGAAAGGGCTATCAATGACATGGCATGTGCATCCCTAGAGTCCCATCTCTTCTGCTCTTGTGTGGGAGCAGGTTCTACTTCAGGAGCTCTTTGAGCACCTCCCCTTTGAGGCGTGGCTGGCTGTATGGTAAGTGGGCGTGTGTCATCACCACACACGATGCCCCAAAGCCCTTTGGCTACCAGCAAATTGATCATGAAACTCCAGTGAGAGTAGTTAGATCCATCCAAATTGTCCTCCTAGGTGAGCACACCAAATACATCTGTAGCATTTTGAGCCATGTCAACAAAATATACCTGCAAGCAAACCAAGCACCAATGTGCACTGCCAGGCAACCAAATGTCCTGTGCAAATGTTTGCCTGCAAACTGAAGCAAGTGTAAACCTGCACCAAATTGTCCAATTACACACAATGTGTATACATATGCGACAAATCACAGCTATAATGCCCAATTACATGCTCCAATCTGAAAAGCCCCAATTTTTATGCACTCCAATCGCTTCAATGTGTAGTTAATTGGCCAATTTTCACAAAAGCTCCAAATTTCTACAGCTGAAAGAGGCTCAATTGACTAATTTTGACCTCGATTTGGAAAACCCCCAAATTGCAAGCAAAGCAGCATGTCCAATTTTTCAAAGTGCCCTTGGTTAAGCCCTGATCACACATAGCACTACCATAAGTGAGCATATGCCTACACTATCTACATGCAACTACATGCTATTCCTCATATGCCTGGTATCTGGCTACAAGCCAAACACCTGGAACACCTGTCATCATTCCAGAGGGTGACTCACAGTACAGACTGGCACTGCTTCATGTGCGGGATTTGCACACCTAACCAAGACCATGTATGGTACTTGTACACTTGACCTTGGACACTTGGAACCCTCGTTGACTTGTCCCAGATTGGGGCTCACAAGGGACCAATTTTCACTCCAAGTCTTGCACCTGCTTGTACAGATATGTCCATATGGCATCCAAGTGCAGGATGCATGTGACACCCCCTTCTGCTTAACTTGACGGAAGACGCAAAAGCCTCCAAATAGTCCATCAATAATGCCGGAAAATCTTCGAAATCGGAATTTTATTTATACGACATTTTCTTCTCATTAACATAAAGCTCATTGCTTTCCAGCAACTTCATCACTTTTTTGACGTCAATGTCATGCTGCTCTTCAGTAGCTGGAAAAATCAGTATGTCGTCCAAAAAAAAATGAAGACACCTTCCTATCAAGTCCCTCAACACGCGCATCATCATGCGGTTAAACGTAGTTGGGCCGTTTGTTAATCCAAAAGGCATGACCTCAAACTCATAGTGGGCCCGCTCAGTTCGGAATGCGGTTTTGGAGATGTCCCCATCCACAATTCTTACCTGATGGTAGCCACTTTTGAGGACAATATTTTAAAACATCTTCGCTCCATTCAGCCTCTCTAAGATATAATCAATCCGATGCATAGGAATGTTTCTCTTTATTGTCAGCTTAATGAGCGCGCCATAATCTACGCAGTCTTCCTAGAACTGGTCATGTAGGGCCTTGTACTTCTCCGAAGCACTGGTCACTGTTTGGGTGGTCTGAACGTAGATCACTGCACGATGTGCGCCTTTTTGAATCTCTAATTTAGCCTATAAATGGCTAATGACTAGAAAGTTAGGTATCCAAGTTCACAATTAATGATCACTGGGGCCTTTGATGTTGGGACTCACTCACTCAGGCGTGTTGTTGGATTATAAAGACGGTACCCTTTGCTCTCATTGCTATAGCCCACAAAAATGCATTTTATTGCTTTATCATCTAGCTTTGTTTTGAGTTGTTCTGGCACATGTACATATGTCAAACACCCAAATGTACGCATATAATCCACTTTTGGCTTTCGGCTATACCAAGCCTCACATGCTGTTATGGTCTTCAAAGCTTTCGTTGGACATCTGTTCAACACATGAGTTGCACACATTATAGCTTCCATCCAAAAGTTGTGAGGCAACTTTTGTGCTTTCACCATGCATCTTGCCATCTCCATGAGAGATCTGTTTTTCCTCTCAGATACACCATTCTGCTGTGGTGTATTAAGGCACAGTACATTGGTGTTTGATGCCCTTTTGAAGCATATAATCCTTGAATGCATTTGACATGTATTCTCCACCTCTATCTGAGCGGAGTGTTTGGACTTTACATCCACACATATTTTCAGCCATTGCTACAAAGTGTCGAAAGCATGTAAACACCTCTGCTTTTGCTTTCAAGGGGTAAACCCAAGCAAACCGGAGTAGTCATCAATGAATGTGACAAAATAAAGATGCCCCTCTATGGATGGTGTCCGCATTGGACCACATACATCACTGTGTATGAGCTGTAATTTATTTTCAGCTCTAACAACTCCATCCCTAGGGAATGGTTTTCGATGCATCTTTCCCAAAATACACCCCTCACATACATGTCTCATTGGAGACTCAAGAGGCAGTATATTATCAACCATATGATGCTTTTGCAAAACCATCAAACTCTGAAAATTTACATGCCCAAAACGAGCATGCCAAAGCTCTGCATCATGCATGGCAAGAGTGTGGGCAGCCAATGTATTTGCATCATAAGTACGCTTGTCATAGCTGTCCAGCTTATACAAGCCTTTGTATCGTGTTTCCGGAAGTGACTATTGCATAACCCTTTGATGGGTCTTTCACCAAACACTTCCCATCTTCAAATTCAACCTTTAAACCTTGGCCGTTGTGTGGACAAAATAGGAGTTGGTAATGTGTACATACGGGTGCATGGCGTGTGTGAAGGTTTTGCTTTTGAGAGCATTGCCAGGTGTGCAAAGTAGATGGTTTTGATGTGAGCATGTATAGGCCTGTCCGGATGTGGTCTACTGGAGGTCCGCTGGAGATGAAATCAGCTGCTTGATAGCTTGTAGTGTGTACGCGTCCCCAAGGATACAGTGGGCACTGGAAGCTGTGTTTGAAGGTATGTGGAAGCATGAGGGCAATAAAAGATAAAGGAGCCATGTGCCTTGGACTTGGTGTGAAAAGGAGTAATATGGTGGCCATTTTTCAAAATAAAAAATAAAAATAAGGATCAACGTTGCCAGCTGGTAAGGTTGGCGTGGAGCTTTAAATGGCTGCCAGCGCATACCATCCAGAAGCTGGCGAATCATGGAGAGTCGGCGCAGCTGGAGACAAGAGGTGAGGCCGCCGTGTTGAAGTGGAAGGTTCTGGGGGCGCAGCTGCTGCAGGTCCGCAACAGAGAGGTGCTGGCGTTAAAGGTCGACGTGGAAGCCTTGGCACCGGGCTGGTGTGAGCGACGCTAAGCAAGAGTGGAGCGCAGCTGCAGACGAAGAGGGTCCTTGGTGAAGAGCCAGAGTGGCTGCCAGCGCAAGGAGAGAGGGCCTCAAGGGGCAGGTGCTACTGGTGTAGCGAGCGAAGGCAAAACGACTGGTGCAGCTGCAAGACGATGCCAAAGGGAAGAGTTGGGGCACAGGCGTGGCTGTTGGAGGGCCGATGTGAAGACTGGCTGGCGCCGACGTGTGGGCTTGTGAGGGGTAGCGAGGACAGAGCCTGGAGCGGAAGACGAAGGGCCGTTTTTGTGTGTGACTAGGCACAACTACAGCCGCAAGAGAAGCGGGGGCGGCTGGTACCGCAAGAGCTGGTGGGCCGCCTTTGGAGCTGGGCGACGAGGAGAGAAAGATCTGCTGGCTGAGCGGCTAACGAAGGAGAGGTGTTGCGTATTTTTTGCTGCTTCGAAGGTTGGTGGCAACTGAGGGACCGCTTGCAAAGAGAGCTGCCTAGGACGTCGACACGCTAGCGGCTGGTGACTGGATACGTCAACTAAGGAGGCTGCCTATGGTGCCTGGCGTAGGGGGCATGAAGGTAAAAGAGGGAGAGTTTGGGAGTGAGGCCTTGGTTTGTTTCTGGCAGCCGGAAATGGCTACTGTGACTGATGGTTCCGGCTGGTAGGGGAGCCGCCTTGGTGTATGTGTTTTGGGCTGGCTGTTGTGCAGGCGACAGAGAGTGCCTTGCTTTGTATTGGACATGGCTGGTGGCTGGTGAGGACAAAGAAGTTGCTTTAAGTTTTTGCTTTGAGAACTGGCAGTGTGCTGGCAGGGGTTGGTAGCCAAAAGAAAGGTATGAAGCTGGCCGCCAAGATGTAAAAGAAGGGCTATGTACAGGAAGACAGAAAGAGAGCCACAGAGGAGAGACATCTTTTTTATCTTTTGTGGTGGTCTGCAGGCACAGAGAGCCAGAGAGAGAGAGGGTGTGTGTGTGGTTTTTTGTGGATTTCTACCTCTTCTGGAGACTCAGGCCAGAGTTGTAGATTCTCTTGATTAGCTGTGGGGCTGGTGTTTGGTGATGCCAGAGAGTTCTTTTGTTTCTTTGTTTGTTTGGGTACAAGTTGTGACAGCCAGATCTGAAATATAAATCTTGTTCATGCTCTTGGGCCTGGTTATCTGGTGTGTTTATATGCGTGTGTGGAAGTGTGGCACCCTATAAGGGCGTAAACAGCTTTACCGCTTCTGTGCCATCACTTTTTGGTGCCTCCACAGAGGAGCAGATTTCCTCTGGTTTGTGAAAGAAGACAGGAACTGTGTGAAGCAAGATTTGGAAAGATGGCTCAAGATTTTTCGGAGTATTGGGGATTGCCACAGGAGAGTGCAGTCAGGTTTCTGGAGAAGATGGAGTTTACAGCCTTGATGAAAGACAGGGCAACCCCGGAGATCCTTTCTCAGATTTTGACTTATTGCTTGCAGGGTGATGCAAAAACATGGCTACAGATGTTTGTGACTACACACAGGAACATTCATCAACAGGATCCTGAGTACCGTGTAGTCAGAGCTGCATTTTTGGCACAGTTTGCCCGTGTGAGGAGTCCGAATGAAGTGTGGAAGGAGTTGTGTAACATTCAGCAGAAGGACGGTCAGGATGTGGATCAGTATCTGATAGAGTTTGGTAGACTGTGGAGTCTATGGTGTGAAGCTTTGATTCCTGAAGTACCCCCGCAGATGATAAAGAGAGACCGGTTTGTGGCTGGTCTGGAGCCAACCCTCCGTCTGAAGGTGGAGCTGAAGAACCTGGATAGCTTTGAGGAGGCTGTCAGAGTAGCTCGAGAGAAGGAGTGGAAGGTGAAGCGTCTGAGGCAGATGGGAATACAGGAAGAGCCAAAGAAGTTTGTGAAGATGCCAGAGATTGAGAGTATACATCCTGAAAGGGAAGCTGCTGTTGTTCCTGAACAGGAGGACACTTTGAAGAGGGACATACATGATGCAGTGGAGCTCATGAAGTCTCTAAGTTTGAATTGGATGGAAGCAAGTGGAAAGGGAAGAAGCCGAGGTGCACCAAATAATAGAAGAGACAATATGTCAACAGGTGAAGGGAATATGGGAGGAACAGGGAGAGGACGGGGCTACTAATTAAGCAATGTCCAATGCTGGAACTGTAGGGAGCGGGGACATATCAGCCCTCAATGTGACAAACCGCCCAGAGCAGGTGGTGGAATGTATCCTGTGATGCAGAGGACTAATGATAGATCGGGGGATCATAGTGTTGAAGTAAAAGATCCAAATCAACCCTCTACCAGTGGAGTTAAATGGGAGGATAAAGGAAAGGGACCGGCTCTCAGCTTGATAGGAGTGGAGACCATTCCAGAGATCATGCCTGTGGCCAAGAGGACGAGGAGTACAATGGCAGAATCTGAACCATCCTCTAAGAAAGGTAAACATGTCCAATTTGATATAAGCCCTCAACCAGAGAAGAAGAAGAGGAAGCCAAGAAGACATTATAAAACTTCAGATTTGCATATTGGTCAAGGTCAGGAGGAGTATACATTGATGGGAGATTTAAAGGGAAGGGTAGCCAATATAACTTTTGCCCAATTGCTTGGATTGTGTCCGAAGCTTAAGAGAGAGTGGAAGAAGTTGGCAAATCCGAGGAAAGTAAATGAGCAGGAGCCCACACAAGGCGAAATGGAGCTGATGTCTGTAGAAGACCTTCCTGATATTTGTCCATCGGTTGATGCTTGGTGTGGAAGTGTGAGTGTTGGAGAAGCATATGTTGATGGCGGTGCACAAATCAGTGTAATGACTCAGTCCTGTATGGAGAGATTGGGGTTAAAGCTGAATGCTAGTTCAGATTTTAGACTCCGTTTGGCAAATCATGCAAAAGTGAAGTGTCTGGGTATATGTACAGAAGTGCCAGTGACTGCTTTTGGTGTGGTTTGCAACATAAATTGCCATATTATGCCGGCTGGTTTGGGAGCTTATCCACTGATTTTGGGCAGACCTTGGCTCAGACAGGTGGGTGCCATCCAAAATTGGAAAAGGGGAACTATAACAGTACATAATAAGAGAGGAAGAGCCAGGAAGTTCAATATGAGTAGTAAGCGGGAAATGAAGAGTGAGCCTGAAGAAACAAGTGCTGATGAGTATACAGATAGTGAAACTGAAGAAGAGAGTTCTACTTCTGATGATGAGAGCCAGGTATCATTTATAATGAAGGAAGAAAATGAGCATGTGATGCAAGCTGAAGAGGAGATAAAGAAGGAAGAAGAGAGCAGACTTGAAGATATGGACAGTCTGATGCAGCCTCCATCACCCAGTATAGAGAAAGAGAAGCTGTTACAGGGCATGCTAAATCCTAAATTGCAGCCAGTGGAAAAAGAAGAGTATATGAAGGTAATACATAAATTCCCTCATTTGTTCATTACTTCATATGAAGAGATCCAAGGATTCAAATGTGAACCAATGCCTATAGTATTGAAAGAGGGTGTGAGGCCAGTGTTTCAGAAACTGAGGAGGATAAATAGGGAGCTATTGCCTGTATTAAGAGAGGAGCTGAGTAAGTTGTTGAAAGCAGGGTTAATTTATCCAGTAGATCACTCAGATTGGGCAAATCCAGTGGTCTTTACTCCAAAGCATACAGGTGGGTGGAGAGTCTGTATTGATTACAAGCCTCTGAATGCTGCAACAAAAAGCAATCACTATCCTCTGCCGTTCATTGATGATATTTTGGACAGGGTAGCTGGATATGAGAGGTATAGTGTATGCGATGGCTTCTCTGGGTATTTTCAGATCTCAATTGCTGAGGAAGACCAGGCTAAAACCACTATCATTACACCGCGGGGTTGCTTCTATTACCGAGTAGTACCATTTGGTTTGAAAAATGCACCCTCGTGGTATCAGAGAAACACTGATAGAGTACTTGCTATTAATTGTTACAGAGAAAGATTACTGGCCTTGCAAACAGTCCAATTGGACAGAGAGCTAGCATTTGATCACTATGCGGCTATGCAATTGAAAAGACAAGAGAGAGAGAATGAGAAGGTGGAGCAGAAAGAAATTGAAGAAGGTGATCTGGTTCTCAGGTATAATAGCAAGCTGGATAGTACTTTTCATACTGCATTCCAGACAAAGTGGGAAAGTCCGTATAAAGTTGAGAGAAAATTTGATAATGGGAGTTATCAACTTGCTGATTTTTTTTTTTTTTTTCCGAGAAAAGATCCTTTCATTAGTTATATATAAACGCCCGTAGGGCTACAAAAGATCTCTCCTGCTCATAAGAGAGACAGAGCAATGAATACAGCATGGCAGCCCGGGAGACTCTCCCTAGGTGCTGCAAAATACAAGCATCAGTACAAAGAACTGAGAGGCTAAATCATACAATAGGGGGGGGGGGAAGAGCCAAACAGGTGGCCTGTAGTGCCAACGGGGGGATCCCGTGTGTAAGGTGTAGATAGGGCCACAGCGCCAAGTGGTGTGAAAGGCCTGGCGCCGTAAGATCGCCTCATCCGAGTCTCCCCGGATGCGGTCGTACTGTCCTCGCAGGGTGTGGATCAACTCCTGCCAAATCCCCCGTACAGTCTCTGCTGGTGGCTCCAATCTCCCCTCAAAGGCCGTAAAGCACCGGGCCCTCCAGGTGAACCAGATGGTGAGGCTGCTGAGGAGCTCCCATCGTAAATCCCTCTCCTGTGTCCAGCTGGCGGACGAGAAATCCGGTGCCGGAACCAGGCGAGGCTGGCCCCTAATAAATCTGATGGCCTGACTGCCCTGCTCCATCTCATAGCCCATAGCAAGCCCTGACGAAGTCGACCAAGCAGCGGCACCCCACGTAAACATACCCTCTGGAGAGAGGGGGGCCAGAATACGCAGCATCCGCAGCCAAATCTGCTGTGCCTGAGGGCAATCCCAAAGGCAATGTCTCTGTGTCTCCATAGGGTGGCCGCATCGGACGCCCGCCGGAAGACCGCTGTAAACAAGCCAAGTGCCAACTGCTAAGCCCCTGTGGGCGACCAGCCACTGAAAAGTCGAGATCCTGCGGGCCTGTCGACTAGCCCAAAGCCGAGCCCAAAAATCCTCCAGGAACTCCTGTGAGAGTCCCTGTAGTCGCCAATGCCCCGCTGCCGCTGGAGAAACCGTCCTCCTCGCCGTCAAAATATGCCGCCCCAGCCAAACAATATACTGGAAAAAGGTGATCTCTGTGGCCTCAAGGGATGCATAAGGATCATGCCACTCGTACTCCCCGGGGTCCCACTGTAGCCGGGCCAAGGGGCGCGCTGCATATGCCCATATGCGCCAATCCGGGAGCACATCAGCAGGGTCGGGGTCAATATGCCACTTCCGAGAAGCGGCGGCCACTACCCGAATCCTCTGAAAGGTGCACTCTGCAACCAAAGGCGACTCCACCTCCACTCTCTGGAGTCTGCCCTCATCCTAAATCTCATAGTAGAGGCATCTGCCATCCTCAGTGCAAGCTCTGACAGCAATCAGGATCTCCAGCTGTGTAAAGGCTCCCATCCACCGTGGGGCCACTGGCTCGAGAGGCGTGAACCACTCCTCTGTGAGTGCCTCTTGAATATCATCCCCCATAATCAACCCCCCTTTGAAGTGACTCAACCTCTCCACCTGGATCTCCTCTGGTAGACTGCAGAAAGCCTGCCAGTCTCCAAAACTACGAGCTGGGCCTGCCGCTAAAGGTCCCCAGGCTAGACGAGGCCGAGAACCCAGCATATGACCCTGCTCCGTGCGAACCGCTGGGCTCCAGATGAGCGGCTGTCTCGCCCGCTCCTCAACACAAGGAGGTCGCTGAGAGAGCCCCGGTCTCAGCAGCTCCCAAGCTCTCAGGATACTCAAAGCAAATCTGTCCTCCCATCCTCTACTGAGGCCTGTCCTCCTCATCTCAATGAAGATCCAGGGAATCTCTGGTGCCCAAGTACCCCCTGCTGGGGGCGCCCGAGCCAGCAGCCGCTGCAAGAGGAGCTCTTTCCAAGGCTCAGCGCCTAGAAGCAACCCCCGAACAATAAGCTTCCCCAATAAGGCTCTACTCTGATCGACTGGATCTATAATGCCCAAACCTCCCTGAGCCAGCGGAAGTGTAATAACTGCCCATGCAACCTTTGCCCGAGCTGGCTGACCGTCTCGCCCAGACCACAAAAAGTTCCTGATCAGCCTCTGTACCTGGCTGATGCAAGAGCTCGAGAAAATCCAGCAAGACGTAATGTACCACATGGTCGCTAACAGCACCTGATTTGCCACCACCACCCTCCCAGCCAAGGATAGTCGAGCTGTACTCCAATACAATAGCTTCTTCCGAATGCTCAGAAGAAGCGGGGCAATCTGCTGCTCAGGTGACAAATCTAGGCCAATCTGGCATCCCAAATACCGCACTGCTGTGCCTGGAGGAATCCATCTAAAACCGGGGTCCGGGCTCCATGCCGGAGTGGGAGCACTACTGATCCAAAAGGCCACTGTCTTGCGCCAATTGATCAATGCTCCCGAAGCTGCACTAAAAACCTGGAGCGACTGCTCAGCCCGAATAAGATTGGCCTCTTGGCCATGCAAAAATAAGCCCGTGTCATCTGCAAACTCAGCATCAAGCAGGTCCTCCCCCCGGACTGGGAGCTGAAGTCCTCTCAAACCAACCTCCTCTGCCGTCAAATACATACTCATAGCCTCCGCAAAGAAGAGAAAAAGGAAAGGGACGAGAGGACACCCCTGACGGACTGATCTGGTCAGCTCAAAACTCGGCCCCCGTCCTCCTGCAATCAGCACCTGGCTGCGAGCTGTGGAATACAGAGCTGCTACCCCTCTGATCCATCCTGGCTCAAAGCCCAGGCGAAGCATAGTGCCCTCTAAGAAACCCCAATCAATTCTATCGTATGCCTTCTCAAAATCGAGAAGCATCACGACCAAGTCCTCGCCAAGAAATCTAGCTCGGGCCGTCGCCTCCCAGAAAGTAAAGATGTTGTCAAGGATACTGCGCTCCTTGACAAATCCTGTCTAAGTAGCATGAATCAACTCCCCCAGGAAGGGCTGGATCCTCAAACTCAAGGCCTTTGCTAAGACCTTGTAGACAGTATTGAGGATCGTAATAGGCCTCCAATGCCGAATATCATCTGATACTCCCTCCCCCTTGGGGATAAGATAGATCAAGCCCTCTGAAAAGCTCTGCGGCATCACCCCAGTGTCCAAAACATGCTGAAAGCCCCTGCGGAGGCCTGGCCCCAAAAGGTCCCAATAGCGCATAAAAAAGGCCGGCGTCAGTCCGCCCTCCCCTGGGCAACTATGTCGCGGCAGGACCCTCAAGGCCTCGGCAAGCTCAATCTCTGACAGAGGCGCATCTAGAACTGTACGCATATGGTCTGTGACCCTCCTCTGCACATGGGCCCACACAGTCTGTCTGCAAACATCTCGATCCTCAGTGGCTGGCTCCGCTGAAAGCAGGTCACTATAAAATGCAGTGGCAATGGCTCTGATCTCCCCGAGCTCAGTAGCTACCGATCCATCCGGTCTACCAAGCTGGCGGACTCCTGCTCGCGCATGACGGGGTCCAGTGATCTCAAAAAACTCTCCAGTCACTCTATCACCAAGCTGCGTCCACTGAGAGGCCTGACGACGATAGTAAAACTCATGTCTCTGCTCCTCTACCTCTCTAACCTCCTGGCGTGCCTGGCTCAGCTGGGACGCCACCCACTCACATGCAGGCTGCTGCTCCTGAAGGCGCTGTAGCGAAGCAAGGCTGCGTCTCACCCGTTGCTCCCGCTCGCGAATCTCTCCCAGTCGTGTCAAGGCTGCAGCGTGTAGAAAAGAGCTAAGATCGATGAGTCCCTGGGCACACTGGCCCGCTGCATCCTGGTCAGAGCACTGACTATCATGCCAGATCCTCTCAATGTCCTCAGCGAGACTGGGATCTGTAAGTACCCTCTCTGGGATCCTCAACTGCAAGCTGGGCTCCCGTGTCCCCTCCTCCAATGTCAATATAACTGGCGCATGATCTGAAAATGAGGTGCCAGCGAGAATGCCGACGGAGCCCCCTCGCTCCCCTAACCAGTCGCCCACATAAAAGCGATCAATCCGTGATAGATTAGTCCCTCCTTGCCGGCGATCCGACCGAGAGAAACTAAGACTGTCCTGAGACCGGGAGAAAGCCCCATGCTGCCATGCATCGGTGATCCTCAGTGACATGCAAAACCGGTCCCAAGCTGCAAGCTCCGTGCCGTGCACTGTAACATGACTGCCTCCCACCCTATCTGCCGGGTCCTCAAGCATGTTGAAGTCTCCCCCGACACACCAATGTGCAGCCTCTGGCAATGCATCTGTAACCTGAGTCCAGAACTCTGCTCTGGCACTAGCATGACTGGGCGCATAGATGTTGAGCACACCCAATAGCTCATCATGCATCCTCAGAATGACATACTGTGCTCTACCAGGCACAATGATCCCTCGATCCACAATGGCCTGCCGCCATACATCTGCAATGACCATGCATACTCCTCCCTGTCCACCCAAAGGACCAAACCCTGCAGACCAAAAAGTGTCCCATCTACCAGGCATCACCGAACCATATCTCCGGATCCTGCTCTCACCCAAGTGGTGCTCCTGCATCATCAAAATATCAATGCTGCCACCAACCAGGCATCTCTGAAGCTCCTGCCTCAAGCAACCACGATAGCGTATAAAGTGTGCTCCGCCAAGGCCCTGTACATTCCATGAGATGATCCTCATGGATGCCCTGCTGAGGTGGATGCTGTCTCAGCCGTACGGCGGGCCTTCGCAAGCGGCTTGGATGGAGAGTAGTCCCCATCCGAACGGCTGCGAATCTGCCCACCCGGTGTACTGCAAGAATCCCGGATCAGGCGCCAGTGGCTGTGGCCCATGGCGACTGCCTCCCGCTCTGACAGAGCAACCTCGTGTATACACACATATCCAGGGTCGCGTGCTAAGTCTGCCACTATGCGCACGACCAAATGCCGAATCCCTGAGGTATCCACACTCCCGGGATCCAAGAAAAAATGAGCCAACTCCCAAAGTCGGCCTATCACATCTGTCACCTCTAGATCGCTCATGTGATGAGAAAACTCAACTGCCTGAGTCTTCAAAGTGCTGAGAGCGAGCTCTAGAGTCCACTCCCGGTCGCAAGGGCCACATAGAGGGAACGAGAAGGCCACCGCTGAGTCTAGTGCCTCCTCCCCGCGGGCCGGAGGTATCACTACATGAACTCGGATGGGTGCTCGCTCATGGGGGCCCTCTGCTCCAAAAAGCCGTGTGAAGGTATAATCAAAAGCCTCCGAGCGCTGTCTAATGCCAAGGCGACTCAGCCGACTGCGGATAGATGAAATCCGTGAAGCCCTAATCGGCATAGGTCTCCTCTGTGATGCTCGAGCGAGGTCAGTGCTCAGCGCTCTCCGGACTGCAGGTGAACGCCAGGGAATTGCCAGGGCCTCCCGGGAAGGTGAGGCGGGCGGAGGGGGAGGAGGGGGAGGCGAGGGAGGTGGAGAGGGAGCCGCTGCCGAAACCGGAGCGGAGACGGGAGGAGGCGATGGTGGAAGCGAGGCGGTGGGAGGGGACGGGGGTGGGGGGGGTGAAGGTGGGGGTGCTGGCATCTCCTGGTCCTCAGTCGTCGCCGCGGGGGTCTCCCCCTGGAGGGGAGAAAAGCTGTTCCTCACGGGGACCCAGTGAGGCTGAGACTGTGGCTGCTGCTGCAGCGGTCTCTAGGCGTGCTGCTGTGGCTGTCTCCCTCGGCGGCGCCCCTGTCCAGGCTGCCACTCCGAGGTCTCTGTGGCCTGAGCAGGTGTCCCGGAGGCAGCCTGCCGAGCCGAATCTGTGGGCGGGCCATCAGTAGCCTACTGCTGTGGTGAGGGTCGGGGTCTCCTGCGAGGACAGGCCCTGGCCAGATGACCGACCTGCCTGCAAATGAAGCACTGGTTCGGGAGCCCCGAGAACTCCACTCTCTGATCTATCCACCCCCCCCTTATCCTAGGTAGCTGAATGACCTTAGGAAGGGAGGAGATGTCAGACACCAACACTCTGACCGAAGGTAGCCCAGCTGCTCTGGCCACCACTGAAGCTGCTGAGGGGCCCGTCTCTAGTACCGAGCCCACCAATGCTCCGAGCTTGGAGAGGAGCGGAAGATACTCCCGACGGAGACCAGGGAAACAAACTGTAACATGGAAGAGGCGCTCTCCCTGCTCCGCCGCCGTTGCTGGGTCAAATCCATGCTGCCAAGGTCTGAAAAAAGCCCGAGCACCCCTGATGTCAAGGGGACTCATGGCAAGGACCTTGGCAACGCTCTGGGCGGCCTCGAACTCGATCTGATAATGTCCCCGGCCCAGGAGCTGTACATCCAGGATCTTGCCCACATCTGCAAGAAGGCGGGCCTGAAGAAGATCCCTGATCTCCCCTCTGCTGGGGCGAGTGCCGACTATACGGCAGATGGTGGAATGAGCCTGGAGGCGTTCCACCTCTGCGGTGAGGCTCGCTTCCTCTTCCGGCGAAAGAGAAAGCCTGATGGGGGTGACCTCAGGGGCGGGCGAGGGGGCTGCGGATGAGTCCCTCTGAGGCGGGGCGGGAGGAGCCTCCATCAGAGTCTGAAGCTGCGGCGAAGGCGGGGCGAAGGCGGGATCCTGCTGGAACCGAGTTGCACACAGAGAGGCGGGATACGGAGCGACAAAGGAAAACAAAACCCCAAGGGGGAGCGGAAGCAAGAAAAAGGAAGGAGGGAGGGGTGGGAGTAGGCGAAGAAGAAAAAAGAAAAAACCCCAAAAAAGGGGGGGAAGGCGGGGGCAGCGCGCAAGAGGGATGGGAGGAAGCGAGCTGGCGTAGGGGGGGGATGAGGCGCTGCAGAGGGGAGGGGGGCGCGGAGACAAGGGGGGGAGGCGCGAGGAGAGGAAGGCGAGCAGAGCAAGGCGGCGGCAGCAGGCGGAAAAAGGGGGGGGGGGGGGGCTAAAAGGCAGGCGGCGGGCAATGCAGGGAAGGCGGGGGGGGGGGGGGGGGGGGGGGAGGAGCGAGGGGAAGACGGGGGGGCAAGCAGGCAGGGGGGGCGACGGGCGCTGTGCAGCAACGCGAGCAGGGAGGGGGGAGGCGGGAGCTTCAGCGAGCCGAATCCAGGCATACGTATTCTATTGTATCAACTTGCTGATTTGAATGGAAAGAAGCATAAAAGGAGAGTGAATGGTTTACGACTGAAGAAATATTTTGCTCGATTGATGTTAGCCGTGAAAGAAGAAGATCGGGAAGCTTGTGATGCATGTCAGGAGGTTGTGGAGAGTACAGAGGAAAATCTGAATATTTCATCCCTGTTTGTACAGCTGCTGGACATGAATGTCTCAGCAGAAGTAGGGGGTTGCTAAATATGTGTGGACAAAATAGGAGTTGGTAATGTGTACATACGGGTGCATGGCGTGTGTGAAGGTTTTGCTTTTGAGAGCGTTGCCAGGTGTGCAGAGTAGATGGTTTTGATGTGAGCATGTATAGGCCTGTCCGGATGTGGTCTACTGGAGGTCCGCTGGAGATGAAATCAGCTGCTTGATAGCTTGTAGTGTGTACGCGTCCCCAAGGATACAGTGGGCACTAGAAGCTGTGTTTGAAGGTATGTGGAAGCATGAGGGCAATAAAAGATAAAGGAGCCATGTGCCTTGGACTTGGTATGAAAAGGAGTAATATGGTGGCCATTTTTCAAAATAAAAAATAAAAATAAGGATCAACGTTGCCAGCTGGTAAGGTTGGCGTGGAGCTTTAAATGGCTGCCAGCGCATACCATCCAGAAGCTGGCTAATCGTGGAGAGTCGGCGCAGCTGGAGACAAGAGGTGAGGCCGCCGTGTTGAAGTGGAAGGTTCTGGGGGCGCAGCTGCAGGTCCGCAACAGAGAGGTGCTGGCGTTAAAGGTCGACGTGGAAGCCTTGGCACCGGGCTGGTGTGAGCAACGCTAAGCAAGAGTGGAGCGCAGCTGCAGACGAAGAGGGTCCTTGGTGAAGAGCCAGAGTGGCTGCCAGCGCAAGGAGAGAGGACCTCAAGGGGCAGGTGCTACTGGTGTAGCGAGCGAAGGCAAAACGACTGGCGCAGCTGCAAGACGAAGCCAAAGGGAAGAGTTGGGGCGCAGGCGTGGCTGCTGGAGGGCCGATGTGAAGACTGGCTGGCGCCGACGTGTGGGCTTGTGAGGGGTAGCGAGGACAAAGCCTGGAGCGGAAAACGAAGGGCCGTTTTTGTGTGTGACTAGGCACAACCACAGCCACAAGAGAAGCGGGGGCGGCTGGTACCGCAAGAGCTGGTGGGCCGCCTTTGGAGCTGGGCGACGAGGAGAGAAAGATCTGCTGGCTGAGCGGCTAACGGAGGAGAGATGTTGCGTATTTTTTGCTGCTTCGAAGGTTGGTGGCAACTGAGGGACTGCTTGCAGAGAGAGCTACCTAGGACGTCGACACGCTAGCGGCTGGTGACTGGATACGTC
This sequence comes from Cibotium barometz, assembly GCF_041138505.1. Lineage (NCBI taxonomy): Eukaryota > Viridiplantae > Streptophyta > Polypodiopsida > Cyatheales > Cibotiaceae > Cibotium > Cibotium barometz. The sequence goes on from NC_141067.1 coordinate 33,240,067, forward strand.
AACTAAGGAGGCTGCCTATGGTGCCTGGCGTGGGGGGCATGAAGGTAAAAGAGGGAGAGTTTGGGAGTGAGGCCTTGGTTTGTTTCTGGCAACCGGAAATGGCTACTGTGACTGATGGTTCCGGCTGGTAGGGGAGCCGCCTTGGTGTATGTGTTTTGGGCTGGCTGTTGTGCAGGCGACAGAGAGTGCCTTGCTTTGTATTGGACATGGCTGGTGGCTGGTGAGGACAAAGAAGTTGCTTTAAGTTTTTGCTTTGAGAACTAGCAGTGTGCTGGCAGGGGTTGGTAGCCAAAAGAAAGGTATGACTGGCCGCCAAGATGTAAAAGAAGGGCTATGTACAGGAAGACAAAAAGAGAGCCAGAGAGAGAGAGGGTGTGTGGGGTTTTTTGTGGATTTGTACCTCAGCTTTGAGGGCCTTACTCTCCCCACATGAGATGCCGGATTATCCATATACAAATGCCATAACATAGCCCAACATGAGGCAACCAAGCCGGAACATAGGCTGTAGAAATGCCGAGCCAACAACATAATCCATATACCTTCGTGTGGGTACTGATTCTTCCCCAAAAACCACGGGTCTTCATGCAATAGAGCTGGTACAACAAGTACAACTCTCCATTCAGTCGGTACAACAGGTACAATGGCTGGTATAGCCGGTACAGTGACTGGTACAGTCGGTACGATGGCTGGTACAACAAGTACAATGGCTAGAAATCATAATAAATGATTAAATACCCTTGCCTTCAATATTTCTTCACGATGGAAGCCTCCAAAACAGTCCCCAACAGCCGGTATTCTTCATGGGCAGCCTTCAAGAGAGAGAGAAAGAGAGTAGCCATCATTAGGGCAGCCTGTAACAGTGGTAGAGACTAGTGTGTAGCAAGAGAGCCTCTATTAATGAAGAGAGAGGACTCCAATTTATAGATTTGGGCCTCCCATGAGCTAAAATGGCAAGAGAAGGCTACAATGACAAGTGGAGAGCCACACAATAGCTGAAGTGACAAGTGTGAGGCCACTTGTCTCACTTTGATCCACTTTCTAACAAGTGTCAAGCCACTTGTCTCACTTTGGTCCACTTTCTTGCCACATGTCCCAATCTAAGAGATGGGTCCTTCCATAAACTTTATCTCTAAAAATATCCCAACTGGTAGACATTCTGTCATAGGCACTTTGCCAACTCTTGGTATCTGCTCAATTCCAAATGTAATGACGCGAACAGAATTTCCATCGGAGTCAGGCCAAAAATAGCAACTCTCCTAAATTTTAGGAATGTGGTCCTTTGTATTCTAGGATAATCCCCCATTACCAAGCTTGTACTTTCCAAATATTTAGACATCCTTGAGTCCACCAGACCCCTTTCATACTGGAAAATGTCCGGTGGTGACAGCTGCCCCTAGTTCTTCAAATCTCGGTGCTTCAGTTGGAGCAATTATTAGCCGGAAGCTCGAAGATAAGCAGAAGGGCGCCCATGACCAGGAGTATGAGCGCAACGAATTGCTCAAGTCCTTTGGCTACATAGGTGGCCAGAGAGTCATTGTCTTGTTTTATAGCGGCAGCACGGAGGATGTGGTCACGGAATAGGCCGCTAGGCGTGCCCGTTTCGTCCTAACTTCGGTGGACAACAGGTTGAGGGTTTTAGCACAGGCATGACAACAGCGTCAAGTATGAAGCTCTAGGTGCTAAATTAGTTATTCAGGGCATAGAATTTGTGCGTGATTTTATGGTTGCCCCTCTTGTAGGAGCAGACATAATTTTGGGCATTCAGTGGTTTCACAAGTTTCTTCCTGATGTCAAGTGGGACAAGCACACGTTCTAGATCAATCGGAATGTTTTGAACGCCCCAGTGACCATTAAGTGTGAGCCAGGAATTCCGAAAGAATCAAGCAAGGGACAAGAAGGATTACATCAAGAGATCCAAAGGTTGATTGAATAGGTTGGGAGTTTGAATCTTGCTATGCTGGGGATACACGATCAAGTGAGGAGACAACTAGGAGAGAGGAAGTAGAGGAATAGGATGGATCAGGTTCAGTGCTTTAACTCTGGGGAGAGGCCATGTGGCACTTCAGCGTCTGTATAAGCTTCCAATTGTGATGACATAGAATCTCGTGTATGAGCTTCTGATTGTGAGAATCATCACATTACTAAATCCATGCACATGTTCTTCTATCCAGCTGAAAAATGAATATGTAGATCAAATACCAGAGAGGCTACCCTAAAGACAAAAAGCAATCTCTGAAACTAACCTTCAAAAAACATGCAAAAGCAATGCAGCAAGTCATCTGGCCACAACACCCTCTGATTGCATTCATGTTCCTGACACCAAGTTTTTAACCTGTTATAAAATTCTCTGAGTCATCTGCATACAAAAGCGCCAGTTACTACAACCATCTTCAAAAATGGAGAATAAAATCAAAGCAATTTTCCTTTCAGAACAAAAGAAGAATTTCTCTACAAGGGCCAACCTTTGTCGCTTTGTTTGTTTGTTTATTTCTTTATTTTTGTGTGTGTGCGTGTGTGGGCAGAGGGGGGAGCACTAAATGTGTGCAGGTCACGTAAGAACTCCTTGGGGTGGGGGTCCCTCAAGGTGTCCTTTAGTTGGTGTCTGTGTCTCCTGGTAGATCAAAGGGTTAATTATAATTTAGCAATTCACATAGCCATGGGCAGGATCAAGTTAATGAATAAACAAGTTCGTTGCAGCATGAAGACAAGTTTGGTTGAAGGTGCACAACTGTTGCGCTAGCAGTGGCATCTGTAACTTGAGCTGCTTCTATCTGAGCATTGATCTCTTGTTACTGCCCCCTTTTCAGCCAGGAGGTTGCAAGGGCCCTTCATAGACACCATCCACACATGAAATGGAAGAAGCCACGGCCATACTCATTGACAGCACTAGCCTTCAAAGTTTTCATGATCCCACAAGTTGCATGTCCCATAGAGTAATAAACCTCTCCCTTAGTTGGTTCATGCCAAGTTTGTAACACTTGCAAACGCCAAGTTTCAACAACCATGCCAAAAAGTATCAAACAATCCGCGGGCACTTGCCCGAGTGGCTCGGCTCATCACGGCCCACCCTAACCAAGAGTTCGTGGGTTCAAGCCCTAACACCATAGGGTAGTGTGGGTAAGTGGTGTAGCTTCTAACTCGGGTACCTCCCCTCGAGGCCCACCCTAACCAAGAGGTCATGGGATCGAGCCCTAACACCATAGGGTAGTGTGGGTAAGTGGTATAGCTTCTAACTCAGCTACCTCCCCTCAAAAAGGGGCTTTCCAAAAAAAAAAGGGTATCAAACAAACACACTAGAAGGCTATTCCCTCAACTTGATTAGAACAAACATGCAGTGTGAACCCAGTGATCGCCTCGGACAACCTGCACCATCATGCACAGCAGCATAGACTGCACTAGGAATTATTACTCACGTCATCGACTCCCAAGAGTACAAGCTCATTTCTGTAATGGAGATATGCCCATATCGGTGCCTATTCTATTACATCTGGCCTGCAGGCCTAACCATGAAGGGCTAGCACTAAAACAACACAAGGTGGTTAATAAGATGTGGGTACTGGCATTGACTGTACTGGCAAGATTGCTGCAAAAGACTTCCTTACAATGCTAGAGCTGCCAAGATGTTAAAGACAACAACATAAGCTGTATATTGTTGAGATGAGCATAATCACCCTACATCCAGGGTGTTTTCTTTGTACTAGAAATAGATTATGTGAAGATTTGTGAGTCCTATATATTTTAGGATTATTAGAAATTGCTAATGTTGTATTAAATATTTGGTTTTATAATATGTTGTGCTAAGTGAGAGGTTATGTTGTACTAAATAAAGGATTATTCTGTACAAAAAATAATGGGTTATGTTGCAATGAATAATGGGTCATTTTGTACTCACAATGTGATTTTAGTACAAAAGAATAATGAGCTAGTTGTATTAAATAGAGGGATATTTGTACCAAATAAATAATGGGTTATTTAGTACAAAAAAGAATAATGGGTTATGTTGTACGGGTGGATGCCTTAATGCAGAACCTACGCTACTTAATCACACCGATTAAATCCAAAACAAGGATAAGGGGAACACACACACACACACACACACACACACACATACACATATCAGAAATCTGAAGAGGAATAAATGGATGATTAAGTACCGTTGTCAATGGTCTCAGACTCTCAAGGTTGCTTGCAAACTTAACCTAATTATGCTTGATGAATGGATTGGCATAAATGTTAGATTAATGATTAAAGCTTTTGCTGCAGATACGATTGGCATTGTGCAATTGCAAATGAATCAAGGGAAACAGTGTGGAATGAAGAAATGCAAGGGCAACGAGAAGAAAGGCATGGAGGGATACCTGGAGAGGCTAAAAGGTGCCATAGCTGCTTGAGAGCTCCTTGTAATGTACAACCTAGGGAATGGTTGCTTTTTGCGTTTACTTTGCTTGATGTTGACGGTGATACGAGGCCGGAGGTCCGTCTCCCACATGTAATGGGACCATTGGGTGGTGTCTTCTTGTGAGTTGAAGATAGCCTCGGGGCTCCCCACCTTAGGCTCGGTTCAACTTGGGTGAATTTTGCTTGGGGAAAGATTACTAACCCTTGTATTAGAAAAGACCATTCCCTAAAGGTCAACAAATCAATCGCCACACTATTGCTAGGTCAAATAAGGCGCCAAAACGTTTCTTTGAATTAACTAATTAGTTTTCCTGAAAATATTGTATGGATTTATAAGCTTTAACCTTATTTTTGCTTTTTTTTAAAGGTTTTAGAAATGCTTTCTCCAAAAAATCTTCCCATATCCCGTCTTTTTTTGGAATCTCTCTCCTCCAACAACACGTGGAGTTTCATGCATTGCGCTTTCTCTATTCAATGGAATGGAATGATCAATCGACTGTGCAGTGGGATGGAGCTTCTCTCTCTCGCTCGCGATCATCTATCGCCTCCCTCCCTTAGTCCCTCCCTCTCTTCATACAGAGAGATATACTATTCATCTCCCTCCCTTTCTCTAAGGCAAAGGCAGAGAGGCATACTATTCATCTCCCTCCCTTTCTTTCAGGCAGAGGTACGAGGGCATGGTGACTACTTCTCTGTTGGTAGGGGCAGTCTACACAGCCTGAGAGAGAGAGAGAGAGACGGGTGTGCTCTAGTCATGAGGGCGGTTAGACCTAGTGTTGCATCAGTGACATTAATAAATGTGAGATAAAAGTTTGTGTGAATATGCGAGATAAAAAGTTTGTGTGAATATTGCTAGGTCAATTACCAACTTAACGGAATGGTGTCTTCTAATTCAACCTTATTGCTAGGTCAATTACCACCTTAAGTTCTAATTCAAAGGGTAGACCTTAGTGCTTAGGTCAATTACCACCTTAAGAGAATGGTATCTTCTAATTCAAAGGTTGGACCTTATTGCATTTAGGATTCTAATTCATTAGAAGCCGACACCTGTTTGTTGACAGTTATAATCCATTGAATGTAGTTTTTTATATCCAATGTTGGGTAGCATTTGTCCAAGGAGAACTCAAGCAGCTGACATGGCAAAATTTGAGTAATGTAGCAGTCCACAACCCATAAGCCAAAAAAGGAAAATGCATCTAGCCTTATATCACCAAAAATGGAAGTTCTTTGTAATGCCTATAGGGAGCTTGCATCAAGGACTATGCATTAAGAATATAAAGCCATGTATATAAGACATTTTTGATAATAAGAAAGGACATTATCCCATTATCATAATTGAGCCTAGTTCTTACATGCTTACTTGCTTCTACTTTGTTCTAGCATGCTTTTGGATTATGATGTATGCATTAAGTAGCTTGCTTCTCTCTTTCCATCTTCTTCTCCATCTCTTAAAAGAACAAACCCCCAAGGATGTATGGTATCTTTGGGTGCGGCTACCGTGCTTAGTGCAATAATAGAGTCATCCACATTATTATGTGTTATTTTGCACCAAACCACTCCCCTTATACCGCATAGCATGGCCAGTCATCATACTTGCCATTATATAGAGATATTGTCGAGTTCTCACATCGATGATAGAGTCATCCACATTTTTGTGTGTTATTTTGCACCAAGCCACTCCCATTACACTTCACAACATGGCCAGTTATCGTCCTTATTGTTAAAACCCTAAGATCTCTCTAGATAATTGTTATGCATAAACATGCGTAAATCAGGCATAAACTCATCCACCCGACTATCCCCGAGCCCAAGGGATGCACACAACATGAATTGTAATGAAGTACATCATACCTTTACCTTAATGGCCTATACCATCAAGAGGTGTAACTCCAATCCAGTAGCATGTAGCTATAGTGTGAAATGGTAGGTGAGTAGATATAATCCTCTACACAAGAGAACATCAAGAGATCATAGCCTAAGCCTCAAGATAACATCAAGAGATCATAGCCTAAGCCTTAAGATAACATAGCCTTGGCCTCCCTTGAGTGTGCCCCATGCCCCTATTATATAGGAGGGCCCTCAAGTGACTCTTGACTCTCCATTTCCCATGTGTGACCCATTGGATGCCTGACCCTAACCTTAACCCTTAAGGTTAGTCCTAACCCATGCTCCACTAAAGCTTGTTCCCAAACTCCCATGCTCACAAGCCTAATGTGGGTTAGCCTCCTAGTATATGCACACATAATGTGCATATAACATACTTTCCCTCTCTCAAAACATTGCACGCTTGCAATGAAAAGAAGGAGAACTATGCTGAACAATCTCTCAATAAGATGGCCTTATTCCAGACTTTCACATACTAAAACCTGTCTCTATATTCCTGAGACTACATCAGGAATAACTCTTTTTGAGTACATCATTAGAAAAGAATTTCGAATTATTAGAGCCTTTCTAATGATAACTACCCAATAAACAATAAAGTTAGGGTAGAAAAATAACTTACCTAAATACATAAGCAACTAGGTATCCAAGTTGGAATATGTACAAGAGTACAAGGAATATACTCCAAAATTATGTGCAAAAAACGAAGGCAAATGCTACCTTCAAAGCACATGAAATTATCCTAAAGATCAAAAGATCCTTATGAACCATGGATAAAAGCATAGAAGCTCCTCAAATCCATGAAAACCATAGTTGATCATAAAAATCAATGCATGCCATCTAATGGACATTAATCATGCCAAAAGAAGCATTAAAATTAGTGGCCAACTCATCAATCCGGAGTATATGAACGTGATGTTCAAGAAAAACTCCAAAGTAAGCAAGTGAAAACACGTGTGTAGCACTCATTAAAAAACCCCTAGACACAAGTGATCTAGGCAGAACCTGATGAGTCCATATAAAACTTGAAAAACATCCAATAAAATCCACCAAAACAAACCGATCAACTAGCCCATGATAGAATCTGTCTTAGGCTTAGAAAATTAAGCATAGACCACACTCAAATAAGTGCAAAATAAATTATCATAGAAAAGTGTTAAAGGTGAAACACACTTTGAACGCAGATTATAGCCATCATTAAAAAACTTAAGGAACATGTCCAAAAAGAATGGCTAAACAATGGTAAAAATCATGAAAACATCGTTTAGAATTAATCCAAACAAAAATATCTACTAATACAAGGTACAATCGTATTAATAATATACGAATAACCCGCATCTATCTAATGTCAGCACGAGAAAACGTACTTCAACATTAAATAACCCTCAAAAATATTAAATTCTCAAGAAACAGAATTATCATGATTTTTTTCCTAATTTTCTCTAATTTAATAGGGCCTCAAAATACGATAATTTTGAATTCCACCAAAACCTATCTTATGGCATTCCAAACCTATATTTTTCTTTTAAAAAATTAGCAAATAGATTTGCCAAAATACCATTGATATTTAAAAAATACCAATTTCTAGGATTTATTCTACCCAAAAATATCCACAATAAAATATGTGGTATTTTCGTAAAAATTTCCATTAATGTTTATTTTAAACCACAAAAAATAGGAAAAAATAGCATTAAACTCACGAAATTCCCCTGCAACATCGATTCGTCCATTGAATAGTAGTAACACGTGTTCCAACCATCATATCAACAATCCACGTGCAAATCATCAACATAAATCAATAAAATAATATTTTTATTTAGTAAATATTAAAATTTACTTTAAAAAATACCAAAAATTTACAATAAGAAAGAAAAAATAACAACAATTAACTAGAGATTGCTCTGATACCATTGTTAAAACCCTAAGATCTCTCTAGATAATTATTATGCATAAACATGCATAAATCAAGCATAAACTCATCCACTTGACCAACCCCCGACAAGCCCAAGGAATGCACACATGAATTATAATGAAGTACATCATACCTTTACCTTGATGTCCCATACCATCAAGAGGTATAACTCCAATCTAGTAGCATGTAGCTATAGTGTGAAATGGTAGGTGAGTAGATATAATCCTCTATACAAGAGAACATCATATCATAACCTAACCTCAAGATAACATTAAGAGATCATAGCCTAAGCCTCAAGATAACATAGCCTTGGCCTCCCTTGAGTGTTCCCCATGTCCCTATTAAATAGGAGGGCCCTCAAGTGACTCTTGACTCTCCATTTCCCATGTGTGACCCATTGGATGCCTGACCCTAACCTTAACCCTTAAGGTTAGTCCTAACCCATGCTCCACTAGAGCTTGTTCCCATTCTCCCATGCTCACAAGCCTAATGTGGGTTAGCCCCCTAGTATATGCACACATAATATGCATATAACACTTATCATTATATGGGGATATTATCGAGTGCTCATAGCTGGGGGGACATCCTTCTGCTTTGGGACTTCAATGCCAAGATGGGGAGTTAGCAGGTCCCACTACTCGATTCAGATGACGCTATCAAACTACAAGAGCTGGACAGCACCAACATGGGGTTTCAGAGATCATCACAAGATCATGAGGAGGTCACGATATCTGGGAGACATTTCTTAGAGCAGGGAGCTACGCATGGTCTTCTTACCCATAATGGGATGTCCTAATGGCCCTCCTTCGATTCCCTCACCTCCCTGCCTTACTTAGGAGGTACTAGCACCCGTGGACTACTTGATGGGATCTCTAGCTTTAGCACACTTTCTCCCTGACTTCTCCATCCCGCCACCCCCCTTTGAAGCTCGCCATGCCTACCTCTCTTTCACTCTTACTTGCACACCACCCACCCCCTACCACCATCCCCATCTCACATTACAGCCAAGTCCATTTTGATTATGATCTTGAGCTTGCTTAATCTGGCCACGTCTGCTGCCAACTCAAATATGTGGATCCTACTATCCCCCTACCCATCCTCACATCATAGCTCACCACCATACTCCACACATCTACCACCACTTCTTTCATCTGGATGATGTAGCGGTCTACCACCAAGCCACCTTGCCCCAAAACGGTTGGTATGATGTGATGAGTGTCGACCGTCTTAAGCATGAGGTACGGATTGGGCAAATCATTAAGAGCCAAGCACAACAGGCTCAACCAATGCAAGAAATGGGAGTTCCATGCTGAGAAAGAGGATGAGTTATACCAACTCTTCGTAGGGCCAAACTGTAAAGAGGCCTAGAGGAAAATCTGAGAACATCATCTCCTCACACCTATCACCTACCCAAACACATGGCCCTCCTATATGCACTCCCTTTTATCATATCCCCCATTAGCTACCTCTGCCCCCACCATCACTAAATCCCTACCCCACCACCTCCACCTTCTTCACAAAGGGCATGGTCCTCAAGGGCATCCATAGACTACATAATGGGTGAGTCTATCATTATGAGGGACTCACTGTCGAGTACATCTCATATGTCGATGATACCATGGCACCCCTAGTAGCCTACATGTGCAATAGAGTCCTTTGTGAAGGATTTCCACCCTCTTGATCCACTTACACCATCACCCCCATCTTTTAAGCCGGAGATCCACTTGATCCAAATAATTATAAGACAATCATGATTGGCCACACATTGGCCAAACTCTATGGATCGGTGCTAGAGATGGAGCTCTGCTCATTTATACAAAGACAGGGATGTAGAGCCTCCAAACAGGTAGGCTTTTAGAGGAGCTACTCTACCCTTAACCACATCTTCACCCTCCGTGCCATCATTGAGGAGAGTAGAGCATGACACCAAAGGATTTACTATTGCCTTATGGATTTTTGCAAAGCTTTTGATATTGTACTGCGAGCATGCCTCCTACAGCATCATGAGATAGGAGTCCCACATCTGACATGGTTTGGAGTATCATCACCCTCTATGAGTCCACCGGACGAGTGAGAGCCCCAAGAGGTACATCGCAAGAGATTTACAACACTATTGGGGTTTTTGGCCTCTACACTAATGAGATCTCAAGCTTCATTATTAATAGATTAGGTGGGGCTGGTCCCACACTGGCATGCATATTGATCCCTGTACTACTTTATGCAAATGTAATCATCCTCCTTTTTCAGAGTCAACCGAGGGACTACATAGACATTTGGATGCCTTATAGGACTTTTGCACACTCAGCAAGACCTCAATGTTAACCTTAGTAAAACCAATGTAATGGTCTTCAATACCTCCCACCCCTTCACATACAAATTGAGCTTCATATACAAAGGGCTCTATGGAAATTATCTCAACCTATGTCTACCTTGGTCTCACCTTCAGTGGTCCACGCTTTAACATGCTCCCCCCCTAGCACATGCAAGAGTGATGAGGGGATATGGAGCCTTGAGTTTACTTGAGCAATAGTGCTTCCATGCACATTTCTAAAGAGAATGTGGGGGAGAGAGAGAGCATGAGTTCACTGCAAGCAAACACACACACACACACACACACACACACACACACACACACACACAAGAGAGTGCAAGACACAAGAGAGACATGGATGGGTGAATTATATTCTATCTTCTTCTCTTCTCTACAACCATATAACTAAAAGATAAGAGCATACATAAAGGGAAAGTACTCTCCTACAACAACATACAAAGCGGTTGGTCTATAGTGTGAACTTGACTATATGAGCTGGCGCTATAACTATGCCATAACTCTAGTACTCCAAAGTGGCTGTCACCACAACTTGTCATCCACTGGCAACATATCGACCAAAATCTCACCAACCATGCCAATGGCATAAGTGCTATCACCCAAGTGAGTCATCAATGTCCGTCGTAGCACTAGTTGAGCTCGATCTCTCAACACTCTCCCTCAAGCTCAACTCAACATGTCATCCATTGGCAACATATCAACCAAAATCTCACCAACCATACCAATGGCATAAGTGCTGCAGAAGCTGTCACCCAAGCGGGTCATCAATGTCTGTCGTAGCACTAGTTGAGCTTGATATCTCAACACTCTCCCTTGAGCTCAACTCCGCACACTGCACTCCAAAAAGTAAGCTCCTAAACCTGTGGAGCTTCTCTTTCCCCAATGTCTTCATGAAGATGTCAACCACCTAATCCTCTCTACTAACATATACCAGATCTACATTTTCAGTAGTATATGCCCTAAAGTTGTGGAGACATTACTTACTGGGTCAAAGATTCACTTTGATGACAAATCACCAGAGCTTAAAGTGGATCTTCACTCAGAAGGATCTCAACATGCACCAGAGAAGGTGGATGCAGACCCTGCAGGAATTTGATTTTGAAATCAAGTACAGCCCAGGCAAAGAAAATGTGGTAGTAGATGCCCTCACCAGAAAAGCCTCCTTGCTTGCAATTACTGTAGTGTAAAATCCTTTGATTATTAAAGCAAGAGAGAAGATCATGCAAGATAGATTCGTTGGTCCTATTGCTACCCTACTTATGCAGGAAAGCAAAACTCCATAGGAGTTGACCGAGTTCAAGGGAGAAGATCATGCAAGATAGATTCTTTGGTCCTATTGCTACCCTACTTATGCAGGAAAGCAAAACTCCACAGGCAAGGGTGTGAGACATTCTTAACTTTTTCTGATGAGCTTAAGGAAGAGACAGAGAAGGAATACCATCGATGTGGATGTGGATGTGGATGTGGATGTATGAATGTGAATGGGGATGTGTGGATGTATGAATGTAGATGTGGATGTGGATGTATGAATGTGAATGGGGATGTGGATGTGGATATGGATGTATGAATGTGGATGTGAAAATGGATGTATGGATGTGAATGTGGATGTGGAAATGGATGTATGGATGTGGATGTGGATATGGATGTATGAATGTGGATGTGAAAATGGATGTATGGATATGGATGTGGATGTGAAAATGGATGTATGGATGTGGATGTGGATGTATGAATATGGATGTGGATGTATGGATATGGATATGGATGCCACAATAAATGACAGCTGCCCTATCCAACGGACTCACCCATATCACCAAGTAGCTTCTGAAACCAAGCTACTTCACAAGTTGCCATAGCAGCACCCCTGTACTCTGCCTCTGTACTTGACAAGCTACTTCTGAAACCAAGCTACTTCACAAGTTGCCATAGTAGCACCCATGTACTCTGCCTCTGTACTTGACAAGGCAACTATTGGTTGCTTCTAACAGCTCCAACTCACAACAGCACTCCTAAATGAGAACATAAAACCACGGGTCGATCTCTTTTCTGCAACACTACCAGCCTAATCAGCATCTATGTACCCATGTAGCTGTATCTCTATACCAGCCTCATAGAAAAGTCCATAATCAACTGTGGACTTTATGTATTTGAGAATTCCTCTAGCCACATCCAAGTGTGGCTTCCTAGGGGTATGCATAAACTAACTCACAAGTCTAACAACATAGCTCAAGTGGCCTAGTAATGATTATGTAGATCAAGCTACCCCCACTATGCGACTGTATGTAGTGGGGTCCTCCAAAAGCTCACTTGTATCTGTGGAAAGCTTCATGTGCTGCTTCAATGACACTAAAATAGGCTTACAGCCTGTCATACCATACTTGGACAACACGTTCAAGCCATATTGCCTTTGTAAATAACAAAATGCCATGAGGTGATCTCACCACCTCTATGTCCAAAAAATATCGCAGTTCACCCAAATCCTTCATCTCCAACTTTTGCTTCAAAAGCCTCCTGACATCTTATATGTCAACATCACTATCACCAATGATAATCAAGTCATCCACATATATGACTTGATATAGCATGATCCCTCTACCTGTCTTTTTCACATAAAGTGAAAAATCTGCATTGGATATATCGGAAATCCAATGGTAACAAGATACTCCCCGATCTTGTTTGACCTTGCTTTGGGTGCTTGGTTCAAGCCATACAAGGCTTTGCGTAACCTGCACATAGAATCTGGGTGTGCATCACTCTCATAACTTGGTGGCTACATCATGTAAAATTCTTCTTGCAAATCACTATGCAAGAAGGCATTCTTTACATCCATTTGATGTAAAGACAAACCCTTTGCTACAGCCATAGTAGCAACGATAGCTCTCATGGTTTCCATTCTTGCAACCAAGTTGAATGTCTCATCATAGTCAATGCCATAAGTTTGCGCAATGCCTTTGGCCACCAATCTTGCCTTATACCTGCTCACTAAACCGTCAGCGTTATGGTTGACTTTATACACCCACTTACATCCAATTGCCTTCTTTTCCTTAGGTAAAGGCACTAACCCCCATGTTGCATTTAAATCCAATGCTACCATCTCCTCATTTTTCATGGCATCTTCCCATTTCTTATTTCCAAGTGCCTACCTAAAATACGTGGGCTCCAATTTCTGTATTGCTTTAACCATGTAAGCATAATGATGGGTTGTATATCCATCATATCTCAACCATAGAGTACCTAACCCTCGTAGACTTGTATACACATGGATCACTGCCACGTGACCTCAAAATAGCCCTCGTTCTCCTTACACCAGAACTAACCACAAATGGAACGCCAAGCTCCTCATCAAGGCTCTGCTCAGAGCTGCTAGAGTCACCATCCACACATGAGTGACCTGTTGACAGATCATGCACAAAAGATTGATCTACCTTTTCCTTCCCTATGCATGAAACATGTTGCATGTTACCATTGTGTCACAGTGGATAGCTCTTGATGTATTATTGGGGAAAACGCTCACACACACACACCCGTGTGCACACCTTTAACCTCCACCCAATGCACACACTTGACAAGAGCTAGATATGGAAAGCACTTGAATTTTTATCAAAATATTTGAGTAAAATAGTGGAATATATCAACTTAGACACACGCATACACCGCTCTTCTACTTTTCTCCCTCCCTTTGTGTAGTACACGATCTGCACCTCATGTCCATCTCCCTCTTTCTTTTGATGCTCCCCCTTTGGTTTTCTTTCTATAGGCTCCATAGCTTTTTCACCAAAAGTACGTGCTTTAATTCTCCTCCTCCGATTTCTCTAAAAGCAACCAAAAAGGAAGGTTCACTTTTCTTTACATATGCATGGCTTTTGTTAGCTCTCCATGGGTGCACCTTTGTAGCCAAGCAAAAATATCGTTTTCCTATGTCCTCTACATATCGTGCACCAAGTTTCCTTGAGAAGTTTTCCTATGTCCTCTACATCGTGCACCAAGTTTCCTTGAGAAGCCAAATCCCTGTCCTCCATAGTACTTTGTAGAAAGGGCACAAAATCTTGCCATCAGTACCCCCCCCAACAACTGCAAGATTTATGTACCATCTAAGAGCAAAAGGCGGATTATGATGTACACATATCCATTATTGTGTATCCTGTGAACACTGTGTAAAAGAAAGAAATCATCACATGTTGAATTATGCCAAAATTAAGGGAGTCTCCAAACATTAATCATTGCATTACAACTCCCCATCATGGGGTGGCACCCTAAGTGCCACCATTGACTCTGAATAACAAAGTCAGAGCATCCAACAGTAGGTCCCCTTCGTGATCGCCCTGCCCCGCTACTCCTCCGAACTAGTGTCACTGGTTCTATAACATCTGTTGGCTGTGGTTTAATCCTAGAGATATATGGCCTCAACCTGTATCCATTGGTCTTCCTCTTGTGTAATGTGCTATCCAAGTTTGCTAAGCCTTGTGTACCAGGAATGGCCCTTCCCACTTTGGCATTCCTAATGATGAGGAAACAAAGGGAAAATTTATGAGGGAAGCCCATGATAGCCCAATAGCTGGACATCCAAGGTTCATAAAGACCTACATGTCTGTAAAAGAAGAGCTTCTTCTAGCCAGGGCTCAAAAGGGATGTACTCAATCATGTAAGTCAGTGCTTAACATGTCAAAGAGTCAAGGCAGAAAGGGTTAAAGGCTGCCCAGGATAGACAAAAGCAATATGCTGACAAGAAGAGATCGGAGAGAGTGTTTGAAGAAGCAAATATGTTTTTCATTCGTGTACGACCCAAGAGAAGTTGTTTATCTTTAGGGAAGTACAAAAAGTCGTCTCCAAGATACTATGGGCCATACACCATTACTAAGAAAATAGGAGATCTAGCTTATGAACTTCTTTTGCCTCCCCATCTCAAAGTACATAATGTATTCCATGTCAGTTTACTTAAAAAGAATGTACCCAACCCGAGTCATGTGTTGGATGATGAATAGTTGACTTCTTTGACTCAAGGCCAGATGGTACTCCAACCTGAAGAAATCCTTGATGTTCGGGAGAAGGTTCTCAAGAACATAGTCCTCAGAGAATTTTTGGTCAAGTGGAAGTTATACCCTTTAGAGGACGCCACTTGGGAGAAAGAAGAAGGGTTGGTAAAGGACTACCCCCACTTTGCGAGATGAGGATATCTCACATTTTTCAAGTGGGAGAGGATGTAAGATTCCTCCTCAGCCCTAAAAGATGTATAAGCTCTCACCTCAATCCCCTGTAATCATCCCCTATTTCAGGATGCAAGAAAATATTATTTTCCCTTGTTCTGATCTAGAGAGAGGAAATGTTATAGAGAGAGGTAGTTCAAAAGTGAGATATTTCTGGATACAAAGTTTTTCCTAATATCTAAGATGAATTCCCTTGAAACAGAAGTTCAAAAAGATTTTTCCAATGTGCATTAGAAATTAATTGAATATGTGTATTAAAGACCTTAGCCTAAGGATCCACATTTTAAGAAGTTTTTGATTAAGGTCCAAATAAGGTTCTAAAGGACCAATAGGATTAATCCAAGTGTTGGGATGACAAAAATTCAAAGAATAAAAGAAAATACCCCAAAAATGAGTAAATGCTCACATAAGATGAAGAGTTGACTGGAGTACTGGGTTTGAAGTAGGTGCCTTTTTCTCAGCATTACTTGGCATTTTTAATTCAAAAAAATGAGATATTTTTATCTCTCCTCATGTAAACTGGATCAAAAAGGGAGCCAAACCGATCCAAATCTTGTCCAAATTGAATCAAACTGAAGCTGGAAGCCTCTAGAACTCAGTTGTGGACTTGGTTAGTAGCCTCCCTCACCTATAAATAGACCCTCATTCCTCTGTATTTTCATCTTTGAGTAATTACATGCCAATATTATCTTCATTTTAGTGTAAATCTATTATCCCTCTATTTTGCCTCTACTTTTGGGAGCTTTGGAGCTTCTCAAATTCTCCATCCTCTCTTGGAGATTACCCTCCCCAACTTGGTGGCCAAACCTTGCTTTGTGGGCTTCACTTCTCTCCAAAAGAATCAAGCCAAAATCAAAGGTAAGCCTTAACTCAATAGTTTTTCAATCTTTCTCAATGACTTTCTTCTTCTCAACCCCTCTAATGCTTTCGAAGCTTTGAACTAAATGGTTTTTCTTGAAATCAAGTTTTCTTAATGAGTCATAATGCTTAAATGGTTTAATACTAATCTTTATGCTTAATTATAGTATTTTATTAGTAAATCTCTCTTTCTTAGAAAGATTAATCATCTTTATGGTTAGATCCTTGTTAGAAAGATGGTTCTTAATGATAAACTTATTATCTTAATTAAAGAAAAAGATTAGCTATTTTAATCCAATAAAAAGGATGATTAATTCTTTAAGCTTGTTTATGATTTAGAAAAATCCTATAAACTCATTTTAAAGTTGAAAGAGTGTTATGCTAACATTTTATAAGAATTCTCCTATAGAAATTATGAATGGATGTTTTAAATCAAGAGAATTAATCATAATTATGTTATGAATGCATAAATAAAGTTTTAGCTTAAAAGAGGAGTTCCTATCACAATTCAATTATGTGTATTCATTTAAGTTAGAAAATTGAACATTCTCAATAATTGCAGTGAAGCTATGGTGGCAAACTTTTCTAGAAAATAGAAAAATCTTATTTTCATGCATAAAATTAATATTACAAAAATAGGTATTCCCATCATATTCTAGGCATAGATATTTTTATGCAAAAAGATTAATTTGTGTCATATTTATGAAAAATATTTTTATGATATTTATGCATAAATATTCAAATAGGGAAAAGAGGAATTTTTGTTATATTTATTTTTTTATGCATAAATTTAGATGCAAAAAGATGAATTCCCACAATATTCTAGATACAAATATTTTAAAGATTAAAAGGAGAACTTTTGGCATATTTCAAAATATGGATATTTTTATTTATTTAAAAGAGGATATTTCATTATACTTTAAGTAGAAAAATGCATAAATTAAATTTGGTATTAAAAAAGATTTCTTCACCATAATTTCATGTAGAAAATTATGGTATATTAATATTGATTATCAAAATGAAGAAAAGAATATTTTAAGATTTGTTTTTGCGAATAAATCAATAAAATGATGTATGCTTATTCACAACTGGATTATTGTAAGGAGAGTTATTTTTATAAAAATCCATTATTCTCAAATAGAGATATTTATAATTCTTTTATGATCGGGAAAGAATAAAATTTCATAATTTTGGATTTTAACCTTTTTGATTGGAAATCACCGTTAATTTGTTAGATAAATAGAAGAAAAATCCTTAGGAATCAAATCTAGGAATGAATCCGAGAAATTAAAGATTCGTCGACCATGACCATGTGAGAATGGGCGGCCAATAAGTTGCTTGCCCATCTCTCGAACCAGAAATTAAGTAAAACCTTGTGAGACCATTCCCATTTCTTTAGTAAGAAGAATGGACTACCGCGACCGATTTAGAAAAGTTATCCTTAGATCCAAAATCATTGTTAGAAATTCATTGAAATTGATCGGTGGATTACCATGTTAAGAGATTTGTGATTTTTACTAAGAAATTCTGGACTTGAGAAAAAGGGTCTTGTGGAATCAAATTCAACGGGAAATTCTCACTTGCATAAAAACTGTGTTTTTTTAAAGGATTGTCTTATGCCAAAATGCTGGAGGAAGCATTTGGCCTATGGTTTAAAATAAGGAGAGTTTCATTGCAATAGCTGCTGGCAGGGAGTCATTAAAGGATGTCGCTCTCCAACAAAGCCTGCCAAGGTCTTGACCAACCTTGGTATGGTTAAAATGGTGCACTTTCGATATGATGGGCGAGGACCGATGAAGCGCTCCCTGAGTGAAGTGCTAGGACACCTAAGGAGGATCCTAGAGGGTTTTGACCATGCGATGCACAAGATCGTGGTTGCTAGGACACCCATGCATATGTCGAGGAAGATATGGATAGATTGTTAAGGAATTATCTATGTGAAGTGGAACTTGAAATTGGATCTCATTGGTTGACTAGCTGGTCTTCAACGGAGAGTCCGGATGATATTTTGATTGTAAACAAATGACTGGATATTTTGGAGGATTCTGATTCGAAATACTATGGTTTCATATTAAGTCTGCTTTAAAGACAGCTGAATATGTAAGAGGCAATTTCATATCGGGTGCGTAAATGGTGTGTCTAAATTGTATTTTGCATGAGCGCTGGCTAGGGGACCTAGGAACTCTTTTCCCTGGTACCCACAACAAAACTCAACCAAATTTTTATATAAAGGGATCCCACCAATACAGTGGTTGGGCGGTTGGCTAACCCATGTGCCAATTGGGGTTAGGCTGGATTGGTGGATTCCTATGATACAATTTAGATATGTTCAAGTTGTGTTGGTTAGAATAAGTCCCAGGAAGATTCTTGTTCTGTGGGAAAGAATTAATGGCTGTGCCTCGCTTTAAGGGGGGGAAAAGCGATGATTTCTATGAACCAAGTGCAAGTCTCTTCCTTGATTTGGCCATGTGACCTACGGGTTTGGTCGGATTAGAAAGGATAGTTAAGGCCTTGACCTGTTAGATAAATCTTCCCTTAGATGATTTTCCTAGTGGAATCGCCCGTGCTTTTCGAGCGAGGAAAAATTTTCTGGTCTCTATTTCAGAGGAGCCACCAAATTAGTGTCTTGTCCTGACATTCGTGGGCAAGGCCCCGAGTGGAAATCCCTGCCCCATGCAAGAGGCTTCTGCTTCCACTGCCAGTGCCCCGGAGGAGGCCGCACGCAGGGGGCAGGAGTCTCACAACAATGGATTGTACAAAGCCTCTATCCAAAGACAAGACAAAGCAAGTAACTGGTAATAAAGACCACACCAAGGCTAAAGGGAAATCAAAGACCAGGAGCAGGAGCAAGGGAAAGTCAACAAGAATAGCCAAACTCAAGTATTAACCTTGTATTATGCCTGAGGATCCCAATTGGGATCCCATACTTCCTATACAGCTAGAGAGAGTTCACATTGTAGTTTACATATAGAAATTATAATACTCAATTAGCTATTAAAGCTTCATCTTGACTATGCTCATTCCATTTTGCCATCAGAGCTATCGGATGCATGTTTAGAGCAATGTTAGATTTTACTCTCTAACATGGGCTTTCATGGTGGACATGTGCAACATAAAAAAGATGACAAGAAATCAGGTACCACTTGTGATATTTTGGTAGATGTGTCAATGGGAGGAGCCAAAGCTAGGAGGTTCTTGTCAAACTATGAAAACAAACAAGTTATAATAGTATGGGAATGTTGGAAATCTCTATGCGAGCACACAACTAACCAAGCTAGTGATCCAAGGATGACAAAGCTTCTTATGAGGGTCTGGATAGAGCTTGATAATTTTATAAAACTCTTACATAAGAAAATGATTGAAGACAATTACACAAGTCAGTTTGAAACATCAATCAAGACGCTTGTGGAAACAATTGTAGCTGCCTAGGGAAATAAGGACATAACCTTCTACCTAGTATACGTTTTTGCTTCATAAAATTTGTACATTTACTAATTAATATGATATAAAATGATTATTAATATGTTTTTTTATATGTGAAGCATATTTTGTTTGCACATGGCCCATACTTTGTGAGAAACCAACGGCCTCTTGCTACATGGAATACTCAAGGCATGGAAAAATCACACTACTCGCACGTATCGACTATTTTCGTACAACTCGATAGTACAACTCGACATGGTGGTGGAAAAACAAAAACAAATACACTACGAGAACTTTTCAACACATTCTAGAGAAGGTAAATGCAATGATACAATGAAAGTTTTAAAAATTAGGTTAGTTTATACAACACAAAAACAGTCACTGTTATTAACATCAATAATAAAGTGTATCTTTATGTAGGATAGTGATTGAGAAGGAGAAAAAGTCAAAGTGACACAGATTGTAATAAAAATTATTCTCAATACAAGTGGAAAAAGACTCTTAACAAAGTCTTCTTCTTTTTTGCTTCAAGTGTTTGTCTTCATCAAATACACTCCCCTCCTTTGCAGGGCTTTCTTTGGGTAGTTGTTGGCCCTCATCTTCGGATAACTGCTTAGTCTCGTCTTCTTTAGGTAGTTTGCCTCTATGCCTTAATAGCTTTTGGATTGATGGCCTCCAAGAGCATGGGTATTCAAATTAGGATTTGCCTTTGCATACGCCGCATAACACCAAAAATACCATGCCCTCGATGCCCACAACCCTGGTGCATATCCAAAAATATGTATCGCTTTGCCCTTCTCTATCATCATTATCTTTTCTGCATTGTGCTATATCCTTCCATATCCTAAGTATGATGACAAAACCTTTAAGGCCATCAATGGAATGTGTGGATCATCTCAATACTTTTCATGGTAAATGATCAGCACACCTATAGATATCCTTGAAATATAGTGCCTGAGGGCTTATTCTTTGCCAACAAAAATTTGTTTACCTCATCCTTGACCAAGGAATCCATCTTCGTCTGCTACCTCAAGCTGTAAACAAAGAAGAAATTTACTTTACAATAATAAATATCTTTTAAAAAAATGTTATTTTTATTCATATAGATACCTTGTTGTTTTCATCGTCAACAAGGTGCCTATCCTCCCACAAGTCAATTGAACCTTGTGGAGGCATCTCTTTTTCTGAGCATGGAATCCTTGGTTGCTCCCTTCTCATATTAGAGATTCCCATGATGTCTTGAAAAGCTTCAAATTCTTCCTCTGTGGGAAGATTATCTTTTTCTTCTTCAAACTTTTTAATGCACATTTCTATAGCCTTAGGTGCACTGATAAAATTTTTGCCTGCTACATTTGTATCAAGTGCTGAAAATTCATCAGTGGCATCTGGATCTAAAAAAATTTAAGCAACTTGACATCCATCTGCAATTAAACTAATAGAATAGTCCTCCCTTGTATTCAACAGCTTTTGAATATCTATTAGTAATACAAAATTCTTATTGTCCTTTAATGGGAAGGATGGTAGGCATGGGAGAAGTATCTCCTTCTCTGAATCCTCTATAGAAACATCCTTTTCCTCTAGAAGAATCAAACTTGCCTTAGAACTTGCAACATCAAAATCCCTACTTATTATTGCTTCTTTCTCTTTATCCACGACTGTTTCCACATCTTGAATTTCTTCTTGAATTTTAATTTCTCCTAGAAATGCTACAGGAGGCTGGACACCAGAACTCTACAGGATATTCCTTTCAGCATCTTCAATTCTTGATTATACATGAACATAGAAAAGAAAAGCCACATGATGAGAAGAAGCTTAAATTTCTTACTATGTAATGAGCAATGCTCCATAGTGAGCTTCACATGGTCAGGAAGTATGTCATACTTTTTTCGTAATCTTCCCTTTTCTGAAGTTGTATGTGACAACATGCTGAGATGATCAAACCTTACACCCTCAATAAGAATTCTACTATCATCTATCAATGCATAGAAAGCTTGCTTCTCCTCTTCATAATATTCCTTGAAGTTATCAATCACTGAACTCACTTCAAATCTGACATTGAAAGATTCTCTATAGCAATCAAATAAACTCTCTGGACCTGTAAGCTGTAAGAAGTCAAATAGTCTCTCTACTAGTGTTTCTTCTGTCATAGGATCTTCTTCATCATGTGAAGCCATCTCTTTACAGTTAAAAGCTATCACTAGCTAAGGGTTTTACAAAACAAAGAAAAAATTGTGAGGCTTGGGGACATCTATAGGAAGCTATGTTATGCAAGAAAAAAATATTGTAAGGAAAAAGGGTCTACAACAGCAAATTATGGGGTTTGGAAAAACAACACGATATGGGCAATCCAATTTAGACAAATTGATATCCTCGCATTGTTTTTCCACTAGGCTATATTAGCGATATGACAGAGATATATCATGGATATGAGGGGCAACATAGGGTGCTAGGGTAGCTCAGGGACTATGGTAAAGAGAAGACTCAACTATGTGTGCCCTGATTTCCTGCAAGGAGCTGAGGAGAGCTAGGATTCGTACCTTGTTGTTGGAAAGAAAAGGGAAGAAGGGGAAGCATCACCCCATGAGCTCAGAGGAGGACAAGCATGACCATAGCATAACATGGAAAGACAACACGGGGGAGCGATCTGGAGTCAAAAGATCCACGATATCGAGTTGTCTTTCCTAGTTTGGTAGATGGGGAATCTCACAAACATGGAGCAGCTCAAGGGGATGAGGGGCAAGCAGGGTGCTGGGGTAGCTCAAGAGGCCAAGGAAAGGCGAATGGCAGCTCACTGGACAAGCACAAAGGGGGAAAAGAGTAAGGGCAGAAGAGAGATAGGGAAATGGGCGTAGGGTGCTCGGGCAGTTTGAAGGCAAAATGAAATAAAATTAACATGCTATTTATAAGTGTGGGAGTAGTATGCACGCCATGTGGCCACACCACCCGTCCACATGTGAGAGGCCACATGTGTCAACGTGCGGTCACACGTGTGATGCCACATTCATGTGGTCACACATGTGCATTAATAATCGCACGTTTATGTATGCCACATAGCAAGTTCAAGGTCATCTATAAATATATTTGGTGGGATATTTTTTTTTTTTGCTTTTGTATGTGGGTGAAAAACTGTTGCAAGCTCCTCTTGTTGATCCCTAGCTCCTCGTCTTTGTACCAAGCTCCCCCTCTTGATCTTACCTTTACCCCAGAGTCAGTGGTGTTTAGCTGATCATAAAGGTGCATTGGAATAATGACGCGATAATCAAACAACAGAGTCATCAAAATTTGATCTACGCGGCATTCTTCCACAAGCATAGAGGTGTGATAATTCTGATCAAATTCTCAACTCTCATGTGCTTAATTTAGATAAATTACATAATTATCTTCCCTTTTGCCAAAAAAAATTAGGATAAGATGTTTATCTACTTTTGGTTTTTCTGCCTGCATAAACAAATGTTGGGATGTTCTTCATGTTTTGGCTATACCATCTGTAGGTACTTGTTTTTTTTTATTTGCATCAGTACTTGTTTTCCCTTTCTTGAAATAAGTTGTGATACACTACTTTCCAAATTTTTAAATACACCAGTGTGAAAAGACAAGGATTGGGTAGTGAGCTGCCCTTGCCTTTGTCTGCCCCCCTAACTGCTCCAATAACTTGCCTACTCCTCAGCCCCTTGAGCTTCTCCATGTTTGTGAGACTCCCCATTTGCCAGACTAGGAAAGACAAGACGATATTGTGGATATTTTGACTCTTGATTGCTAGCCTCGTATTGTCTTTCTATATTATATTATGCTCATTCTAGTCCTCCTTTGAGCTAATGGTGATGCCCCCCCTTCTTCCCTTGTAGTAACCCCAAAAGTCAATATTAGATAATTTGCAAAAAATCTCATATTTTGGGAATCAATCACTCTATTTAATTTTGGATATATCTTAAATATGCCAACTCCAAATTTTTCACAGATTGTAGATTTAGATTCCACTCTTTAAGGTCTTTCCAATGATATGTCACATGAGGGGGTTTTGATAAAATTTTGGACAAGTTCACCATGATCCCATTTTTCAAATGGGAATGGCATTTTTCCCAAATTATTTAATATGGTGTTCCAATGTATAGCCATAATTGTTCTATCTTTCTGTCAAAAAGGTGCAAAGCTGCCCCAGCAACCTGCTCCAGGGGCCATCTCAAGAGACTTGTTTCCCAATGGAGGCTTTCATCATGGAGGGTAGGATTTCAAGCAATAGTAGCATATGTATGAGTGAAATGGAATCCACTTACTTAGGAAAAATTGAGGAAAGATGGCGCGATTAGGACGATCCGGTGACATACGTTATCTTATATCACGTTGTCTTTCCATTGTTTCTTTAGCCTCCCACACCAACCTGCACCTGTTTCTAGGCTGTCAAATTTCGTGTAAAATTCTCTATTCTCCCATAGTGGTCTCCATAAATTGCATGTATATATGAATTGTTGTACTGTATCACGTTCCACCGTATTTGTATAATGAATTGCATATATATATATGATATATAGTATATGTCCTTTTCCACCATATCTATATCCAAAATAGAGCAAGTTCTTATATGAAGTCATATTTGATTGTTGTTGATTGTTGACAAGTTTAGCTTAGATGGCTAGAAAAACGAAAACAACAAGGAGGGTTGGACCAGGGTTGGTAGAGAAAGCAACAATTGAAAGCAGATTGTCAAAGTAGAAGTTGAAAAAGAGAATCAATCAGCATTTGAATGCCCTGAGAGAGATAAGGAAAGCTCACAAACATTGAGTTACTCATACCCAAGCTTACCTTCATACGAGTTATTATGAGACAGATTTGTGATGAATGGAAGCTTGGGATGAGATGGGCTGGCAATGCAATATGTGTCCTTCAAGAAGCTGCAGAGGATTTTATTATAGCCTTTTTTATTGATAGTTATATTTGTTATGCCCATGCTCATAGGGTCACTCTTAAGGACAAATACATGCACACCTGCAGGCTAATAAGATATAGATTTGAGAAGTTATTGCATCCTATACCATTGAGTGATCCCAGGGCATTCAATATTTCGAATGTCCCACAAACTAGAAAACCTAAGGATGTAGGTATTAAGATTGATGATGTTACCCATGATAGGGATACTAGGACTATAAATGAAATAAAGAATGAGAAGGGCAAATAACAGATGATGGCAGTTGAGGAAGAAAGGAGGGTTGATGAAAAAAGAATAATGGGAGATGATTTGACATACCTTGAAGAGAAGAATCTACAAGATTTAAGGAATGTTCCTGGACAACTTGTTGTTCATTTGAAGGATTTTGCTGATGGTGCAGAGTATCCTGATATAGCACCTTCAGACACGTATAAGCTGTCAAAGAGAAATCGAGAAATAAATGATGTTGTGATCTTGATGTCTCTCAAGTATGTAAGCTATCTTTTTTTTTTAAATTTTATCTATTGATTTGTTTTTTCAAGATAACTACCTAATTTATCCTCTTGTTTGTTTTTTGTGGGCTTATTTTGTCCACCCTACCCCCAGAGGCCTTTTTTCCTTTTTTTTTTCCTAGACCCCATGGTCTCACTTTATGTTATAGAAGCAAGCACTAATTTTTCAAGGTTGGAAGATTGGTTGAGGAGATGCGACATTGAAAAGGTGCAATATGTAATTGTACCATATAAATAAAAGTAAGTATTTTATTTTAAATATGCTTTATGTCTTTTTATAGTTCTCTAAAAGTTGTTCTTTCTTTTCTCTATTTTGTAGGAGCCATTTGAGTGTAATTATAATTGATATCATGAAAAAAAGACATTTTTCTTGAATTCCATGCTTGGTATGCATAGAGAAGCCAAATTTTAAGTTTTTAAGTTTAATAGAGATTGTGTTTAGGATTCAATGTGTATTAGATTGAATAATCTATGTGATTTGTTATTTTGCAGGGCATCTAAACGCATAATAAGCACATTAGGAACAGTCCATCCTCCACTCCTCGAAAATAAAACTCCACATCAATTTTTCATTTTGCCTGTAAGTTATCATAACATAAATGATAACTTTAAAATTTGTAATAACGCTTTAGTTAAAAGTCTAAACAACCACTATCATTGGTATACCATATCAAAAAGAGTAGCTGTGAGTATTTGTGATCGACACATCAAAAAGAGTTGTAAAAAATTCAAATATTTTCTGTGAACTTTTATATCGTAATATATACTAAGGTTTTGGTCTCATGATTGGGTTAAGAGTGAAATTTAGACAGCTTAAAAGTGTTACATGCCTAGCCACATAGGGGTGCTAAGAAGAAACGGATGAGGCTTGTTGAAAGCTACATGAAAAGTGTGGGAGGTTTCTACTTGGATAATCCTCTAGATAGAATTTCTATCAAATCTTCTATAAAAAACAATGACATGATTGAAATTCTCAAGCTCTCATAGTGTGTAGAGCTTCGAAGGAAGGTAGTCAAGCAAGTTTGCAATGACTGATGAGGTGGTGGAGGCATGTGACAAGGTTTGAATAAACAAAAAGGGATACAGAGCCATATCAAAGCTACTCATCCAAGGTATGAGGCCTCATCGTCTTCTTGTGTTCGGCTTACCCCGACCACAAATTGTAGCAATGGCATGACACCAACAAAATTTGTCATTGACGGTTTAATGACTATAGAGAAGCAAATATATATATATATATATATATTCAACTATGACATATGTAATAACATATTTACAAATGTTAGAAGGGTTCGATCAGCATGGTGAAGTTCTATCGGTACACAATAGAGGACTGTGAGGGTAATATTATTTCTATTACTAAGCTAGATGAGGCACAAATTGTCAAACATTAAAAAATGAAAAAAATGGGTATTATAGGGCTAATGAACAAAGCTTTAAATTATGCCCAAGGTAAGGAAGACCAGCCACATAGCGTACAGTCAAAGATGGAACTATAGTACCTAGGGGCAACTGCAGTACCAGATGAGAGTCATGATACTCTCAAATTGTTGTTTTGGCACACAGAAATTCCAATCATCAGTAATGCTCAAAATAAAGGAGAGATGCTTGTGGTTGATGGGGTAGGAAACTTTACAGTTGAGTAGCACATGAGTGCTAACTTGAAAGCATTGAAGTGCATGTATGGTGTGTGCGATGGTCCTAGATGTGCAAACCCATGCCTCTATTGCATGGCAAGAATGAACAGTCCGGATTAGTACAACCCTACAATGGATTGTACAAAGCCTCCATCCAGAGACAAGACAAAGCAAGTAACTAGTGAGAAAGACCAGGCCAAGGCTAAAGAGAAATCAATGAGGATCCCAATTGGGATCCCACACTTCCTATATAGCTACAGAAAGTTCACAATTTTAGTTTACATACAGAAATTAGAATACTGGATAAGTTATTAAAGCTTCATCTTGACTGTGCTCATTCCATTTTGCCATCAGAGCTATCGGATGCATGTTTAGAGCAATGTGATATTTTACTCTCTAACATGGGCTTTCATGGTGGACATGTGCAACATAAAAAGGATAACAAGAAATCAGGTACCACTGGTGATATTGTTGTAGATGTGTCAATGGGAGGAGCCAAAGCTAGGAGGTTTTTATCAAACTATGAAAACAAACAAGTTACAACAATATGGGAATGTTGGAAACTAGCCAAGCTAGTGATCCAACAAGTCAGTTTGAAACATCAATCAAGACGCTTGTGGAAATAATTATAGCTACCCGGGGAAACAAGGACATAACCTTCTACCTAGTATGAGTTTTTGCTTCATATAATTTGTACATTTACTAATTAATATGATATAAAATGATTATTAATATGTTTTTTTATATGTGAAGCATATTTTGTTTACACATGGCCCATACTTTGTGAGGAACCAAGGCCCTCTTGCTACATGGAATACTCAAGGCATGGAAAAATCACACTATGCCGCATGTATCAACTATTTTCGTACAACTCGACATGGTGGTTGAAAAACATACACTACGAGAACTTTTCAACACATTCTACAGAAGGTAAATGCAATGATACAATGAAAGTTTTAAAAATTAAGTTAGTCGATACAACACAAAAATACTCACTGTTATTAACATCAATATATTATAAATACTCATATCATGGAGATGAGGGAAAGCATAGGGTACTGGGGCAGCTCAGGGACTGTGGCAAGTCAAGGATAGAAAGAAGACTCAACTATGTGTGCCCTGATTGCCTGCGAGGAATAGAGGAGAGCTCAACATTGCACCTTACTGGAAAGATAAGGGAAGAAGGGGAAGCATCACCACCATGAGCTCAGAGGAGGACAAGCATGACCATAGCATAACATGGAAAGGCAACGCGAGGGAGCGATCTATAGTCAAAAGATCCATGATATCGCGTTGTCTTTCCTAGTTTGGCAGATGGGGAATCTCACAAACATGGAGTAGCTCAAGGGGCTGAGGGGCAGGCAAGGTGCTGGGGTAGCTGAGGGGGCCAGGAAAACGGCCAAGGGCAACTCGCTAGACAAGCACAAAGGGCAAAGGGCAAGGGCAGGAGAGAGACAGGGAAACAGGCATAGGGTGCACGGGCAATTTGAAGGCAAAATAAAATAAAATTAACATGCTATTTATAAGCACGTGGGAATAGTATGGATGCCATGTGGCCACGCCACCCATCCACACGTGGGAGGCCACATGTGTCAACGTGCAGTCACATGTGTGATTGCACGTGTGCATTAATAATCTCACTTTTCTATATGCCACGTAGCACGTAGCAAGTTCAAGGTCATCTATAAATATATTTGGCGGGATATTATTATTTTTGCTTCTGTACGTGCGTGAACAAGTGTTGTGAGCTCCTCCTATTCATCCCCCTAGCTCCTCGTCTTGCCCAGCTCCCCCTCTTGATCTTACCTTTACCCCCAGAGTGAGTGGTGTTTAGCTAAGCATAAAGGTGCATTGGAATAACGATGTGATAATCAAACACCAGAGTTGTCAAAATTTAATCTATGCGCCGTTCTTCCATAAGCATAGAGGTGTGATAATTTTGATCAAATTGAAGGGCTTTATATTCATCGGGCTCTATGTAGTATCACCAAATAAAGTGCTACCTTGTCCCATATTTTAACACGGCTTATTATGTTAGATATTAATGCTCCACCCTCAAGTTTTATTGTCCAGGTAGTGCCTAAGTCATGTTTGTATGGCCCCCATTATGAAAAGAAGCCCTAGTTAAACAGCTCAGGTACGTGACATCCCTGCATTCATATAAGAAGATGTCCTAAGAGCCTTTATAGTTTAGAGGAAGATTGGATAAGATTTGCACACTCTAAATACACTATATTCTATAATAGACCGTTACCTTCATAATTGTTTATACAAGGAATACGTAGACTTTATCCTTCTATACCCTATCTTAACATTGGGGGATCTGAATGGGGCCCAAGGTTAGACTAGATGCTCTACTATATCTCAATGGGCCAAGAGTCTACACAGAAGATGGTGGCACCAACTATGATTATGGACTTTCTCTCTTAAGAATGGGAATGGTGCCATTCTCAAGGAATCCCATTAGGGCTAAAAACGTTAAAAAAAGGGCCATGTAAGGATTGGATTAAATTTTTTAATCAAATTGATTTAATTAAAATAGTAGAGACAAATAGCTATATTAAATGTGCCTCTTTTACCTATGTTTAGAGGAGAGTGTCTTTAATATGCCATCCATCATGCATCTATAGTCTTTAATTCACCTATTTTTTTGGTGGCCCTCTTACCTACTTTAGTACATGTTTTCTAAAATTAGCTAATTTCAATATTTGAATACATAACATTAACTCTTCTAGAGGGCATGATGGGAGTTTTCCCCTCTCTTTTCTTTATACTGTCTTTTTTCTCTCCCTACCATCTCTTGCTTTCTCTTTGGATCATTTTTATTACTATGGTGACTCCAAGAGTTGATCCACACTTAAAGAAAAGGCACCATATAAACTTAGTACTCGACAAAGAATATTGCACCTAGAGAATTATTCAACACAAAGCTCTACATGATAAGGCTGAAGCTTAAAGGCTACGTGCAGAAGGAAAGAAGCATGTAGATTTGTGGGTTCAAGGAGGTCTATACCTGCTCGACCCATCAACTGGTAAGCCTCCATCATTTAGCACCTTGCATGATCTTGTTTAATTCACTAGGGATGGTAGAGAAGGTTGAATAATGAAGCTAATATTTTCAAGCAAACTTTGCTTGGTGTGTACAATAAATCTGTTAAAGGACTAGAAGATATCATGATCTCAAAAACTCAACGTGTAAATGAGTTGAAAAGGCTACTTCAGTCATCTCAGGAAGAGGTAACAAAGCTTACACAAACTAACCAAAAATTGCAAGAACATGCACTCCAAAAAACCCAACTAAAAAGCACTCCTTTTAAGTTATTAGTGAAATTTAGATAGTTTAAAAGTGTTACATGCCTAGCCACATAGGGGTGCTAAGAAGAAACGGATCAGGCTTGCTCAAAGCTACATGAAAAGTGTGGGAGGTTTTTACTTGGATAATCCTCTAGATAGAATTTATATGATCAAATCTTCTATTAAAAACAATGACATGATTGAAATTCTCAAGCTCTCACAGTGTGTAGAGCTTCGAAGGAAGGTAGTCAAGCAAGTTTGCAATGACTTTCGTGACTTGGTCAAGCCTGATGAGGTGGTGGAGACATGTGACAAGGTTTTAATAAGCAGAAAGGGACACAAAGCCATATCAAAGCTACTCATCCAAGGTACGAGGCCTCATCGTATTTGTGTGTTCGGCTTACCCAGACCACAAACCGTAGCAATGGCACGACACCAACAAAATTTGGTTATTCCAGAGTTCATAGGTGAATACAAACACATTGACGGTTTAATGACTATAGAGAAGCAAAAAAAAAAACCAATTTTCAACTATGACATATGTAATAATATATTTATAGATGTTAGAAGGGTTTGATTAGCATGGTGAAGTTCTATCGGTACACAATAGAGGATTGAGGGTAATATTATTTGTGTTATTAAGCTTGATGAGGCACAAATTCTCAAACAATTTTTTTTTGGAAAGAATCAGTATAGAGCTGATGAACAAAGCTTTAAATTATGTGACCACGGTAAGGAAGACCAGCCATTACATAGTGCATAGTCAAAGATGGAACTATAGTACCGAGGGGCAGCTGTAGTACCAGATGAGAGTCATCATACTCTCAAATGGTTGTTTTGGCACACAGAAATTCCAGTGATCATTAATGCTCAAAATAAAGGAGAGATGCTTGTGGTTGATGGGGTAGGAAACTTTACAGCTAAGTGGCACATGACTACTGACTTGAAAGCATTGAAGTGCATGTATGGGGTTTGCGATGGTCCTAGATGTGCAAACCCATGCCTCTATTGCATGACAGGAATGAGAACAGTCCGGATTAGTACAACCCTACAATGGATTGTACAAAGCCTCCATCTAGAGACAACACAAAGCAAGTAACTGGTGAGAAAGACTAGGCCAAGGCTAAAGGGAAATCAATGAGGATCCCAATTGGGATCCCATACTTCCTATATAGCTACAGAGAGTTCACAATTTTGGTTTACATATAGAAATTAGAATACTGGATAAGCTTTATCTTGACTATGCTCATTCCATTTTGCTATCAGAGCTATCGGATGCATGTTTAGAGCAATGTGATATTTTACTCTCTAACATGGGCTTTCATGGTGGACATGTGCAACATAAAAAGGATAACAAGAAATCAGGTTAGTACCAGTAGTGATATTTTGGTAGATGTGTCAATGGGAGGAGCCAAAGCTATGAGGTTCTTGTCAAACTATGAAAACAAACAAGTTACAATGGTATGAGAATGTTGGAAACTAACCAAGCTAGTGATCCAAGGATGACAAAGCTTCTTATGAGGGTCTGGATAGAGCTTGATAATTTTATAAATCTCTTACATAAGCAAATGATTGAAGACAATTA